>NC_080382.1:89545354-89890753 GCF_014773155.1 Arachis stenosperma
GGACTTTCCTCACGGAGGAGGGGTAAGGAAAACCAGAAATGACATCTACCTTAGCTGGATCAACTGAAATACCACTATTAGAAACAACATGTCCTAGAACAATACCTTTTTTTACCATAAAATGACATTTTTCAAAATTCAATACAAGGTTTGAACTAACACACCTGTCTAATACTCTAGCTAAACTATCCAAGCAAAGGTTAAACGAATCACCATACACACTAAAGTCATCCATGAAAACTTCCATACAGTTCTCAAGAAGATCTGACAAAATGCTCATCATGCATCTTTGGAACGTAGCCGGTGCATTGCATAAGCCACAAGGCATCCTCTTATATGCATACGTTCCAAAGGGACATGTAAAAGTAGTTTTCTCCTGATCTTCAGGAGCTATATGAATTTGAAAATACCCAGTGTAACCATTGATGTGTGGAAAACGATCCAACACAAAACTCACCGGCAAGTGTACCGGGTCGCATCAAGTAATAATAACTCACATGAGTGAGGTCGATCCCACAGGGATTGAAGGATTGAGCAATTTTAGTTTAGTGGGTGATTTAGTCAAGCGAATCAAGTTTTGGTTGGGTGATTTGTGTTTAACAAGAATTAAATGACAGTAAATGTAAAGGGGGAAGGGAAAAGTGCAGTAAATTGAAGAACAGAATTATAAATGTGCAGAATCTTAAAGAGCAAGAAAGTAAATGACTGAAACTTAAAGTGCAAGAAACTTAAATTGCAGTAACTTAAATGGCAAGAAAGATAAATGGCTTGAATATAAAAGGGAATTGAGGACTGGGATTGCAAGATCTAAACAAAGAAGAAGTAAATTGCAGTAAATGGTTGAACAGAAAGTAAATCAGAAGCGATAAACATTCAAACATAAATGATATAAAATGTAGCAGAGGTTCACAGAAGAACCAAAAGTAAAATTATGATCTCAGGATCCCAAGGGCTTAGGTAGCAGAGCCTAAAACCCAATTTCCTTCCCAGATCTGAATTAACTAGCAATTGACAGAAAATTAAAGAAGAAGCAATAGATGAACAGAATTGGAATTGAATTATGCAGAAAACAAAGTGCAAAGAGCTTGAATGGGAATTGGGACAGAATTTCCCCAATTTCACACACCCAAAACTCAAAAACAAAAGAATAGAATTGCCCAAGGGAAATGAGGAAGGAGATCAGTCAATTCTCCCTTGATCCTCTTAGTTCTCGGACAAGTCTCTCAAGAAAGCTCAAGGAAAAATGAAATTCAAAAGCCAAGGTAAAAGTCTAAGTGGTAAAAAGTAAAATAAAAGCTCAAGGTAGCTAAAGGTCCTAATTCAATCAAACTAACTCCTATTTATACACTTTCTATTCTTGGATTTTGGGATTTGGATGGGCTTTTGAGTTGGTGAAGAAATGAGCTAAAATGGGATTTTAATTTAAATTTTCGGCCCATGAAATTCACTCCCAGGAGGCTGCCCTGGCCTTGTGGCGGGTAGGGTAGAAAATTGATGCATGGTGCACAAGCTTGGTGCGGCCTTGGTGCAAGTTGGTGCTGCGTGGTGCGCGTCTGGTGCGCCAGGAGTGCGAGTCTGGCACGGCGTGGTGCTTGAGAGGCTGCCCTGCCAGCGCCAAGGGCAGGGCAGGAAGTTTGGTGCTGCCAGGGGATGTTGGTGCGCGCGTTTTGCTTCTTGGTGCGCCACACAAGATCCTGCCCGCGCCAAGGGCAGGGCAGGAAGTTTGGTGCGCGCTGAATGGCCCTGGACGAGCGTTGTGCGCCAAGTTCGTGCGGCAAGGGGGAAATTTGGTGCGCGCGAATCAAAATTGGTGCGCCAGATTCAAGATTCTGCCCTGCCCGCGCCAAGGGCAGGGCAATGTTCCCAATCTTCATGGCCCATGTTCGAAACTGGGCGGACGCACGCTTCTCACTTTTTTGCTTGATTTCTTGGCACGGCAATGGGTCTTAGAGCTTGGCTTCCTCATGGTTCTTTGTTCGAACCTTGTGGCTTGCATAGTTGATATTTTTTGTTGATTTTCTTCCTTGTAGTGCCCGATTCTGCCCTCCACAAGGGCAGGGCAATGTTCTCCTTCTCTTGGCTCCAAGGCACCATTTTGTGCTCTGCCCTTGGAGTGGGCAGGGCAGAGTTGCCTATTCTTGCTTGGTCACCTAATGTTGCTCTCCTAGAGGGCATTCTGCCCTTGTGGAGGGCAATGTTGCTTCCCCCCATTAGTTGCGGCACGCTTCTCTCCTCTTTGGCCACGCTTTCCTTTTCTTGTGTCACGCTTCTTAGGCCACGCTTTTCATTTTTTTCTTTTCTTCACCTACAATAAACCAAACAACCACTCAAAGTATCACTAAATTCAAGAGGCTTATAAATCAATTAAAATGTAATTAAAATTAGCTTAAACCTCATGATTTAACATTAATTTCATGGTGATTGCTTGATTTAGAGAAGTTATGCATTTTCACTCCAATCACTTACTTAGGATGCAAGAAAGTGCATAAATGCTAACAAAACAAGTGAAATTAGCTTGAAAAATGGGTATATGATGACTTGTCATCACAACACCAAACTTAAACCTTGCTTGTCCCCAAGCAAGCATCAAAACTAAGAGTAAATGAAATGAATAAGAAAAGAATGCATATCCTTATTATGCAGATAGCAGAACTTCAATCTATGGGGCATTTATGCAGACAATGACAACTCAAGTTATTGTTGCTGTTACATAATGCATATCTTTCTTCAAAGGCTTGCTAAACTTGCTGTTAGATGACTCAATTTTTGATTCCACCCTTGCTAACTTTTCTTGGCTTATAATGCTTTAACAAGCTTATTATTCTTTTAGAGGTTGGGTGTCAAATGCTGCAGCATAGCCTTTGGCTTTATTTTCTTTTCTTTTGCTCAACATCCTTCCACCACAGACACTTAGCTCATTAATTCTTCCTAGGATCATTGATGCCCAGCATCTCTTTGGATCACTAAATGATTTGTATCTAAGTTGCTCTTTATTGTGGATTTTCAATTGGCCATCCCAAATCAGTTGATCTAAGTGACCGGGTTTCAAAATACCCCTTAGAATTTACTCATCCAAGCAGATCTTAGTACAAGAACACCACAGGCATTTGTCCTAAGGTTCAAGCCATTGGTGTCCAACCTTTATTCTTTGTTTTTCTTGCCATTTTGGCTTTTTCTTTCTCTTTTCTTTCTGTTTTTGTTACCAAGGGTTGTTTCTTTCTTGATAAGAGACTTTGTAACAGCAAGCTAACTCACAATTGAATGAGAATGATATTATGCAACACTTATTTCATGAGTCATGCATTTAATCAAACACATAGACCACCACCAACTTCTATTCATACTTATGCAACATTGGATATTTTTCTTTTCAATTCAAACCAAACCCTTTTATTCAAGCATATGGGAAACAAAACAATATTTAAAGCTAAGTGGTGGATAACAAGCAATATGCAGGCTTAGCATTTTTAACAATCAATTTCACTTGCAACTAGATAAACACTTTAGCAAGACATACAAAGGTTCCCAACTTCAAAACATCACACAACAGCATGGATTAAGTTCAGATACAACCTTTGAAGTTGCAGCTCTTTGATTTTTCCTTCTGTTGTGTCCTCTTTGAGTTAAGATGCATAATGTCTTCAATTATTGACTCTTGTCCTGCATAATCCTCAAAGTTGCTTGCTTCTCAAGCCCTTGATTATATGGTTAGTAAGCATAACTGAGTGGGGTTTCAGGATTTGTTTTGGTGTGTGAACACCAAACTTAATTGTTTTGCCACTGTCTCAGATGTACCAAGTTAACCATGTTTGAAACCATGTATCCTTGCTAAGGGTTAATGGAATTAAAGCTAAAAAAAAAACAATTTAACAGTTGAATAATGTGGTTGATTGCTTGGAGTTAGAATCATGCAAGAGGTGAGAATGTATTAAATGATATTTTTGGTGGAACACCAAACTTAGAAGTTTTCATTCTTCTCAAATTGTTTTGGTGTGTAACACCAAACTTAGCTCCTTGCATTCCACACCAATTATTCAACACTTTTATTGAAAAGCTATGAAAAGATACTACCTCAGGTTGGGTTGCCTCCCAACAAGCGCTCTTTTATTGTCACTAGCTTGACATCTTCATTTTTTTTTTTTTTGCTTCAAGAGGGATTCAGGTTCTGGACCTCCTTCTCTTTGTTCCATTGCCCCCTAGGTACAATTTTGCTCTATGACCATTTGCCGTAAACTGATTCTTTGTTGCTTCATCTAGTAATTCGATGCTCCCATAAGGAAAAACCTTAGTTACCAAATATGGACCAGTCCATTTAGACTTAAGCTTGCCAGGGAATATCTTGAGCCGTGAGTTATACAGGAGAACTTGTTGTCCAGGTTTGAATTCTTTCTTCAAAATCTTCTTGTCATGCCATCTCTTAGCTTTCTCCTTGTATATCTTGGTATTTTCATAAGCTTCTAGCCTAAACTCATCTAGCTCATTCAGCTGCAACAATCTTTTCTCTCCTGCTGCTTCAGAATCCAAATTTAGAAGTTTGGTGGCACAAAAGGCTTTGTGCTCAAGCTCTACAGGGAGATGACAAGCTTTGCCATATAACAGTTGAAATGGGGACTTCCCAATAGGAGTTTTAAAAGCTGTTCTGTATGCCCAAAGTGCATCTTCCAACTTCCTAGCCCAATCCTTTCTTGTGCTACCAACTGTTTTTTCTAGGATCTTCTTTAGTTCCCTGTTTGCTAATTCTGCTTGCCCATTAGTTTGGGGATGATATGGTGTGGCTACCTTATGAATAACTCCATATTTGTGGAGAAGTTTCTCCATCTGTCTATTACAAAAATGGCCACCACCATCACTGATGAGACCCTTGGGTACTCCATATCTAGTGAAGATATGCTTCTTCAGGAATTGAAGAACAACTTGTGCATCACAGGTAGTTGTGGCTATGGCTTCCACCCATTTTGAAACATACTCTACTGCTACCAAGATATATCTGAATGAATGAGAAGGGGGAAAGGGTCCCATGAAATCAATGCCCCATAGATCAAACAATTCTACTTCCAAAATGAAGTTCTGTGGCATCTCATTCCTTTTTGTTAGTCCTCCTGATCTTTGGCATTCATTGCATTGGTGGACAAATTCCCTGGCATCTTTGAAGATGGTTGGCCAATAGAAACCACTTTGTAATACCTTTGCTGCTGTTCTTTCTGGACCAAAGTGTCCACCATAGGCTGAGCCATGGCAATGCCATAATACATCTCTTGTTTCATTCTCAGGAATACATCTCCTGATTATTCCATCAGAACACCTTCTGAACAAATAGGGTTCATCCCATAAGAACTTCTTTGCTTCATTGATTAGTTTCCTCACTTGTTGCTTAGTGAATTCATGTGGTATCTTTCTCCCTACTTTGTAGTTTGCTATATCAGCAAACCATGGTGTTTGTTGGATTTGCATGAGATGTTCATCT
Source organism: Arachis stenosperma (assembly GCF_014773155.1). Taxonomy (NCBI): domain Eukaryota; kingdom Viridiplantae; phylum Streptophyta; class Magnoliopsida; order Fabales; family Fabaceae; genus Arachis; species Arachis stenosperma. Next base: position 89,550,819 of record NC_080382.1, read on the forward strand.
GGAAAGCTTTCATTCACAGGTACTGAGGCCTTTTGAATTGTTTCTGGTGGCAGCCTTGACAAATGATCAGCAACTAGATTTTCAGTGCCTTTCCTGTCCTTTACCTCAATGTCAAATTCTTGTAGGAGTAGAATCCATCTGATAAGTCTTGGTTTAGCATCCTGTTTTGACATCAAATACTTGAGAGCAGCATGATCAGTATAAACCACAATTTTAGATCCTATCAAATATGATCTAAACTTATCAAATGCATAGACTACAGCTAGCAATTCCTTCTCTGTTGTAGTGTAATTTTTTTGAGCTTCATTCAATACTTTACTTGCATAATATATGATATGATGCAAGTTTCCCTTCTTCTGCCCAAGTACAGCACCAATTGCAATTTCACTTGCATCACACATGAGTTCAAATGGTAAGTCCCAATCAGGGGGTGTGATAATTGGTGCTGTTGTGAGTTTGTGTTTTAAAGTTTCAAAAGCATGCTGGCAGTTCTTATCAAAAACAAAAGGTTGATCAATCATCAAAAGGTTACTCAAAGGTTTGGCTATTTTAGAAAAATCTTTGATAAACCTTCTATAAAATCCTGCATGCCCCAAGAAACTTCTAACAGATTTCACATTAGTTGGTGGAGGGAGTTTTTCTATTATTTCAACTTTTGCCTTGTCAACCTCTATTCCTCTTCTTGAAACTTTATGACCAAGAACAATCCCCTCAGGTACCATGAAATGGCACTTCTCCCAATTCAAAACCAAATTAGTTTCTTGGCACCGTTTCAAGACAAGAGTTAGATGGTTTAAGCAAGTATTGAAAGTGTCACCAAAAACAGAAAAGTCATCCATGAAAACCTCTAAAAATTTTTCAACCATATCTGAGAAAATGGAGAGCATACACCTTTGAAAAGTGGCTGGGGCATTGCATAATCCGAATGGCATTCTTCTATAGGCAAAAACTCCAACTGGGCATGTGAATGAAGTCTTTTCTTGGTCCTTTGGATCTACCACTATCTGATTATACCCAGAGTAGCCATCCAAGAAGCAATAATAAGCATGGCCAGCCAGCCTCTCAAGCATTTGATCAATGAATGGAAGTGGGAAGTGATCTTTGCGTGTGGCATCATTCAATCTTCTATAGTCAATACACATCCTCCATCCTGTCACTGTTCTGGTGGGAATGAGTTCATTCTTCTCATTGGTAATGACTGTCATCCCTCCTTTCTTTGGTACCACTTGGACTGGGCTTATCCATGAGCTATCGGAAATGGGATATATGATTCCTGCATTCCATAACTTCATCACTTCCTTCTGGACAACTTCCTTCATTGCAGGGTTTAGTCTTCTCTGAGGTTGAATTACTGCTTTGGAATTGTCCTCCAAAAGAATCTTATGCATGCATACTGTAGGGCTGATGCCCTTCAAGTCATCAATGGTCCACCCCAATGCATCCTTGTGGGCTCTGAGAACATCAAGAAGTTCTCCTTCTTCTTTCTTTGTCAAGGATGAATTGATAATCACCGGGAGGCTTTCTGAAGTCCCAAGAAATGCATATTTGAGATGAGAAGGTAATGGTTTCAGTTCTTGCTTCTGCACCTCTTCTTTCTTGCTTGGTTCCACTTCTGTGTTTATGAAAGCCTCAGCCACCTGTTCCTCTATTGTTTCTTGATTATCTCCTTCTTGCTCATGCTGATCAATGTCTAGTATTTCTTCCACCAGGCTCTCTATCATGTCCACCCTCAAATGATCTTCCTTCTCTGGGGGGTGTTGCATTGACTTAAAAACATTGATGATCATTTGCTCATTGTGTACTCTGAAAATCATTTCTCCTTTTTCCACATCAATAATGGCTCTTGTAGTTGCTAGAAATGGTCTGCCCAAGATGATTGAATTGTAGCCTTCCTCATCGGTATCTAGGATTACAAAATCTGCAGGGAAGATAAACTCTCCAACCTTTACTAGCAAATTTTCCACAATTCCATTTGGTATCTTGATTGATCTGTCTGCCATGACTAGTGACATCTTGGTGGGTTTGAGTTCTTCTATGGCCAACTTCTTCATCATGGACAAAGGCATTAAGTTGATACTAGCTCCTAGATCACAAAGAGCTTTATCCAAGGATAGTTTGCCTATAGTGCATGACACTACAAAACTCCCTGGATCCTTGAGTTTTGGTGGGATTCCCTTTTGGAGCACGGCACTACATTCCTCACTAAGCATCACCGTTTCCTTCTCATTCCAATCTCTTTTCTTGTTAATGAGCTCCTTTAGAAACTTAGCATACAGGGGCATTTGCTCCAAAGCCTCTGCCAAAGGTATGTTGATTTCCAACTTCTTGAAAGTCTCAAGAAATTTGTGGAAGTGCTGGTCCTTTGTTTCCTTGTGAAATCTTTGTGGATAAGGTAGTGGTGGTGTTGGGCTCTTCTCCACTTGATGTTGTTTTGGACTTGATTCTGCCATGATCTTCTTTCCTTTCTTCAAATTCTGTGACTTGTTGTCTTCCTCTGTGAGTTGTTCTGGAGCACTCTTGCTTATTGTGTCTTTGTTGATGGCTTCATCATTCTTTGTTGGCTCAGTGTCATTCTCCATAAGCTTCTTTGTTGCTCCTTGGCTACCATCTGTTAACACTCTTCCACTTCTTAGTTGCACCACCTTGCATTCTTCCTTTGGGTTGGGAATGGTGTCACTAGGTAGTGAACTTGATGGCTTCTCAACAGAGATCTTCTTAGAGATTCGCCCAATCTGCCTCTCTAGGTTCTTCATGGTAGCTTCTTGATTCTTGTTTGTCAGTTCTTGGTTTTTCATCAGTTTTTCCATGAGTAGCTCTAGATTGGTGATTCTCTGTGAATCTTGTGTGATGGGTTGGTTTTGGGGTGTTGAGGGATGATGATGAGTGTTTTGGTTAGTTGGTTGGCTATTGAGTGGGTATTGGTTAGAATTTGGGTAGTTGTTTTGTGGCTTTCTGTATGTATTTTGGTTAGTGTTTGGCTGGGGGTTATGGTTTGTGTTTTTCCAATTGTTTTGGCTTGTGTTTCTTTGCCATGGTTGTTGGTTTTGATTATGGTTGTCTCCCCATCTGAGGTTGGGATGGTTCTTCCAAGATGGATTGTAGGTATCTCCATAGACTTCATTTGTTCCAGGATTTTGGTTGTGCATGTATTGAACCTGCTCTTGTTGTTGCTCTTCTTGAGTTTCTTCATTTTGCACCCGAGTGGTTGGAGGTTGGCTTGTGGTGCTCACTGCTGCCACTTGCAAGCCATCAATTCTCTTAGCCATTTGCTCAAATTGTTGTTGAATCTGCTGCTGCATCATCTTATTCTGGGCTAGAATTGAATCGACTCCTTCTAACTCCATGACTCCTCTTCTTTGTGATGGTTGGCGTTGTCTTTGATGAGCAAAGAAATATTGGTTGTTGGCCACCATATCAATGAGGTTTCGAGCTTCCTCTGTGGTTTTCATGAGCTGTAAAGAGCCTCCTGCAGAATGATCAAGAGCTTCTTGAGCTTTAAGAGTGAGTCCCTCATAGAAGTTTTACAACTTGTCCCACTCAGTGAACATTTCTGGTGGACATTTCCTCAATAGAGCCTTATATCTCTCCCATGCTTCATATAAGCTCTCGGCCTCCATTTGAGTGAATGTTTGAACCTCTGTCTTCAACCTTAGGACTCTTTGAGGTGGATAGAATTTGGCAAGGAACTTGCTCACCAAGTCATCCCAAGTGTTGATGCTTTCTTTTGGAAAGGTCTCTAGCCATTGAGTTGCTTTATCCCTCAGAGAGAATGGAAAGAGTAGCAACTTGTAGCTATCAGGGGGCACACCATTTGTTTTCACTGTGTCACAAATTCTCAAGAAAGTAGACAAATGTTGGTTTGGATCCTCCAAAGGCCCTCCTCCAAAAGAACAATTGTTTTGCACCAGAGTGATGAGTTGTGGCTTGAGTTCAAAGTTGTTTGCATTGACATTGGGAGGAAGAATGCTACTCCCACAATGCCTAGCATTTGCAAATGTGTATGAAGCCAAAACTCTTCTTTGTTGTTGATTATTATTGGCTCCTTCTCCTCCTGGTTGATTGGTATCTCCTTCCATGTCTTGGAATTCCTCCTCAGATTCTTCTTCTCCAACAATGTTCTTCCCTCTTTCAGCTCTTCTTATTCTCCGAAGAGTCCTTTGATCAATTTCTGAGATAATAGGGGAAGATCTTCCTATACCTGACATACAAACTTACAACAATAAACACACAGACCCAGAAAATTAATAAAACTCCAATCTATTGCTAGAATGAGATTTTGGTTAGTTTAAGCAAAAATTCAAACAGTTAGTGTGTTAGTAAAAATTAGAATAACAGAAAAGAAAAAGTGCTTAATCTAGACCTCCACTTCACTTAATCATTGTCAATCTATTTCAATCCCCGGCAACGGCGCCAAAAACTTGATGTGTGGAAAACGATCCAACACAAAACTCACCGGCAAGTGTACCGGGTCGCATCAAGTAATAATAACTCACATGAGTGAGGTCGATCCCACAGGGATTGAAGGATTGAGCAATTTTAGTTTAGTGGGTGATTTAGTCAAGCGAATCAAGTTTTGGTTGGGTGATTTGTGTTTAACAAGAATTAAATGACAGTAAATGTAAAGGGGGAAGGGAAAAGTGCAGTAAATTGAAGAACAGAATTATAAATGTGCAGAATCTTAAAGAGCAAGAAAGTAAATGACTGAAACTTAAAGTGCAAGAAACTTAAATTGCAGTAACTTAAATGGCAAGAAAGATAAATGGCTTGAATATAAAAGGGAATTGAGGACTGGGATTGCAAGATCTAAACAAAGAAGAAGTAAATTGCAGTAAATGGTTGAACAGAAAGTAAATCAGAAGCGATAAACATTCAAACATAAATGATATAAAATGTAGCAGAGGTTCACAGAAGAACCAAAAGTAAAATTATGATCTCAGGATCCCAAGGGCTTAGGTAGCAGAGCCTAAAACCCAATTTCCTTCCCAGATCTAAATTAACTAGCAATTGACAGAAAATTAAAGAAGAAGCAATAGATGAACAGAATTGGAATTGAATTATGCAGAAAACAAAGTGCAAAGAGCTTGAATGGGAATTGGGACAGAATTTCCCCAATTTCACACACCCAAAACTCAAAAACAAAAGAGTAGAATTGCCCAAGGGAAATGAGGAAGGAGATCAGTCAATTCTCCCTTGATCCTCTTAGTTCTCGGACAAGTCTCTCAAGAAAGCTCAAGGAAAAATGAAATTCAAAAGCCAAGGTAAAAGTCTAAGTGGTAAAAAGTAAAATAAAAGCTCAAGGTAGCTAAAGGTCCTAATTCAATCAAACTAACTCCTATTTATACACTTTCTATTCTTGGATTTTGGGATTTGGATGGGCTTTTGAGTTGGTGAAGAAATGAGCTAAAATGGGATTTTAATTTAAATTTTCGGCCCATGAAATTCACTCCCAGGAGGCTGCCCTGCCCTTGTGGCGGGCAGGGCAGAAAATTGATGCATGGTGCACAAGCTTGGTGCGGCCTTGGTGCAAGTTGGTGCTGCGTGGTGCGCGTCTGGTGCGCCAGGAGTGCGAGTCTGGCACGGCGTGGTGCTTGAGAGGCTGCCCTGCCAGCGCCAAGGGCAGCGCAGGAAGTTTGGTGCTGCCAAGGGATGTTGGTGCGCGCGTTTTGTTTCTTGGTGCGCCACACAAGATCCTGCCCGCGCCAAGGGCAGGGCAGGAAGTTTGGTGCGCGCTGAATGGCCCTGGACGAGCGTTGTGCGCCAAGTTCATGCGGCAAGGGGGAAATTTGGTGCGCGCGAATCAAAATTGGTGCGCCAGATTCAAGATTCTGCCCTGCCCGCACCAAGGGCAGGGCAATGTTCCCAATCTTCATGGCCCGTGTTCGAAACTGGGCGGACGCACGCTTCTCACTTTTTTGCTTGATTTCTTGGCACGGCAATGGGTCTTAGAGCTTGGCTTCCTCATGGTTCTTTGTTCGAACCTTGCGGCTTGCATAGTTGATATTTTTTTGTTGATTTTCTTCCTTGTAGTGCCCGATTCTGCCCTCCACAAGGGCAGGGCAATGTTCTCCTTCTCTTGGCTCCAAGGCACCATTTTGTGCTCTGCCCTTGGAGTGGGCAGGGCAGAGTTGCCTATTCTTGCTTGGTCACCTAATGTTGCTCTCCTAGAGGGCATTCTGCCCTTGTGGAGGGCAATGTTGCTTCCCCCCATTAGTTGCGGCACGCTTCTCTCCTCTTTGGCCACGCTTTCCTTTTCTTGTGTCACGCTTCTTAGGCCACGCTTTTCATTTTCTTTTCTTTTCTTCACCTACAATAAACCAAACAACCACTCAAAGTATCACTAAATTCAAGAGGCTTATAAATCAATTAAAATGTAATTAAAATTAGCTTAAACCTCATGATTTAACATTAATTTCATGGTGATTGCTTGATTTAGAGAAGTTATGCATTTTCACTCCAAATCACTTACTTAGGATGCAAGAAAGTGCATAAATGCTAACAAAACAAGTGAAATTAGCTTGAAAAATGGGTATATGATGACTTGTCATCAACCATCTAGAAAATAGTATTGTGATTTACCTAACAGGCAATCAAGCATCAGATCGATGAAAGGCAATGGGTAGTGATCCTTGCGAGTAGCCTGGTTGAGACGCCTATAGTCAATGCACACTCTCCAGGAGTTCTGTACTCTAGTGGCCAGGAGCTCACCATGCTTATACTTCACTGTCGTAATGCCAGACTTCTTAGGAACCACCTGTACTGGGCTGACCCATTTACTATTCGAGATTGGATATATGATGTCAGCTTCAAGCAGTCTGGTCACCTCCTTCTTCACCACTTCTAAAATGGTGGGGTTCAATTGCCTTTGAGGTTGACGGACAGGCCTTGCTCCCTCTTCTAAAAATATACGGTGCTCACAGACTTGAGAGCTGATGCCAACTATATCCGCCAAGCTTCACCCAATAGCTTTCTTGTGCTTTCTCAGCATACTAAGCAACTGCTCTTCCTATTGGGAAGTAAGTTCCCTTGCAATGATATCTAGGAGCTTCTGATTATCCTTAAGGTAAGCATATTTGGGGTGGGGTGAAAGGGGCTTCAACTCCATTTTTTGCTCATGGTTAGGCACTTGATCATTTAGAGCCATTGATGGTGGCAAGGTACCTTTAGTAAGCTCAGAGGGTTTCCCCACACTTGCACCTTGCTCCATGTTCATCTCTTCTACTTCTTGATGAAATTCAGCCACGGTCTTATCAATAATGTCGCACTGGAAGTTGGAGTGATCTTCTGATGGGTGTTTCAGAGCTTCATCTAGGATGAAGCTCACCGCTCAGCCATCTATCTCAAATGAGTAAGTTCCCAAGAAGGCATCCAATTTAAACCTTGAAGTCTTCAAAAATGGCCTTCCAAGCAGGATGGATGATGGTCTTCCTGAGTCATTAGGTGGCATCTCTAAAATGTAGAAGTCAATAGGGAATGTTAGCCCCTTAATGCTCACCAGCACGTCCTCAGCAATTTCAACCACCGAGATTATGCTTTTATCTACCAAAACAAAATGTGTTGCCGACCTCTTTAAGGGAGGGAACCTCAAAGCATCATATACAGATAATGGCATAATACTCACACATACACCCAAATCACACATGCAGTCAAAAATTGTACACCCTCAATAGTACAAGTGACCATGCATGGACCTGGATCCCAACATTTTGTCGGAATGGCACCCATTAAAGCAAAAATAGAGCTACCTAGAGGAATAGTTTCTAAATTATGTATTTTATCTTTATTCATGCATAAATCTTTTAGAAACTTAGCATACTTAGGTACCTAGCGAACAGCATAAAAAAAGGGAATGGTTACTGATGACTTGCATCATCTACGCTTCTTTCTTGCATAAAGAAGACCATAAAAGAGCATAAACCTCATTTGATCAGTACAATTCATGCATTATTTGATGAATATTATGGTACAATACTTTGAGATGAGTTGTGCTGAATTTCAGGTAAAAAAGGCATCAAAAAGTGGGTAGAAGACAAACAAGAAGCTGGGCGTGTGAAATTGGCGTGCCACTTGGAGCAAACGCCTCAAAAATGCACTGGCGTGGCACGCCAGGAGCTAGGCGTGGTACGCCAGTACTAAAGTCCAGAGAAGAAGTCCAAGCATGCATATGGGCGTGGCACGCCAGGGACTGGGCGTGCCACGCTAGTACAAAATTCCAGAGAGCAAAATGGAGGACACAAAAGGGGCGTGGCATACCAGGTTGGGCGTGGCACGCCTGACCCATCAACTACTATGGGCGTGCCACTTGAGCAAAGGGGAGTGGCACGCCAACTCACCATCTCAAGAAGAACCTCCACTATGGCGTACCACTTAGTGTCGAAGGCGTGGCATGCCAGCTCCAAGAACTCACTTGGGCGTGCCACTTGAGAACCCAAGCGTGGCACGCCAAGATTGAAGAGTGCACAAATTCATGGGCGTGCCACTTGAGCAGCATGGCGTGGCACGCTGGTACAATAATCCAGAGAAGGAGCTAAAGGCAACTAAAGACTGGGCATGCCACTTGAGGTCGAAGGCGTGGCACGCCAACCTCTCAATCTCTCTTGGGCATGCTACTTGGTATCAAAAGCGTGGCACGCCAACCCAAGCATCTCACTATGGCGTGCCACTTGAAGCTAAGGCGTGGCATGCCAACCATTGGAATCTAGGCAAGATCATGGGCGTGGCACGCCAGCCTTCAAGCGTGACACGTTGGTACAAGTTTCCAGAGAGGATGAAAGTGGCCAATTACATGGGGCGTGCCACTTGGCATCGAAGGCGTGATACGCCATTCACCATTCTTCACTTAGGCGTGCCACTTGAGCAACTAGGTGTGGCACACCAGTGTCATTCAGGGTGCAAAGAAGCATTGGGGTATGCCACTTGAGTCCGTGGTGTGGCATGCCAAACAGAGGAACCACTCACTCACAAAGGGGCGTGGCATGCCAGACCCTGGGTGTGCCACGCTAGTGCAACTTTCCAGAGGAGCTTAACCAAGCACACAGCAAGGGCGTGGCACACCAGACCCTGGGCGTGCCACGCTAGTTCAAGTTTCCAGAGGCAAAGAAAAGTGGAAAAAGGCAAAGGGCGTGCCACTTCAGTTTGAAGGTGTGGCACACCAACACAAGAATTTCACTATGGCGTGCCACTTGAGTTTGAATGCGTGGCACGCCAAGGTTGACAAAGGGACGACTGTGCCACTTGAAGGATTGGGCGTGGCACGCCAAGCCAGAAATGAAGGGCACGTGACACGCCAGCTGAGAAGTCACGCTTATTAAGTGTTTTCTTTTCCCTCCAAAATATAATTTTCCCTTTTTACTTTTGTAATTCTTTTATTTTACTAGGAGTAGTATAAATACTCCCAAGGAGTACTGAAGAGGGGTTAAGCAGTTAGTTTTAGATCCACTTTTATACTCCATTTTTGAGTACTTTTCAAGCTATGAGTAGCTAACTTCCCTCTCATTGAGAAAGAAAGCTCTGTTGTACTTGATGGATTGATAATAGTGAAATTCTTCTTCTCTTCATCATCTCTTTGATTTGCTAGAAGGAATTTCTTTCTCAATGCTTAGTGTTCAATTATCTTGGGAAAGAGATTGAATGCAATTAGGTTTCATGGGAACCTTGGGAAAGGAAACCTGAAACCATGCTTGAAATCCCTTCTCACACTTGAGTAGAATATGGATTTTGGTGTTTGGATACGTGACATATAATCCTCCCTCTACCTGGACCTATAAGGGTGTGTGGTATAATCAGGGACCAAGCATATCTCTCTTCATGAGCAATTAGACCAAGGAATTGGCTATTGATCAAGATCTGAAAGATTGAGTCACCAAGGGATTGGGGCTCAATCAATCATGATTGGTAAGAGGTCAATGAGTTGCATGATTGAAAAGGATATAAGCTAGATTTGATCCAAAGAGACAACATCTCCCAATCTCAATGAATTTCCCCATTCTTATCTATCCATTTCTTTACAGCTTAATTTTTACATTCTGCATTTTCCGTTTCCGCACTTTATTGCTTTTCTTTATATTTTAGTCATTTATATTTATGTCATTTACAATTCTGCACTTCACAATCTTATTGATCCGCTTGACTTATTTATTAATCAATTAAAACTGCTTGAATTTGCCAATCTCTGTGGATACGATTGATGGAGTGCAGAAGCTGGTGAATTAAAAATTTATTAAAAGGGTTACGTTGCAAGTATAATTCTTAACTCACCGAAAATCTGCCTATCAATTTAGAAATATGTCACTGAAAGTTTAAATTAAAATTACTGGGAGTTTTAAGTCCCAAGTCGTCTCCCAACGAGTTGCAGAAAAGTGTGCTGTTTTATTAATCAAATATTCCAAAAAAGTTGAGCTAAGTAAATTGAGAATTAAATTGAGGAATTTTAAATAATAAAAATAAATGGCCTTGACTGGGAATTGATTGGTTAGAATCTCTATCATTGATGGTGTGATTGTAAGATTAATTTATAATTAATAGTTGTTCCGTTTGGTTATCCCTTACTAGGTAAGAGAAAGTCAAACAAGTGGAAATGCCAGATCTGTTCACAAGTTGCAATCCACTTAGTTCAAAGGGATTGGCGTCGGTGACAGGATAGCAATCCAACATTCAACCCAATTACAAATTTTTCTTCCAATCCTTCCAACTCAAGAGTTCCTTTTAATCAACTCCCCATCAAGTAATGAAACTACTCACTCATTGTAAATAAAAAATCCATGGCATGTGAAAGGGAATTAAAAGAAGACATGATTATTGGAATGAAAATTAAATTAAAAAGAAATAATCGTTGCATTAATTAATCATAAAAATATCTGAATGACAAAATTGAACATAACAAAGAACATGGAAGAATAAAACCAAGTTAAGAGAACAAACTAGAATGATGAAGTCTTGATAAGGAAATGACTCTTCTCGATGTTCCAATGCTAAGACCAATTGAAAATTAAAATTCTAAAAACTAGAGAGAAAAACCTAAGAGAGTGAAAAAACTAGATCTCCAAAGTACTCAATGAATGTCTCCTTTTGTTTCTGCATATTCTCTGACTCTAGTCTGCTGTTCCAGGCCGAAAACTGGGCCGAAATAGAGTCCAAAGTCGCTGGTTTCAGATTCTGCAGTTTATGCAGATCGCGCATGTCACGCGATCGCGTCGTCCATGCGGACGCGTCGCTAGCACATTTCCTCTTCACGCGTTCGCGTCGTCCACGCTACCGCGTCACTTATGCTTTCCAATCCGCGCGGGCGCTCAAGCCATGCGGCCGCGTCACTGCGATTTACGCTCCTTCGCGCGGTCGCGTGAGCCATGCGACCGTGTCACTTTTCACTGGTTATCTCCTTCAACTCTTGTGTTCCTTCCATTTTTGCTAGCTTTCTCTCCAATCTCCGTCTCATTCATGCCCTATAAAGCCTGAGACACTTGATACACAGATTACGGCATCGAATGGAATAAAGGAGAATTAAAATTAAATAATTAAAGTCTCTAGGAAGCAATTTTCAAACATGTAATAATTTCAAGAAGGAAATCTAAATGCATGCTAAATTGATGAATAAGTGGGTAAGGATCATAACAAAACCACACAATTAAACACAATATAAACTATAAAATAGTGGTTTATCAACCTCTCCATACTTAAACATTAGCATGTCCTCATGCTAAATTGAAGGAGACAAGGAAATAAGTATGAACATGCAGAAACTCATGAAATGCAATGCAATCCTACATATATAAATAAATGCAACTATATGATTATTGTCCACTTGATCAAAAGTAAATAAGCTCTTCAAAACAATTACAAATCAAATTCCACTAATTCTATCATCATATAATAAAACCGATAAAAGTGCAAGAAGATAGCTTATGAAGGCCGGAAACATGAAAATTCAAGCATTGAACCCTCACTGATAAAGTATGTATGCTCTAATCTCTAGTGTATAGGGTAATCACTCTATTCTTCTCTAGTCATGCTTTCTAACTTTTGTTTTTCTCCTAACCAATCAACAACAGTTAATATACCAATGCAAACATCATGAGGTCTTTCCAGGGTTGTAATGGGGCCAAGGTGCAGGTAAGGATATATATATGGCTAAGTGAGCTTTATAAATTGAATCTTTAATTAACCTAAGCTCTCACCTAATGTACATATATTCTATATACTTTTAAATTCATGCCTAGCTACCCATGATTCCCTTTTTCAACCCATACTCATGTTTTAACCTTGTATTTTAATTCTATCATATGTGCATTGATTTTTGGATCCTGAATTTAACATTGGGGTAATTTTGTCCCCCTTATTTATTGATTGAATTTTTTTTTATATTTTTTTAATAAATAAAGCTTATCAATGCACATAGATTTTTCATTCTTATATTTTCACATGAGTGGGTATCCAAATTTCCTTTAAATTTTCATGACATATTCCCTTAACAACTTTTGTTCCCATAATTTCCCATACTTAACTAGCACACACAATTCTATCTTAAGCTAACCAAAGATTCAATTTGGGATATGCAATTTGTTTTTCAGCTTAAGGTTGGTAATGTGGTAAAATATAGAACAAATGGGGTTTTAAAAGCTTAAAGTGGTTAACAAGGGTAATTGAAAAGGGTAGGCTTGATTTGGATAAGTGATTTTAAACAAATAATGGCCTCAATCATGTGCAAGCATGTAAATATAATAAATATTGGACATATAAGATAAAACAAAATATAGATTACAATCATAGAGAAGTAAACACACAAGAATAACATAATTATGGTTAAATAATGTAACCATGCATAAAGGCTCAAATCTTTCACAGGTTGTGTGTTCTTTAGCTCAAACATCATGTTCCAAATACAACTCAAGCAGATTTATCATAAAAATTTTGAAAAATTAGTGAAATTTTATTCCAAAGATAGATTTTTTTAAAAAGAAACTTATTGCCTTTTCAATCAAGTAGAACATGCATGCAATTATCCTAACTTATGCAATTTATTCTATTCTATAAAAGAAAAAAAATCTAACTAAAATATCCTAATTATTGGTGTCAGAGAAGAGAATTTACCTCTAGAAGTCAGGTACTGACCGACCTCCCCACACTTAAGGCTTTGCACCGTCCTCGGTGCCATCTGTCAGGAACAGGGGTGGGCTGGTGGCAGTATCTCCACAGTCGGGATCATCATGGCTCCCGGTGCTGGTAAAAGAAGTGGAGTCCGGGGTGTCTGAATCTCCGAAGCGTCCCTTGAGTAGCTCCTTGAGGTGTTTGAATCGGCGCTCGTTACGGTGCTCTCTCATCTTTACTTTCTGTTCATGCCGATCCAACTTTTCAAGTATCTGCTGGAGCAATTTCTCAGTGGTAGATGCTTGTGGTGTTGAAGAAGGAATATCTTCAACCAGCTCAGGAGGCTGGCTTGTAGTGGCTGCTGAAAGTCTGAGGTATTTCCCGTTAGGGACATATTGATCATCCTGTAGAAGCATGGCTTTGGTGTCCCTAGCTCTGCAGGAGACTCCGGCTGCTGAGACAAGATTTGAGACCAAGGCAGGGAAAGGTAAGTTGCCCGCGATTTGTACATGCTCCATAGCATGCTGGATGTGTCTTGAGAGATCCAGAGGTTGGTCTGTAAGGATGCACCATAGTAGAACAACCATGTCCGCAGTGAAGGAGGACTCATGAGTGCTCGGAAAGACGTAATGGGACATGATCTGTGCCCATACGCGAGCCTCCAATGTAAGTGCAGAAGCCAAGATTCCCTTAGGGCGGTTGCGGTGGTATCCGTAGATCCAACGGCTGCCAGGTAAAGCAATGACTCTGAGAACAGAGTCCCAGTCAAATTGGTATCGCTGGCGCTGAAGGGTGGCTTCTTGAAAAGCGTCCATTCCTGCTGGAATAGGGGGAAGACTCAGAACTTGCTGAATGGCCTCTTCTGTAATGGGGACTTGCTTCTGCCAGACATAAACAGACTGCAGGGTCGGTATGTAGAAGTTGGAGTAGAACTCAACTACCCAAGAAAGATTGACCTGCCTTGGCTGTCTCCGTAGGAAACCCCATTGTCTTCGCTCAATTTGCGGCTCAACAAAGGTGGCAATATTGGGCAGGAGGATGAGAAGCTATTCATTGTTATAGTTCCTTTCTGCTAGGATAGGGAACATCTGCTCACAGTAGCGATTGGGAAATCGCGCAGTGTCCTTTGCTGGAAAGGCTTTCTCTTTGTCGTCAACCTTTATTATCCTCTTAACTCTTTTTGTTGAGGGTTTGACTGCGGTTGAAGAAGGTTCTGCCACTAATGCTCTTTTAGTTCCTCTTCTTGCTGGTGGTTTGGAAGTAGCTTTCTCTTTTCCTTTCTTGGTGGCCATCCTGAAAGAAGGGAAGAGAAAGAAAATTAAATTCAAAGAGAGAGAGCAAGGAAGAGGGTAGTGTAAGTGATAGTCAATGCACAAGAAAGATAAATGGCATTAACACATGGTCCGGATTACATGTGGAAAGCTCATCAATGGAAATATAGCAAGTGCATGTAGGACAATAGAATGCAAGAGGTTTATTGGCATGCAGGCAAAGGCATGAGTAGCATGTATCAAACATTCAATGTCCAAGTTAGGTTACCATTCGTAACAAACTAACTATCACGTTTGTATTGACAATGAAATTTAATTAATAAAATATGAAAGGGAATTTGTGAAAAGCAAGCATTGTAGAGTAGAGTAAAGTAATGTAGAAAAGTGCATAGTGCTATATGGGCTTTTTCACAAACACATGGCATGCATGGTAAACAAGATATGAAAAGTATGAAATTGAACATGCAAGCAATCCCTTAAATAGGAGAAAAAATAATTGTCAAACAATTTGCAATAATCCACAAGCATATAATGAGGAATGATGACTCAAAAGGTTTCTAACACCATGTAAAAGAAGAAGAAGGAAAAATAAAGATTTGAAAAGAAAAAGAAAAGAAAAAGAAAATAATAATATATATACATAATATAATAAGAATGATTGAAAAGAGAAGAAGGAAGAAGAAGGTAAAACCTTGTTAATGGTGGTGAGAGAGAGAGAGTAAAAGGTGAGGTAGAAGGGGAAGGGGAAAAGAAGAAAGAAGGGGGGAAAAGAAAAAGTAGGGTTTGGAGGAGAGAAAGATAAGATAATTTGGCTTATTGGGTTGAGCTGTGCGGCGCATGCGACGCGGCCGCCAAAGGCACGCGTTCGCGTGGGTGCGCGTCAGGTAAGACGAGGCGATCGCGTCAGTCACCCGGTCGCGTGACCCGTCTTGCGCTGCTGGCACGAGTGCAGCCTCGCTCCAGCACAACTCTCTGTTCAATATAATTCAATTGCCAAATTAAGGTGACGCGATCGCGTGGGTTATGCGCTCGCGTGAGTGTGCATCAGAATTTAATTGACGCGGCCGCGTCGGCGACGCGGTCGCGTGACAAGGATTGTGCTTCCAGCACCAATCCAGCACCACGCTCGCACAATATAGCATTGTGCACCCTTTTACGTCGAAAATACAGGGCACGCGGCCGTGTGGGAGGCCATGATTTCCATGCGACGCGGTCGCGTAGAGTAAATTGTGCCTTGGGCACGACTCCAGCGCTGCTCCTGCGTAACTTTCTGTTCAGTTTTATTTTTTCTGTACTCCTCCTGCCACGCGGACGCGTCGCTTGTGCGATCGCGTCGCGCGGCGAAATTTTTTTTTTTTTAAGAAAGATAAAGACATGTAATTGAAAGAGCACGAAAGCACTAATAAAGAGAAGAGTTATTTAAAGAAGAAAAACTAAAAGTGAAGAAAAGAACGATCATACCGTGGTGGGTTGTCTCCCACCAAGCACTTTGCTTTAACGTCCGTAAGTTAGATGCTCCACTAGCTCAGTCTGTTGCTATGTGGGGATCTTCCAGGCGGAAATCTCAAGCTCCTTGCTTTTCTGCACCTTCTCACCATAGTATAGCTTCAGGCGGTGTCCATTAACTTTAATAAGTTCAGAACTTGAAGGATGGCTTAGGTGATAAACTCCGTACGGTTCAGCCTTCTCTATTCTGTATGGACCTTCCAATTTGGATCTCAACTTACCGGGCATGAGCCTCAGTCGAGATTTGTAAAGGAGAACAAAATCTCCAGGTTGGAACTCTCTCTTCTTGATGTTTTGATCATGCACAGCTTTCATCTTTTCCTTGTATATTCTGGAGTTCTCATAAGCTTCTAGGCGAAGGTTCTCTAGTTCCTGCAGTTGCAACTTTCTTTCAGCTCCAGCATCCTCAATTCCCATGTTGCACTCTTTAACTGCCCAGAAGGCTTTGTGTTCGATTTCAACTGGGAGATGACAAGCTTTTTCATAAACTAAGCGGAAGGGACTCATCCCAATGGGTGTCTTGTATGCTGTTCTATATGCCCATAGTGCATCTTGTAGTCTGGTGCTCCAGTCTTTTCTGTGAGGCTTTACTATCTTTTGCAAGATACATTTAATTTCTCTGTTTGACACCTCGGCTTGCCCATTAGTTTGGGGATGGTAAGCTGTTGCAATTTTATGGATTATCCCATGCTTCTTCATCAACCTTGTTAGTCTCCTGTTACAAAAATGGGTGCCTTGATCACTCACGATCGCTCGTGGTGATCCAAAGCGGCATATAATATGGTTTCTCACAAAGGAAACAACAGTGTTAGCATAATCAGTGCTGGTAGGAATTGCTTCCACCCATTTGGAAACATAATCTACAGCTAACAATATATAAAAATATCCACTAGAATTTGGAAATGGACCCATGAAGTCAATGCCCTAAACATCAAAAATTTCACAGAAAAGCATATATTGTTGAGGCATCTCATCCCTCTTGGATATGTTACCAAATTTCTGGCATGGGTGACAAGATTTACAAAACTCAACAGCATCTCTAAAAAGAGTAGGCCACCAGAATCCACAGTCTAGGATCTTTCTAGCTGTTCGTTGAGGACCAAAATGTCCTCCACTCTCAGATGAGTAGCAGGCCTCTAAAATAGACTGGAATTCTGATTGAGGTACACAACGTCTAATTATCTGGTCTATGCCACATCTCCATAAATATGGGTCATCCCATATATAATATTTAGACTCGCTTTTCAGCTTGTTTCTTTGATGTTTAGAAAAATGTGGAGGAAATGTGCGGCTAACTAAATAATTAGCAACAGGTGCATACCAAGGGACTACCTCAGATACTGCTTGCAGGTTGTCAAAAGGAAAATTATCATCTATAGGAGTAGAATCACCCTTAATATGTTCAAGGCGACTCAAGTGGTCTGCAATTAAATTTTGATTACCACTCCTATCCTTGATTTCTAAATCAAATTTTTGTAACAGCAGTATCCAACGTATAAGTCTTGGTTTGGATTCCTTTTTAGCCACTAGATACTTTAGAGCTGCATGGTCCGAATACACTACTACTCTAGTACCAAGTAAATAAGCCCGGAATTTATCCAGAGCAAAAACAATAGCAAGTAGCTCTTTCTCAGTAGTAGTATAATTGGACTGGGTAGTGTCTAAAGTCTTAGATGCATAGGCAATAACAAAAGGATCCTTACCTTCACGCTGAGCCAGTGCTGCTCCTACTGCATGGTTGGAAGCATCGCACATGATTTCAAATGGCTGGTTCCAATCGGGTCCTCTCACAATTAGAGCTTGAGTTAGAGCAGTCTTTAGCTTATCAAATGCTTGTTTGTAATCTTCACTGAACTCGAACTCAATATCCTTTTGTAGTAATCTGGATAAGGGAAGTGCCACCTTACTAAAGTCCTTAATAAATCTCCTGTAGAAACCTGCATGGCCAAGGAACGAACGGACTTCCCTTACAGAAGAGGGGTAAGGTAAACTAGAAATAACATTCACCTTTGCTGGGTCTACAGAAATGCCATGATTAGATACCACATGTCCCAATACAATCCCTTGCTTTACCATAAAGTGGCATTTTTCGAAATTCAACACAAGGTTTGTATTAATACATCTATCTAATACCCTAGATAATCCATCTAAGCAAAGGTTAAAAGAATCACCATAAACACTAAAATCGTCCATAAAAACTTCCATACAGTCCTCAATAAGATCAGAGAAAAGACTCATCATGCACCTTTGGAAAGTAGCTGGTGCATTGCACAAGCCAAAGGGCATTCTCTTATAAGCATAGGTCCCAAAAGGACATGTAAAAGTAGTCTTTTCCTGATCCTCAGGAGCTATATGAATCTGGAAATAACCTGTGTAACCATCTAAAAAGCAATAATGCGATTTACCTGACAGGCGATCCAGCATTTGATCAATAAATGGAAGTGGATAGTGATCTTTACGAGTAGCTTGGTTGAGACGCCTATAATCAATGCAGACTCTCCAAGCATTCTGAACTCTAGTTGTTATGAGCTCTCCATGCTCATTTTTCACGGTAGTGACTCCGGACTTCTTGGGCACCACTTGTACTGGGCTTACCCATTCACTGTCTGAAATGGGATATATGATACCAGCCTCCAATAGTCTGGTCACTTCCTTTTTTACAACTTCCAAGATGGTAGGATTCAATCTTCTTTGTGGTTGACGAACAGGTCTTGCTCCCTCTTCTAAAAATATTCTGTGCTCGTATATCTGAGGGTTGATTCCCACTATGTCTGCCAAACTCCACCCAATTGCCTTCTTATGCTTCCTCAACACATCAAGTAGCTGTTCTTCTTGTTGAGAAGTCAGTTCTCTTGCAATAATAACCGGAAACTTCTCCTCATCCTCAAGGTAAACATATTTGAGATGCGGAAGGAGAGGTTTCAATTCTAACTTTTGATCATGGGTAGGCTCTGGGTTATCTGGGGCTTGTGAAAATGGCGAAGTGTCCTCATTGTCAGTTAAGAGGGTCCCCAAACTTGGACCTTATCCCGTATGCCTCCCTTCAAACTCTTCCTTTTGAACTTCAACCACACTTTCGTCTATGACATCACATTGGAAGATGGAATGATCTTCTGGGGGGTTGTCAATGATTCCATTCAGATTGAAGATTACTATGCAGCCATCTATTTCAAAGGAGTATGTTCCTGAAAAAGCATCTAATTTGAATTTTGATGTCTTCAGGAATGGTCTTCCAAGTAGGATTGATGATGGCTTATCTGAATCATTATGGGGCATCTCCAAGATATAAAAATCAGTGGGAAATGTGAGCCCTTTAATGTTCACCAAAACATCTTCAGCAACTCCAGCCACTGTAATAATGCTTTTATCTGCTAACACAAAACGAGCTGCCGACCTTTTTAAAGGAGGGAGCCTTAAAACATCATATATAGACAAAGGCATTATACTGACACATGCTCCTAAATCACACATGCAATCATAAATTACTACACCACCAATAGTACAACTAACTATGCAAGGACCTGGATCACTACATTTTTCAGGTAATCCTCCCATTAAAGCAGATATAGAACTACCTAAAGGAATAGTTTCTAATTCATTAATTTTGTCTTTATGGATACATAAGTCTTTTAGAAACTTTGCATATTTAGGTACTTGCTGAATAACATCAAAAAGGGGAACAGTTACCTCAACCTTTTTGAATATTTCTACAATTTTAGGATCAGGTTCCAGCTGCTTCCTAGGCTTCCTTGCAAGTTGTGGGAATGGAATGGGAGTAGTGTTTTCTGTGGTGCCTGCACCTTTTTTTGCTTCTTCCTGTGGTTGAGCTATTTCTTCTTTAATTTTGTCCTGTATATCCTTTTCCTCTTCAACATCTTTGATTTCTACCACCTCTTCAGCTGAGGCGTATTCTGGTGAGCTTGGTTCCTCCTGATTCCTCTCCTGCAGTGTGGTTCCGGACCTCACGGTGATGGCATTAATGCCTCCCTTTGGATTGGGTAATGGTTGAGAGGGGATTCCAGTGGTGCTTGAAGGTTGGTTACTAGAATTTTGTACTGAACCAAGTTGTGTCATAAAAGCTTGCAGAGTAGATGTGAAACCATTCAGATTGGCGTTAATACTGTTCACGATGGTATTTTCCATGGCCAGTTGTCTTTTCTCAAAAGCTTGTAATAATTCTTCATTAGAAGATACAGAAGAATGAGTAATTTGAGAGGTTTGCTGCTGATTGTTCGGTGGTCCTTGGTTTTGCCTCAGGTGAGGTGCTCGGTAAGGTTGATTTTGCTGCCTGTTGTTGTAATTATTCCACCTCTGATTTCCCTAATTATCTCTGCCTCCCCTATTATTGTTGTCTCTCCAATTCTGGTTTAAATTGTCCTGCGATCCATGGTTATTATTTCCACTTTGATTGTACCCTTGGTTGGGGCAGTCATAGAAGTTGTGAGTGGATACCACCATGTTGTCTTCTTGTTGGAGCTGCGGGCATTCATCAGTGTAATGGCTGTAATTAGCACAAATTTTGCAAATTTTTTGTGGGACTAGTTGTTGGTTTTGCTGCGGTTGAGTTTGCTGAGCTTGTTGATTTAACTGCATTTGCTTCAGCAGGTTGGTCATTTCACAGATGCTTCGATTTAGAGCAGCAGTCTCTATGCCAGAAGATACTTCTGCAACGGCCCTTAAACGGCCTTGCTTCTGTCTGTG
The DNA here is from genome assembly GCF_014773155.1 of Arachis stenosperma. Taxonomy (NCBI): domain Eukaryota; kingdom Viridiplantae; phylum Streptophyta; class Magnoliopsida; order Fabales; family Fabaceae; genus Arachis; species Arachis stenosperma. The sequence goes on from NC_080382.1 coordinate 89,571,377, forward strand.
GTTCCGAGTAGATTCAGCTAAATCACTGATCAATTGCCAAGCTTCATCAGTGGTCTTGTACTTCTTCATAGACTCATTGCTGGCACTTTCCAATGTGGTCTTATCTTGGGGCCTCATACCTTGTGTGACATAGCTGAGTAGCACGATCTTGTCAATCATGTGGTGGGGGCATGCTTCCAGAAGATTATTAAAGCGCTCCCAGTATTCAAAGAGAGTCTCATTGTCATCCTGAACAATTGTAGAGATATCCTTCCTCAGTTTATTAGTAACTTCAGATGGGAAGAATTTCTCCAGGAACTCCTTTCTGAGTGTATCCCAGTTAGATACGTTTGCTAGAGGTTGAGTGTAGTACCACTCTCTTGCTTTTCCCTCAAGAGAGAACGGAAAAGCTTTCAGCAGAATTGAAGTTTCATCAGCACCATCACGCCTGACAGTAGAACAGGCTGCCTGGAAATCTCTCAAGTGCTTGATAGGCTCTTGAGCAGGTAGGCCATGAAACTTTGGCATCAAATTTAGCAGTGCGGTCTTTATTTCAAAATCCGTAGCTACCGCTGGATGATGCGCTTGAAACGGTTGTAGTGTAAAATCAGGAGCTCCTTCCTCCTGAATGGTAATTCTTCTAGCTGCCATGTTTTCTGCACGTAAAACAACCGAATCAGTAGAACGGGGGCTGGTTTCTTCCTCAGATTCACTTTCAGATCCGCCCTCAGAGCAGACTAAGCTACGCTGTTCTCGCCTTATTCGTGAAATTGTTCTTTCAATTTCAGGATCGAATATTAGCAAGCGCGGATCAGGAAGTGAACGTGTCATTTGACAGAAGAAACACGCAGCTCATAGTAGCAAAATTAAATAAAATGCAATTAAATAAATTCTAATTAATAAAATAAGCACTCTATTGCAACTCCCCGGCAACGGCGCCAAAAATTGATGGAGTGCAGAAGCTGGTGAATTAAAAATTTATTAAAAGGGTTACGTTGCAAGTATAGTTCTTAACTCACCGAAAATCTGCCTATCAATTTAGAAATATGTCACTGAAAGTTTAAATTAAAATTACTGGGAGTTTTAAGTCCCAGGTCATCTCCCAACGAGTTGCAGAAAAGTGTGCTGTTTTATTAATCAGATATTCCAAAAAAGTTGAGCTAAGTAAATTGGGAATTAAATTGAGGAATTTTAAATAATAAAAATAAAAGGCCTTGACTGGGAATTGATTGGTTAGAATCTCTATCATTGATGGTGTGATTGTAAGATTAATTTATAATTAATAGTTGTTTCGTTTGGTTATCCCTTACTAGGTAAGAGAAAGTCAAACAAGTGAAAATGCCAGATCTGTTCACAAGTTGCAATCCACTTAATTCAAAGGGATTGGCGTCGGTGACAGGATAGCAATCCAACATTCAACCCAATTACAAATTTTTCTTCCAATCCTTCCAACTCAAGAGTTCCTTTTAATCAACTCCCCATCAAGTAATGAAATTACTCACTCACTGTAAATAAAAAATCCATGGCATATGAAAGGGAATTAAAAGAAGACATGATTATTGGAATGGAAATTAAATTAAAAAGAAATAATCTTTGCATTAATTAATCATAAAAATATCTGAATGACAAAATTGAACATAACAAAGAACATGGAAGAATAAACCCAAGTTAAGAGAACAAACTAGAATGATGAAGTCTTGATAACGAAATGACTCTTTTCGATGTTCCAATGCTAAGACCAATTGAAAATTAAAATTCTAAAAACTAGAGGGAAAAACCTAAGAGAGTGAAAAAACAACATCTCCAAACTACTCAATGAATGTCTCCTTTTGTTTCTGCATATTCTCTAACTCTAGTCTGCTGTTCCGGGCCGAAAACTGGGCCGAAATAGAGTCCAAAGTCACTGGTTTCAGATTCTGCAGTTTATGAAGATCGCGCATGTGACGCGATCGCGTCGTCCATGCGGACGCGTCGCTGGCGCTTTTCCTCTTCACACGTTCGCGTCGTTCACGCTACCGCGTCGCTTATGCTTTCCAATCCGCGCGGCCGCGCAAGCCATGCGGCCGCGTCACTGCGATTTACGCTCCTTCGCGCGGTCGCGTGAGCCATGTCAGCGCGTCACTTTTCGCTGGTTATCTCCCTCAACTCTTGTGTTTCTTCCATTTTTGCTAGCTTCCTCTCCAATCTTCGTCTCATTCATGCCTTATAAAGCCTGAGACACTTGATACACAGATTATGGCATCGAATGGAATAAAGGAGAATTAAAATTAAATAATTAAAGTCTCTAGGAAGCAATTTTCAAACATGTAATAATTTCAGGAAGAAAATCTAAATGCATGCTAAATTGATGAATAAGTGGGTAAGGATCATGACAAAACCACACAATTAAACACAATATAAACTATAAAATAGTGGTTTATCAACGATCCCAGTCCACTATGGGTTATTACTTGGCGATAATTTTGGTGCGCTTGCCAAAAGAACTAATTGACTAATTTTTGAATGGGGTGTGAATTAGAAACTCATCAAGTTTTATGGCACCGTTGCTGCGGATTGGCTTAAATTTGACAGTGATTAAATTGATTGGAGAGCTAGATTAAGCAATTTAAATTCCTTGTTATTTTAATTTCTTTTATTTAGCATTTTTTTATTTTGAGCTCTAATTCCTTCTTCTTTGATTATTTTATTCAGTATCCATATTTCCACTCTTCTAACTGTTCGATCAATTGCACCACTCACACTAACAACTACTCTAACAAAAGTAATTTCTTCATCCATTTTCTTTCTTGCCTTTCTTTTACCTTGATTGGTTGTATGACAGGTAGGAGAAGCGGGGCTTTAACTTCCTTTGATTCTGAACCTGAGAGGACCTTCCTTAGATTAAGGAGGGAAGTAAGAGGGAAGAGAGTCGTTGGTGCTGAGGAAGAGGATGAGTATTTTGAAATAAACATAGAGGAGAATATGGAGAATCACCATGAGGAAGAAGTTCATAACCATGCCAGGGAAGGCCCAGTCAATCATGATGGGCAAGAAAGGAGAGTCTTAGGCTCCTACATCAACCCAAACCCAGAAAATTATGGCAGCAGCATCTTAAAGCCAACAATTCATGCCAATAATTTTGAGCTGAAGCCTCAGCTCATCACACTTGTTCAGAATAATTGCTTATATGGAGGAAGTGCCCAAGAAGATCCTAATCAGCATCTCAGCACATTCTTGAGGATATGTGATACTGTAAAGTCCAATGGGTTACACCATAACATCTACAAACTACTCTTATTCCCTTTCTCACTCAGAGATAAGGCAGCAAAATGGTTGGAATCATTCCCCAAGGATAGCCTAACTACATGGGAGGAGGTCGTGAACAGATTTCTTGCAAGATTTTACCCTCCACAAAGAATCAATAGGCTGAGAGCTGAGGTGCAAACTTTCAGACAACAAGATGGAAAAACACTCTGTGAGGCCTGGGAGAGATTCAAAGATTTGACAAGAAGATGCCCACCGGAAATGTTCAATGAGTGGGTACAACTTCATATCTTTTATGAGGGACTATCCTATGGAGCAAAGAAGGCAGTAGATTATTCTTTAGGAGGCTCACTCAACCAAAAGAAAACCATTGAAGAGGCCATAGATGTCATTGAGACTGTAGCTGAAAATGAGTATTTCTATGCTTCAGAAAGGACTCAGAAGAAAGGAGTGGTAGAACTCAATTCTGTAGATGCTTTGTTAGCTCAGAACAAGGCAATTGCAGCACAAATAGCAGCCTTAACCAAGAGGATGGAGGCCAACCAAGCCTCAGTCATTCAAGACCAAACTCTTCAACAAGAAGGGAATGCACCAGTATCTGAAGGTGACTGGGAACAAGCTAATTATGTGAACAATTCATCCAGAACACCATATGACCCACACTCTAAGACATACAACCCAGGTTGGAAGAACCACCCAAACTTTGGGTGGAAAAATTAACAAAACCACAACCAGGACCACAACAAGCCTTATTCATCAAATTAACATCCCAACCACATCCCCAACCATCAAACAGGGAACCATAGACCCTACCATAACTCACAAAACACATCATACCATAATAACCAACCTATACACAACAACCTCAATCAAGATGCACCGTCATCAACTATGCAACCATGCAAAATCAAGAGCAACTTTGAGAGGATGGAGGCTGAAATAGCACAACTATCATCCCAGATTACAGGGGCAGTCTCCACCCTCATGGACAGACAAGCATAAACTGACAGAAGGATAGATGCTAATCAAGAGGAATACATGTCAAATCTGAAAAATCAAGGTGCAGCAATCTCAAAGTTGGAAGCACAAGTGGGGATTTTGTCCAAGAAAATCCCACTTTCCACACACACATTTTCCAGCGATATCATGGCTAACCCAAGAGGGGAATGCAAAGCCATAACTCTAAAAAGTGGGAAGGTTGTAGAGGAAAGAACCCCAAGTAAAGATAATCATAAAGAGGTTGCATCAAAGCATAGGAACGAGGATGAAGGGGAGATCCCGGCTTCACCTCCACCAAAACCAGTCTTGAAGCCCTATGTGCCAAAGGCACCATACCCACAAAGACTGAGAAAAGATGGGAAGGATGGCCAATTCTCTAAGTTCCTAGAGATCTTCAAGAGGCTCCAAATCAACATACCATTTGCTGAGGCATTAGAACAAATGCCACTCTATGCCAAGTTCTTAAAGGAGCTTATAACCAAAAAGAGGAACTGGGAGGCAAAAGAAACCATAGTATTGACTGAGGAATGCAGCGCCATCAAACAGAAGAAGCTTCCTCAAAAGCTGAAAGACTTAGGGAGTTTTCAAATCCCCTACATCATAGGGGACATCACTATTGAGAAAGCTTTGTGTGATTTGGGAGCTAGCATAAATCTTATGTCCCTAACCATGATGAGAAGGATGAAGATTTAGGAAGCCAAGCCAACAAGAATGGCACTCCAATTGGCTGACAGAACATTTAATTTTCCACATGGGGTGGTGGAAGACTTGCTAGTGAAAGTAGGAGAATTCATTTTCCCTGCTGATTTCGTTGTGCTGGACATGGAAGAATAGGCCAACATGTCAATTATCCTAGAAAGATCATTTCTAGCTACTGCTGGAGCCATCATTGATGTCCAAAAAGGGGAACTAGTCTTGAGATTGCATGAAGAGAAAATGGTCTTCAACGTCTTTAAAGCAATGAGTTACCCCAAAGAATCCATAGGAGAATGCATGCTGGTAGACACCATGGAATAGATAGTTCAAGAAGTCATGGAAGAAGAACAATTTGGGGAAAGCATTGAGCTGGGATAAGCACCGGATAGAGAACTACCACAAGCAACCATGAGGAACTCAATCATGCCAACTACCACAGACAACAAAGATGCAGAGTCACCAAAACTAGAGCTGAAAGCCTTACCACCTAGCTTGAAATATGCATATCTGGGTGCTAACAACACTCACCCAGTAATCATAAATTCAAGTCTGAGTAAGGAACAAGAAGAGGAACTTATCCAAGTACTGAGACAACACAAGGATGCCATAGGCTGGACACTTGCAGACTTAAAGGGGAACAGTCCTTCAATGTGCATACATAAAATCTTACTTGAAGAGGATGCCAAACCCTCAAGACAGCAACAAAGAAGGCTGAACCCAACTATGAATGAAGTGGTTCAGAAAGAAGTGTTGAAATTGTGGCAGGCAGGGGTGATCTACCCCATCTCAGACAGCCCTTGGGTAAGCCCGGTATAAGTAGTCCCTAAGAAGGGAAGGATCACTCTTGTGGCAAATGAGAAGAATGAATTGATACCCACAAGGACAGTGACCGGATGGCGTATGTGCATTGACTACCGGAAACTTAATGAAGCCACCCGGAAGGATCACTTTCCCCTACCCTTCATGGACCAGATGCTTGAAAGATTGGTAGGACATGAGTATTATTGCTTCCTGGAAAGATACTCGGGCTACAATCAAATTGTTGTAGACCCCAAGGTTCAGGAAAAAACTTTATTTACTTGTCCATATGGTGTCTTTGCTTATAGGAGAATGCCCTTTGGATTGTGCAATGCACCTGCAACATTTCAAAGGTGCATGCTCTCCATTTTTTTAGATATGATTGAGAAGTTCATAGAAGTATTTATGGATGACTTCTCTGTGTTTGGAAACTCATATTCTGATTGCCTATACTATCTTTCTCTTGTGCTAAAAAGGTGTCAAGAAACCAACCTAGTTTTAAACTGGGAGAAGTGCCATTTTATGGTGACTGAAGGGGTGGCTCTTGGTCACAAGATTTCAAAAGATGGCATAGAAGTAGACAGGGCAAAAGTGGAAGTAATTAAAAAATTACCTCCACCTTGCAATGTCAAAGCAATTAGAAGCTTTTTGGGACACGCTGGATTCTATAGGAGGTTTATTAAAGATTTTTCAAAGATTGCAAAACCCCTTAGTAACCTACTTGTCTCAAATACTCCCTTTGTTTTTGATAGAGAGTGCATCGTAGCCTTTGATGAACTAAAAAAGAAACTCTCCTCTACACCTATTATAACACCACCAAGCTGGGACCTTCCCTTTGAACTAATGTGTGATGCATCTGATTTTGCTGTTGGTGCTGTTCTAGGACAGAGGAAAGACAAGCTAGTACATGTTATTTACTATGCTAGCAAGGTCCTTAATGAGAATCAAAGGAACTATACCACCACGGAGAAAGAACTTTTAGCCATAGTTTTTGCTTTTGATAAGTTTAGATAATATCTCATTGGCTCAAAAGTAATTGTGTTCACTGATCATGCAGCACTCAAATACTTGCTTACCAAACAAGAATCTAAGCCCAGACTAATAAGGTGGATCTTGCTGCTCCAAGAATTTGATATTGAGATTAAAGATAGGAGCAGAGCAGAGAACAAGGTAGTTGACCACCTCTCAAGGATCCCACAAGAAGAAGAAATACAGCAATTAGCAGTAAATGAAAGCTTTCCTGATGAACAATTGATGATGATTCGAGTAGCCCCTTGGTTTGTAGACATAGCTAACTTTAAGGCTATTGGGGAGCTACCAACTAACATCAATAAGCACATGAGGAGGAAGCTAATCAAGGATGCCAAACACTACATCTGGAATGACCCCTATTTGTTCAAAAAGTATGCTGATGAAATCCTAAGAAGGTGTATATCCCATGAAGAAGGTCAGGAAGTGTTATGGCAATGCCATGGGTCAGCATATGGAGGTTACTTCAGTGGAGAAAGGACAGCAGCAAAAGTGCTTCAATCCAGATTTTACTGGCCAACAATGTTTAAAGATGCCAAGGAAATGGTGTCAAGGTGTGATGAATGTCAAAGACCTGGTAATCTAACCAAGAGGAATGAGATGCCACAGCAATACATACTAGAGCTAGAGCTATTTGATGTATGGGGAATTGATTTCATGGGACCCTTCCCAACCTCCTACTCAAATAGCTACATATTGGTGGCTGTTTATTATGTCTTAAGATGGGTAGAATCAATCGCCACTGCAACAAATGACAACAAAGTTGTGATAAGCTTCTTGAGAAGGAATATCTTCAGCAGATTTGGAGTTCCCAGAGCACTCATTAGTGATGGAGGGACACATTTCTGCAATAAACAACTGGAAGCACTCCTTCTCAAATATGGAGTCAAACACAAGGTGGCCACTCCATACCACCTACAGGCCAACGGGCAAGCCGAAATCTCCAACAGAGAGCTAAAACGAATCCTTGAAAAAACTGTTGGAAGCTCAGTAAAGGACTGGTCTAAGAAGCTAGACAATGCTCTATGAGCCTATAGGATAGCCTTCAAGACCCCCATTGGGATGTCACCATACCAACTAATATTTGGCAAGGCTTGCCACTTGCCAGTTGAACTGGAGCATAGAGCCTTTTGGGATCTAAAACTACTGAATTTTGATGAGCAAGCTGCTAGAGAAAAGAGATTAATGTAACTCAATGAGCTAGAGGAGTTTAGAAATCAAGCATATGAGAATGCAAAAATCTATAAAGAGAACACAAAAAGGTGGCATGACCAAAAGATAACAAGACGGGAGTTCGCTGAAGGACAAAAGGTGTTACTCTACAACTCAAGACTCAAGTTCTTCCCTGTAAAACTTAAGTCACGATGGTCAGGACCTTTCACCATACTCAAAGTGTTTCCCTATGGTCATGTAGAGCTCGTGGAGGACAAGACTCAGAGAACTTTTTCTGTCAATGGCCATAGACTCAAAACACTACTTGGCAGGCTCCTTGGAAGAGGAGAGAGTGAGCTACAAGCTCAGCTAAAGATGAAGGAATGTCAAGCTAATGACAATAAAGAAGCGCTAGTTGGGAGGCACCCCAACACTTTATCCTTTTTGATTTAATTGCTTTTCTTAAAAGTAGTTTAAATTCTATTGCTTTAGATAGTTTAACTTTTAGTAATTAGGATTAGTTTACAATTGTAGATTAGAAAGTTTAATATTAGCTTTGGTAGCTAGATTCTCTTTACACTCTTTTATTTCTTTCTATTTGTGAGTTACAACTTGATGAATGCATAACTAATGATGAGTGAATGGGCTGAGAACCAGCTAAATTGCTAAGTTTGGTGTGGCCTCTCACCCATTTAATCTAGGCTTACAAACAATTAACAATTTGATTTTGAAGAGTAAGCCCAGAGATTAAGTTTGGTGTGGCCACCACCAAGGATCACATAGCAGCCCAAGTCACCCAATTTGAAAGCACTTAATGCTTTGGGTAAGAACATGAACGTGGTTTAATGTGTTCAGAGGAATCAGAATCAAAAGAAAATGAAAAGATTGATGTTATTCCACTTTTATGAACACATTAAATACACAATGATGAAACTAATTTATTAAGATGCCAAAGAATTAAGTTTGGTGTCCCAAGGGACACCCATCAGTTACAATCCAATTCTTTCTTGATGAGAAGGAATGTGAAGGGGTTCTTTTGTCATTACTAATGGGTTCAGTTTCAATTTCAGGAGAGAAGATGGGGCCCACATGGTAAACAACTCACAATACAAGGAAGTCAAAGTGTACTTGTACCTTGGAACTCAACATACGCAGAAGACACTATGAGAAAAGAGTTGGCGCCTCTTCCCATGCTAGGCACTACTTCCCAAAGTGGGAAAACATTTAACCCTTTTTATTTCCTACCCTTCGAACCACAACATTCACCCATTATAAAAGCCTCACCCCCATCTCCTCTCCCACTTCAACAACCCCTACACCCCTCACCTTCGCTTCTCTTTTCATCTTCTACTATCTCTCATCCCCTACTTTCTTCTTTTTATTCTTGATTGGGACAATCAAGTCCTAAGTTTGGTGTTGGAGCAAAACCTTGTTTTGCCTTCTCTTTCTTTTAACCCTCATTTTTTTTACAACCTCAAGCACACTCTCTCATCCTAACGGCACCACGAAAAAGCTCAGCCTCAAAGAAAAGAAAAACCAAAGAACCAACCTCTGGATCCTCAAGCTCTTTTAATAACTACAAGTTCCTCTCCGCATTTAACCAAAATCAATTCTATGGTTGGGTGAGTGAGAGGGAAATCATTCTAGAAGTTGGGTTTCAACTAGGGAGGAATGAGCATATTGAAATCAACATTGAGATCGACAATAGGGGTTAGTCACTTCTATGCAACCCACCAAGGAAAGTGGTAGAGAACTTGGTGAAGAAATTCTATGCCAATGCAGTACCTCAACCAGGACAACACTATGGCTACATTAGTTATGTAAGTGGGAAGTCCATTGACTACAGCCCCTCTAGCATAGAAAGAATGCTAATAGTGAAGAGGACAATCTCCACTCGGAGCTGTGAAGAGAGAATGAAGCAGCAAGACCCTGGGTTTGAGGAGATCCTAAATGAAATTTATGTGATGAATTTGCGTAGGATAAATGACAAGGATGGGATACCCAACCAATTGAGGTGAAGAGATTTGAGCCCCCAAGCTAGAGGGTGGCTAGAACTTGTGAGGAGGTCCCTAATCCCCACATCCAACACTTCAGAGGTGACCAAGGAGAGAGCGGTGCTCATCTACAGCATCATGAGAGGAGAAAACATCAATGTGGGGGAGATGATCGCCAACAACATCAATAAAGTGCTGAAAAGCACCAGTGACAACACAAGGTTGGCATTCCCTAGCATTATACAGAGGCTATGTGATGAGACTGGAGTTGTAAAGATCATTGATAAAGTGCTTGTGAAGCAAGACAAATTCATAACTGCCAAAAAGATGGCCAAAGTGGTGGCTGTCCACCCACTCAACAGGGCTAGAGAACGAAGAGCTCATGCTCATGAACCACAACAACAACAAGAAGAGGAAGAGGCCGAAGAGCAACCTCACTTCCTGGCACTTCAACCACCACCACACTACCAATATGAGCAATTTCCAAAGGGATTCAACTGGGAGCAATTGCAAGGAGATGTACACAAACTAAGGGAAGGGGCCAATGAACTAAAGATGAAGCTGCTCAAGGTTGTTGAGTCCCATGGTTGACACTTTCCAATTTTTGAATTCTATTTAAGCATTTGCTTTATTTACTTCTTAAATAATCATGCTAGGATAGTTTATGTTTTATGCTTAGTTTTAATTCCTGTTTGAAGTCTTTATGAGTTTTTTTTTACAAGAAAGAAAATGTCATGTATTTCAAGTCTTTATTTCAAATAAAAGTAGAGCTTGTCTCCATAAGAGTTACTGTGAGTTGTGCAAAAACAATAAGAGAGACCAAGGCCAAGAGGGATCATCAAACAAACTAAGAAACAAGAAACTAAGTGTAGGACCTTGGATGAACTAAAAAGAAAATGAGTCATAGAGAGTAACTAGTCCTAGAAGGTATAACAATGGAAGACTAAGGGGTGTTCCTTGAATATCCATAGATCCAAGAGGTAGTAAGCAATAAAGGCCCAAGGCTCTGAGTATCAACTACTGAGATAGAAAAAGAAACATTAAAAAGCTCAAAAAGAATTGAAGATCTTAGTAGATGCTTGTGGTGAAGATATGTCAATAAGAGGCCTGGGCAAGTAAATTCTTAAGGGTGTCTCAACACCTAGTACCCTAAAACCAACTGGTTTGGGAGTGGTTATTGAAAACCTAATTAAAGGGTTGTCTTGAGACAAAATACTTAGAGTCGTGGTCAAGGAAGCAAAACAACCCTTACTACTTCAAGGTGACAATCAATAGAAAGGACCCCTGAAGCCTATACCTGAAGGAACCCTCAAGGATCCAAGAGCTTTCCATGACAATTAAAACATTCTTACATGTGTTGGACACTTAGTTTTACTCTTAGTTGTATTGCAATCATTCGAAGCTAAGGCCTCAAGATATAAAGGTTTACTCACATTGATTTGCTTAGGACAAGCAAAGCATAAGTTTGGTGTTGTGATGACTTGCATCATCTACCCTTCTTTCTTGCATAAAGAAGACCATAAAAGAGCATAAACCTCATTTGATCAGTACAATTCATGCATTATTTGAATAATATTATGGTACACTACTTTGAGATGAGTTGTGCTGAATTTCAGGTGAAAAAGGCATCAAAAAGTGGGTAGAAGACAAACAAGAAGCTGGGCGTGTGAAACTGGCGTGCCACTTGGAGCAAACGCCACAAAAATGTACTGGCGTGGCACTCCAGGAGCTAGGCGTGGCACGCCAGGGACTGGGCGTGGCATGCTATTACAAAATTCCAGAGAGCAAAATAGAGGACACAAAAGGGGCGTGGCACGCCTGACCCATCAATTACTATGGGCGTGCCACTTGAGCAAAGGGGCGTGGCACGCCAACTCATCATCTCAAGAAGAACCTCCACTATGGCGTGCCACTTGGTGTCGAAGGCATGGCACGCCAGCTCCAAGAAGTCACTTGGGCGTGCCACTTAAGAACCCAAGCGTGGCACGCCAAGCTTGAAGAGTGCACAAATGCATGGGTGTGCCACTTGAGCAGCATGGCATCGCACGCTGGTACAATAATCCAGAGAAGGAGCTGAAGGTAACTAAAGACTGGGCGTGCCACTTGAGGTCGAAGGTGTGGCATGCCAACCTCTCAATCTCACTTGGGCATGCCACTTGGAATCGAAGGCGTGGCACGCCAACCCAAGCATCTCACTATGGCGTGCCATTTGAAGCTGAGGCGTGGCACGCCAACCATTGGCATCAAGGCAAGATCATGGGCGTGGCACGCCAGCCTTCAGGCGTGCACGTTGGTACAAGTTTCCAGAGAGGATGAAAGAGGCTAATTACATGGGGCGTGCCACTTGGCATCGAAGGCGTGGCACGCCATTCACCATTCTTCACTTAGGCGTGCCACTTGAGCAACTAGACGTGGCACGCCAGTGTCATTCAGAGGGCAAAGAAGCATTAGGGCATGCCACTTGAGTCCGTGGCGTGGCATGCCAAACAGAGGAACCACTCACTCACAAAGGGGCGTGGCACGCCAGACCCTGGGCCTGCCACGCTAGTTCAAGTTTCCAGAGGCAAAGAAAAGTGAAAAAAGGCAAAGGGCGTGCCACTTAAGTTTAAAGGTGTGGCACGCCAACACAAGCATTCCACTATGGCGTGCCACTTGAGTTCGAAGGCGTGGCACGCCAAGGTTGACAAAGGGACGAGCGTGCCACTTGAAGGATTGGGCGTGGCACGCCAAGCTAGAAATGAAGGGCACGTGACACGCCAGCTGAGAAGTCACACTTATTGAGTGTTTTCTTTTCCCTCTAAAATGTAATTTTCCCTTTTCACTTTTGTAATTCTCTTATTTTACTAGGAGTAGTATAAATACCCCCAAGGAGTACTGAAGAGGGGTTAAGCAGTTAGTTTTAGATCCACATTTACACTCCACTTTTGAGTACTTTTCGAGCTATGAATAGCTAACTTCCCTCTCATTGAGAGAGGGAGCTCTATTGTACTTGATGGATTGATAATAGTGAAATTCTTCTTCTCTTCATCTTCTCTTTGATTTGCTAGAAGGAATTTCGTTCTTAATGCTTAGTGTTCAATTATCTTGGGAAAGAGATTGAATGCAATTGGGTTTCATGGGAACCTTGGGGAAAGGAAACATGAAACCATGCTTGAAATCCCTTCTCACACTTGAGTAGAATCTGGGTTTTGGTGTTTGGATACGTGACATATAATCCTCCCTCTACCTGGACCTATAAGGGTGTGTGGTATAATCAGGGACCAAGCATATCTCTCTTCATGAGGAATTAGACCAAGGAATTGGCTATTGATCAAGATCTGAGAGATTGAGTCACCAAGGGATTGAGGCTCAATCAATCATGATTGCCAAGAGGTCAATGAGTTGCATGATTGAAGTGGATATAAGCTAGATTTGATCCAAAGAGACAACAACTCCCAATCTCAATGAATTTCCCCATTCTTACCTATCCATTTCTTTACAGCTTAATTTTTACATTCTGCATTTTCCGTTTCCGCACTTTATTGCTTTTCTTTATATTTTAGTCATTTACATTTATGTCATTTACAATTCTGCACTTCACAATCTTATTGATCTGCTTGACTAATTCATCAATCAATTAAAACTGCTTGAATTTGCCAATCTCTGTAGATACGATCCCACTCCACTGTGGGTTATTACTTGGCGATAATTTTGGTGCGCTTGCCAAAATAACTAATTCACTAATTTTTGAATGGGGTGTGAATTAGAAACTCATCAAGTTACCTCAGCCTTTTTTAAGATCTCCACCATCTTGGGGTATAGTTCCATCTGCTTTCCAGGTTTCCTAGCAAAGTGTGGAAAGGGAATGGGAATGGCTTCTCTTGTAACTTCATCTTCCTTTGGTGTTCCATTTCTTGGTTGAGCCGCTTCTTCTTCACCATGTCTTGTAGTTCATCCACTTCTTCAACATCTTCTACCTCAACAATGTCTTCAACTTGAATGTCTTCCCTTGAGTTTGGCTCCTCATGACTCATTTCCTGCAATGTGGTTCCGAACCTCAAAGTAATGGCATTAAGTCCACCCTTGGGATTGGGTAAAGGTTGAGAAGGGAGCGCACTAGAACTTGAAGGTTGATTGTTGGGCGTAGATGATGGTTCTAACCGGGAGATGAGAGCTTGTAGAGTGTATTTAAGATTGTTTATGGTAGAGTTAAGTGTATTCTAAATGTCTTTTTGTCCTTGCGCAATAGAGCGAAGCATCACATCATTGGAAGAGAAAGGGGGTAAGTAGTCTGAGGAGCTTGCTGTTGGTTATTTTGAGGTTCTGATGCCAGGGCATCTTGGCCAGTTTCACTGACCTTTTCTTTACTGTTTTTAGGGTAGTTTCATGTATTTCCTTAGGAAATAAGCTAGTTTTGGGTGGATATTCACTTATACCTTGATTCAAGCATACATTGTGCATTTTACATGATTTCATGAGGATTTTGCATGAGTTTAGTGACAAATTGTATGTTGCATTACCCATGACTTGGACTAGAACTTTGATGCACTCTATTGCTTGATTTCAGGACCAAAGGAAGCAAGGAAGAACCACTTAGCAGTCACGTTAATCTAATTAACGTGACCACTAACGTGGAATGGGAGGTAACTTGCAAAGTTAATGAGAAAAGTGATTGCCAATAACGCTCTCGAAGCCATCATTGCCCATGTTAAGAGTCACGTTAATTAAGTTAACGTGAACTCTAACGTGAAGAAGGGACTTTGAGCCAACGTTAGTGACACTTAACATTATCACTAACGTTGGCCAATGATCATAAGTGGCCACGTTAGAGTCCACGTTAACTTAGTTAACGTGACCTCTAACGTTAAAAGGGGGAAGGAAGCCAACGTTAGTGACACTCAACATTGTCACTAACGTTGGCCTAAGGTGAAATGTACCACGTTAACTCCCACGTTAACTTGGTTAATGTGGGAGCTAACGTAAGAGGCAAAGGAGGTCGACAACGTTAGTGACACCCAACATTGTCACTAACGTTGGAAGCACCCACAAAACCCCCAAGGAGCCACGTTACTTCCACGTTAACTTAGTTAACGTGGAAGCTAACGTTGATGAGTGAATGATGAGCCAACGTTAGTGACACTCAACATTGTCACTAACGTTGGGGATGGCTAAGAATGGCCATGTTAGAAGCCACGTTAACCTAGTTAACGTGGACTCTAACGTGAGACATAGGGGCACATTGGAACGTTAGTGACAATGTTGAGTGTCACTAACGTTCTCGAAAGTTGGCAAGGCCACGTTAGAAGCCACGTTAACCTAGTTAACATGGACTCTAACGTGAGACATAGGGCCACACTAGAACGTTAGTGACAATGTTGAGTGCCACTAACGTTCTCGAAGGTTGGCAAGGCCACGTTAGAAGCCACGTTAACCTAGTTAACGTGGGCTCTAACGTGAGGCAAAGGGGTACATTGGAACGTTAGTGACAATGTTGAGTGTCACTAACGTTCTCGAACTCATACTTTCACTTAAACGTTAACACCCCTAACGTCCTGAGCTAAAGTCTCTGCCCATTTCACATTTTCTCTCTGCAAGTAAAGCCAAGCCCAAATGAAGAAGAGAACTGCTTCAAACTCAAGATCCAAAGGCCCAAGACTTGAAGAACCAACTAGAAGCTGAGAAGAGTAGTATATATAGGAGTAGCTTTGAATTAGTGGGAAGTTCTGGAAGTTGGAAAATAACACTACTCTCTATATTTTACCTTCTCTGCTCTTCTAGTTCTATGATGTATTCTCCATCTTTGTTTTCATTTTCTAGAGCTATGAACAACTAAACCCCTTTCATTGGGTTAGGGAGCTCTGTTGTACTTTGATGGATCAATACTAGTTTTCATTATTCTTCTTCTATCTTCTCTCTTGATTTTACTTGAAAGCTTTCGATCTTCATCTCATTGGGTAGTTATCTTGGAAAAGAAACTATTCAAACTTGGATCTCTTCTGAGCCTTGAAAGAGGAATGAAGAGATCAAGCTAGAAATGCTTTCTCATGCTGGACCAAATTGGGTTTGGATGGATATATGACTATAATCCTCTCAATACTTGATTTGGGAAATGCATGTGGTATAATCAGTGACCACACTTCATCTCTTCTCATGAGCAATTGACCAAGGAATTGGCTATTGATCAAGATTTGAGAGATTGAATTGCAAGAAATTGTAATTCAATCAATTAAGATTGCCAAGGAGATCAATGAGTGCATTGATTGAGGAAGAGATGAAAATGAACTTGATCCGGAGAATTGCAACATCTCCTGCGCCCAATGAACTCCCCAAATTCTGATCTCACCCATTCTCTTTAATTTCTGCATTTACTTTCATGAGCAAACACCTCATTCCCATTTACAATTCTGCAATTTAATTTCAGTCATTTACTTCCAGCTCTTTAATTCTAGCATTTACTTTTCCTGTCATTTACATTACCGCCATTTTATTTTCTGCAAATTCTCAACCCAAATTCTGAATTAGCTCAACTAGAACATTCTTCTAATTAAAGTTGCTTGATCAATCAATCCCTGTGGGATTCGACCTCACTCTATTGTGAGTTTTTACTTGACGACAAATTCGGTACACTTGCCGAAGGAAATTTGTTGAGAGACAATTTCCACCTACATCAAGTTCTTGGGCTTGCCTTTGGTGAGGTGCTCTGTATGGAGGATTCTGCTAATTCCGGTTTTCCTGATAGTTTTTGTTGTTATTCCACCTTTGATTTCCACCATTTTCTCTACCTCCTTGGTTGTAAGTGTCCCTCCATCCTTGGTTAGAATTATTTCTCCAACCCTGGTTGTAGTTGTCCTGCCAACCTTGATTGTAATTACCTCATTGGCTAAAATTACCGCCTTGTTGATAGTATCCTTGATTCGGACGGTCGTAGAAATTATGGGTAGCCGCCATGGTGTTGTCTTCTTGTTGGAGTTGAGGACATTCATCAGTGTAGTGAGAATAGCAAGCGTATATTCCACACACTCTCTGGGGGACTATTTGTTGACACTGCTATTGTGGAGAAGGTGGAGGTTGTCGTTGATTAAGCTGGAGCTACTTGAGTATGTTGGTCATCTCTCCTAGTGTTTGAGTGAGAGTAGCAATCTCAATATTAGAAGAAACTTCTATAATAACCTTGGGATGCTTAGTCCGTTGGCTTGCATTTCGGGTAGACTCAGCTAAATCGGCAATCAGTTGCCATGCCTCTGTCGCCGTCTTGTACTTAGTTAGAGAGCCATTACTCGCGGCATCTAATATAGTCTTGTCTTGAGGTTTCATGCCTTGTGTGAAATAGCTAATCAACACCAACTGGTCAATCTTGTGGTGGGGACATGAGTCTAGGAGATTCCGGAAGTGTACCCAATACTCGTAAAGAGTCTCTGATTCGCTTTGGATAATGCAGAAAATTTCTCTCCTCAGTCTATTAGTAACTTCAGCTGGAAAGTACTTGTCCAGGAATTCCCTTCTGAGCCGATCCCAATTAGTAACAACTTCTTCAGGTTGAGGGTAGAACCACTCCATCTCCATTCCCTCAAGAGATAATGGGAAGGCGTATAACCAAATAGTAGTCTCATCCGCACCATGACGCCTCATATGTTGAGCAGGCTGTCTAAAAATCACTGAGGTGTTTGATAGGTTCTTGAGCAGGTAAGCCATGAAACTTGGGCAGTAGATTGATTAGCACAGTCTTCAGCCAATATGTAAAATTAAAAATATTTACCATAGCGAATAATTTTTCACACTATTGCAACTCCTCGGCAATGGTGCAAAAAATTGACGGGCGAAAAATTGCCGATTAAGAATTTATAATAGAAATAACATTGCAAGTACAGTTCTTAACTGACGAAAATTTTGCTTATCAATTTAAAAAGGGTTGTCACAAATTAAGAATAAAATACTGGGAGTGGAATTCCCATGTCGTCTCCCAACGAGTTGACAAAAGACTACAATTTATTGGTCAGGAATTTTCTGAGAAGTTTTAGAGTTGTAGAATGGGAAATTAAAATGATTATTAATTAAAGCAATAAAAATTAACAAGAGATTTTGTGTAATTGAAATAAAAGCCTTGACTAGGAGAAGATTAATCGGAAGTTCTATTCTTGTTGAATTTTCCCAAGAGTAATAGTAAGAGGTTGTTGTTTCTACTTAGGTATCCTTTACCGAATAAAGGAAAGTCAAGTAACTGAACCAACTCCGATTCACAAGTCCTAATTCTCTCCTATGGAAGGATTAGCGTTAGTGACTAGAGAGTCAGCCAACAACTTCCAATTACAAATTAACACTGGAGTATTCCAACTCAAGGGTTTTCTATTAAACAACTCCAAAGTAAATTTGAGAGCCTACTCCATTGACATGGATGCCCATTTCGCAAACATGTAAATGAAGAAGAAAGGAGACATGGTCATTAAAATTAATTTAATAAAAGCTATTTTGAAATAATAAATTGAGGGAAGATGATATTCAAACAAATAATGAAATTAAATATAAAAATAACTCTTGCATTAATTCTTTCCAAAATCAAAGATATCCATATGTAACTCTAAACAAAGTAAATAGAAAGTAAAAGAGTAAGGAAATAAGAAAACAAACTATGATGATAGAGACTCCAACGGATGTAGTAACTCTTCTCAATATCCAATCCAAAAGCATAAAACAAGAAAATCTATGAATGTGAAGAACCCTAGAGGAAGTAGTAATCTCTCTCTAAAATTTAAAAACTAAACTAAAACTAAGTGAGTGTGAATGTCCTGAGTCTCTGCTTGTCCTCTTGCTCTAGTCTATGTTTCTGGGCCAAAAATTGGGTCCCAGTTCAGCCCTAAATTGCCCCCAACGTCTTCTGCAATTTCTGCACGTGACGCATGTCACGCGTACTGATGAGCGGATAATTTATACGCTTTTTGGCATTGTTTTTAGGTAGTTTTTAGTAGGATCTAGCTACTTTTAGGGATGTCTTCTTTAGTTTTTATGCTAAATTCACATTTCTGGACTCTCCTATGCGTTTGTGTGTTTTTCTGTGGTTTCAGGTAATTTCTGGCTGAAATTGAGGAACTTGAGCAAAACTCTGATAAAAGGCTGACAAAGGACTGCTGATGCTGTTGGATTCTGACCTCCCTGCACTCGAAATGCATTTTCTGGAGCAACAGAACTCCAAATGGCACGCTCTCAACGGCGTTGGAAAGTAGACATCTAGAGCTTTCCAGCAATATATAATAGTCTATACTTTATTCGAGATTAGACGACGCAAACTGGCGCTCAATGCCAGTTCTACGCTGCATTATGGAGTCAAACGCCAAAAACACGTCACGAACCAGAGTTGAACGCCAAAAACATGTTACAACATGGCATTCAACTCCAATAGAAGCCTTAGCTTGTGTAAAGTTCAAGCTCAGCCCAAACACAGACCAAGTGGGCCCTGGAAGTGGATTTCTGCATCAATTACTTACTTCTGTGAACCCTAGTAGCTAGTCTAGTATAAATAGGACTTTTTACTATTATATTTTCATCCTGGATTGTATTTTTGATCCTGTGATCACGTTTTGGGGGCTGGCCATTCGGCCACGCCTGAACCTTCATCACTTATGTATCTTCAACAGTGGAGTTTCTACACACCATAGATTAAGGGTGTGGAGCTCTGCTGTACCTCGAGTTTTAATGCAATTACTACTATTTTCTATTCAATTCGACTTATTCTTATTCTAAGATATTCGTTGCACTTCAACATGATGAATGTGATGATCCGTGACACTCATCATCATTCTCATCTATGAACGCGTGACTGACAACCACTTCCGTTCTACCTTAGACCGGGCGCATATCTCTTAGATTCCTTAATCAGAATCTTCATGGTATAAGCTAGAATTAATGGCGGCATTCATGGGAATCCGGAAAGTCTAACCTTGTCTGTGGTATTCCGAGTAGGATTCCGAGATTGAATGACTGTGACGAGCTTCAAACTCGCGATTGCTGGGAGTGATGAGAAACGCAAAAGAATCAAGGGATTATATTCCAACATGATCGAGAACCGACAGATGATTAGCCGTGCTGTGACAGAGCATTTGGACCATTTTCACTGAGTGGATGAGATGTAGCCATTGACAACGGTGATGCCCTACATACAGCTTGCCATAGAAAGGAGTGATAAAAATTGGATAAAAGTAGTAAGAAAGCAGAGATTCAGAAGGAACACAGTACCTCCATACACCTATCCGAAATTCCCACCATTGGATTACATGAGTAACTTTATCTTTATTTTCTGTTTAATTTATTATTATTAGAAAAACCAATAATCTCTTAAATTAGTTATATTCGCCTGACTGGGATTTACAAGATGACCATAGCTTGCTTCATACCAACAATCTTTGTGGAATCGACCCTTACTCACGTAAGGTATTACTTGGATGACCTTGTACACTTGCTGGTTAGTTGTGCAGAGTTGTGACAAAGTGTGATTTATGTTTGAGAGCACCAAGTCTTTGGAGCCATTGTTGATGAACACAATTTCGTGCACCAAGTTTTTGGCGCCGTTGTCGGGGATTGTTCGAGTATGGACAACTGACGGCTCATCTTGTTGCTCAGATTGGGTAATTTTATTTTGATTTATTGTTCTTAAATTTTGAAAAAAAAATTATATTACTTATCCTGTTCTTCAGAATCTTTAAGAATGAATTCTAGAGTTTCATGAAGCATGTTAAAGCCTGGCTGGCTGTAAAGCCATGTCTAAATTCTTTGGACTGAGGCTTCAAAACCATCTTCATAGAGGCAAGTTAATTGGAATATTAGCTGTATGCTAAAGCTTGGATGGCTATTGGCCATGTCTAGTGTTTTGGACCGAAGCTTTTACATAAAGCTTGGCTGGCTATTAAGCCATGTCTAATTCCTGGACCGGAGCTTTAGACAAGCATTGCATGATTCCTGGAATTCATATTAAAAATTTAGAATTTCTTATTTTATTTTTCCTATATGTTTTCAAAAAAAATATAAAAACAAAATACAAAAAAATTAGAAAATCATAAAAATCAAAAATATTTTGTGTTTCTTGTTAGAGTCTTGTGTCAAGTTTCAAGTTTGGTGTCAATTGCATATTCATCATGCATTTTTCAAAAATTACATTCATGCATTGCATTCATCATGATCTTCAAGTTGTTCATGATAAACTTTCTTGTTTGATCTTCATATTTTCTTGTTTTGTGTTGTATGGTGTTTTTCATGTGCATTTTTGCATTCATAGTGTCTAAACATGAAAGATTTATAAGTTTGGTGTCTTGCATGTTTTCTTTACATTGAAAATTTTTCAAAAATATGTTCTTGATGTTCATCATGATCTTCAAAGTGTTCTTGGTGTTCATCTTGACATTCATAGTGTTATTGCATGCATCATGTGTTTTGATCCAAAATTTTTATGCATTGATGTTTTTCTCTCTCATCATAAAAAAATTCAAAAAAATAAATAAATAAATAAATATCTTATCTTTTTAAATCTTATCTTTTTAAAATCTTTTTCAAAAATCATATATTTTCCATTTTTTTATCATATTCGAAAATTTCAAAAATCTTTTTCAAAATCTTTTTCCTATCTTTACATCATATTTTCGAAAATATCGTCAAAAATTAATGTTTTGATTCAAAAATTTCAAGTTTGTTACTTTCTTGTTAAGAAAGATTCAAACTTTAAGTTCTAAAATCATATCTTGTGATTTCTTGTGAGTCAAGTCATTAATTGTGATTTTAAAATTCAAATCTTTTTCAAAACTAATTTCAATCATATCTTTTTAAAATCATATCTTTTAAAATCATATCTTTTCAAAAATATCATTTCAATCTTATCTTTTCAAAATCATATCTTTTTAAAATCATATCTTTTTAATCATATCTTTTCATATCATATCTTTTTCAAACTTTAATTTCAAAAATCTTTTCTAACTTCTTATCTTTTCAAAATTAATTTTCAAATCTTTTTCAACTAACTAATTGATTTATTTGTTTGTTTTATCTTTTATCTTTTTCAAAACCACCTAACTAATTTTCTCTCTCTAATTTTCGAAAATTACCTTCCTCTTTTTCAAAATTCTTCTAATTAACTAATTATTTCAAATTTTAATTTTAATTTTATTTCATTTTAATTTTCGAAAATTACTATCCCTTTTTCAAAATTTATTTTTCGACTTTCTATCCCTCTCGCCTCTTTCTATTTATTTTATTTATTTACTAACACTTCTCTTCATCCTAAAATTTGAACCCCCCCTCTCTCTAAGTTTGAATTTTCCTCTTCTCCTTCCTATTCTTCTTCATTTCTACTCACATAAAGGAACCTCTATATCTGGACAAAGAGGATCCCTATTATTATTTTCTGTTCTCTTCTTTTTCAAATGAGCAGGAGCAAGGACAAGAACATTCTTATTGAAGCAGATCCTGAACCTGAAAGGACTCTGAAGAGGAAGTCAAGAGAAACTAAAATTCAACAATTCAGAGAAAACTTTACAAAAATTTTCAAAATAGAAGAGGAGATGGCAGCCGAAAATAATAACAATGCAAGGAGGATGCTTGGTGATTATACTACACCTAAGGCCAGAGAAACTGATGAGCGGATACTTTATACGCTTTTTGGGGGTAATCTCATGTAGATTTTAGTATGTTTTAATTAGTTTTTAGTAGAATATTATTAGTTTTTAGGCAAAATTTACATTTCTAGACTTTACTATGAGTTTGTGTGCTTTTCTGTGATTTCAGGTAATTTCTGGCTGAAATTGAGGGAGCTGAGCAAAAATCTGAGTTAGGCTGAAAAAGGACTGTTGATGCTGTTGGATCCTGACCTCCCTGCACTCGGAATGGATTTTTTGGAGCTACGGGAGTCCAATTGGCGCGCTCTCAACGGCGTTGGAAAGTAGACATCCAGGGCTTTCCAGCAATATATAATAGTCTATACTTTGCACGAAGATAGATGACGTAACTTGGCGTTGAACGCCAAGTACATGCTGCTGTCTGGAGTTAAACGCCAGAAACACGTCATGATCCGGAGTTGAACGCCCAAAACACGTTATAACTTGGAGTTCAACTCCAAGAAAAGCCTCAGCTCGTGGATAGCTTTAGTCTCAGCCCCAGCACACACCAAATGGGCCCCAGAAGTGGATTTCTGCACCAATTATCTTAGTTTACTCATTTTCTGTAAACCTAGGTTACTAGTTTACTATTTAAACAACTTTTAGAGACTTATTTTGTACCTTATGACATTTTTCAGATCTGAATTTTATACACTTTGACGGCATGAGTCTCTAAACTCCATTGTTGGGGGTGAGGAGCTCTGCAGCGTCTCGATGAATTAATGCAATTGTTTCTATTTTACTCAAACGCGTGTGTGTTCCGATCTAAGATGTTTATTCGCGCTTAATTATGAAGGAGGTGATGATCCGTGACACTCATCACCTCCCTCAATCCATGAACGTGTGCCTGACAAACACCTCCGTTCTACATTAGACTGAATGAGCTTCTCTTAGATTCCTTAATCAGAATCTCCGTGGTATAAGCT
This sequence comes from Arachis stenosperma, assembly GCF_014773155.1. Taxonomy (NCBI): domain Eukaryota; kingdom Viridiplantae; phylum Streptophyta; class Magnoliopsida; order Fabales; family Fabaceae; genus Arachis; species Arachis stenosperma. Next base: position 89,594,804 of record NC_080382.1, read on the forward strand.
AGAATTGATGGCGGCCACTCTTGAGAATCCGGAAGGTCTAAACCTTGTCTGTGGTATTCCGAGTAGGATTCAAGGATTGAATGGCTGTGGCGCACTTCAAACTCGCGATTGCTGGGCATGATGACAAACGCAAAAGGATCAATGGATCCTATTCCAACATGATCGAGAACCAACAGCTGATTAGTCGTGCTGTGACAGAGCATCTGGACCGTTTTCACTAAGAGGATGGGAGGTAGCCATTGACAATGGTGACACCCTACATACAGCTTGCTGTAGACGGGCTTTACAAACAATTGAGTTGAATATTACATTGCAGAAATTCAGAGGACAAAGCATCTCCAAAACTCCAACATATTCCCCATTACTGCACAACAAGTAACAACTATTTATTTTATGCCCTTTTTTACTTTATACGAGGCTAAAGAACTCTATTGGTATCCTGACTAAGATTAATAAAATAAACATAGCTTGCTTCAAACCAATAATCTCCGTGGGATCGACCCTTACTCACGTAAGGTATTACTTAGACGACCCAGTGCACTTGCTGGTTAGTTGTACGGATTGCAAATTCGTGCACTAAGTTTTTGGCGCCGTTGCCGGGGATTATTCGAGTTTGAACAACTAAAGGTTTATTCTATTTCTTATATTAGGAATAATTTATTTTTATTGTTATAGAGTCATTAAATTCTGATAGGATAGTTTCTTTTCAAAAAAAAAATTTTTTTTTCAAAAAAAAAATATTATTTTTCTTTATTAATTGTTAATTTTTCGTGAGTCTAGTGTCTCGTTGTAAGTTTGGTGTCAATTGCACATTTTATATTTTTCTTTAAATTTTCGAACATGTGCTCTTTGTTCTTCATTGATCTTCAAGTTGTTCTTGTTTGTTTTTCTTGTTTGATCTTGAGTTTTTCTTATTTTGTGTCTTTTCTTGTTTTTCTTGTGCTTTTTCAAAACATTAACTTTCAAAAATTATACTTTTATCCATAAAAATAACACATCTTTAAAATACGTTACATTTTTAGCTCAGTTGGTTATAGCGTGGGTTTATGTTCTTAGCATTTGGGCACCTTCTTTTTAAAATCCTTTTTCAAAAATAATTTTTTTTCTTGATTTAATCTTGTGCCAAACTTTAAGTTTGGTGTTTTCTTGTTAATCTTTTCATAATTTTCGAAAATTTTATTAAAGTTTTCTAAAAATTTTAAGTTTGGTGTTCTTCCTTTTGTTCTTGGTGTTCTTGTGAATCTTCAAGGTGTTCTTGAGTTTTTTCTTGTGTCTTGATCTTAAAATTTTTAAGTTTGGTGTTCCTTGGTGTTTTCCTTCCAAAATTTTCGAAAATAAGTAGCATTAGATCTAAAAATTTTAAGTCTTGTGTCTTTTATGTGTTTTTCTCTTTCATCATAAAATTCAAAATTCAAAAAAATATCTTTTCTAACTAATTTTAAAACTACATTTTCGAAATTTTTATATAAAATTCAGATTTCAATTTCAAAATTTTTCGAAAAATTTTCACAAAATATTTTCAAATTTTTTATATATTCCGTTTTTATTTATTCCACTTCTATAAAATAAATAATATCAACATACATATCATCTCCCTTGTTCCATCATGGAATTAAGTGGAAATGAACAATCCAGGAGGACTCTGGGGTCATATGCTAACCCCACTATTGCTTCATATGGGAGTAGTATCTGTATACCCTCCATTGGAGTTAGTAGCTTTGAGTTGAATCCTCAGCTCATTATCATGGTGTAGCAAAACTGCCAGTATTCCGGTCTGCCATAGGAAGAACCTAAAGAGTTTCTGGCACAATTTTTACAAATTGCTGACACAGTACATGATAAGGAAGTAGATCAGGATGTCTACAGATTATTACTGTTCCCATTTGCTGTAAAAGATCAAGCTAAGAGGTGGTTAAATAACCAACCTAAGAACAGCATAAAAACATGGAAACAGCTGTCAGAAAAATTCCTGAATCACTATTTCCCTCCAAAACGGATGACACAGCTAAGGCTAAGCATCCAAGGCTTCAAACAAGGAGATAATGAATCCCTTTATGATGCCTGGGAGAGATACAGAGAGATGCTAAGAAAATGCCCCTCTGAGATGTTTTCAGAGTGGGTGCAATTAGACATCTTCTACTATGGGCTAACAGAAAAAGCTCAGACTTCTCTAGATCACTTAGCTGGTGGATCTATACATATGAGAAAAACAATTGAAGAAGCTCAAGAGCTTATTGATACAGTTGCCAGAAATCAGCATCTGTACCTAAGCAGTGAATCTTCCATAAAAGAAGAAGCTAAAACAGTAACTGCTGAACTCAGTCCTGTGGATCAGGCTAATGAATTCAATCAGCAACTAGACTTTCTAACTCAGCAGCTAGCCGAATTCAAGGAAATACTACAGGAAACAAGAATGGCTAACAGGAATATGGAAGTACAGTTAAAGCAGACAGAAAACCAACTATCAAAACAAATAACAGAAGAATGCCAAGCAGTTCAATTAAGAAGTGGGAAAACATTAAATACCTCACTTCAAAGCAGCAGGAAGCCAAGAAATGAACAAATGGCTACTCAAAATCCCTTTGAGGACAATCAGAGCCCAGAGAGGAATAATGCTGGCGCTGAACGCCCAGCCCATGCTCATTCCTGGCGTTCAACGCCAGAAACAAGCATGAATCCGGCGTTGAACGCCCAAAGGGAGCATAGTTCTGGCATTCAGACGCCAGTAACAAATAGGGAGGTGGCGTCTAATGCCACTCCCGCTTCCACCCCTGGCATTCAAATGCCAGTGGGGGATCAGTCACATACAAGTGCTGATAACAACCCTTCAAAAAAGGCTTCCCAACCCACTTCTGTAGGTAATAAACCTACAACAACTAAGGTTGAGGAATACAAAGCCAAAATGCCTTATCCTCAAAAACTCCGCCAAGCGGAACAGGATAAGCAATTTGCCCGCTTTGCAAACTATTTCAGGACTCTTGAAATAAAGATTCCGTTTGCAGAAGCACTTGAGCAAATACCCTCTTATGCTAAGTTCATGAAAGAGATCTTAAGTCATAAGAAGGATTGGAGGGAGACTGAAAAAGTTTACCTCACGGAAGAATGCAGTGCAGTCATTCTGAAAAGCTTACCTAAGAAGCTTAAAGATCCTGGGAGCTTTATGATACCATGCACATTAGAGGGTACTTGTACCAAGCAAGCTTTATGTGATCTTGGGGCAAGTATCAACTTAATACCTACATCTACTATCAGAAAGCTTGGTTTAACTGAAGAAATCAAACCAACCAGGATATGTCTTCAACTTGCTGATGGATCCATTAAATACCCATCAGGTGTGATTGAAGACATGATTGTCAAGGTTGGGCCATTTGCCTTTCCTATTGACTTTGTGGTGCTGGAAATGGAGGAGCACAAGAGTGCAACTCTCATTCTAGGAAGACCTTTCCTAGCAACTGGCCGAACCCTCATTGACGTCCAAAAAGGGGAAGTAACCTTGAGAGTCAATGAGGAGGAGTTCAAGTTGAATGTTGTCCAAGCCATGCAACATCCAGACACCCCAAATGACTGAATGAGTGTTGATATTATTGACTCTCTGGTAAGAGAGGTCAATATGGCTGAGAGTCTCGAATCAGAATTAGAGGACATCTTTAAAGATGTTCAGCCTGATTTGGAGAAATCAGAGAGAATAATAGAACCTCTAAAAATCCCTCAGGGAAAGGAGAAACCTCCCAAAGCCGAGCTCAAACCATTACCACCATCCCTGAAATATGCATTTTTGGGAGAAGGTGATACCTTTCCTGTAATCATAAGCTCTACTCTAGAGCCACAGGAAGAGGAAGCACTCATTCAAGTGCTAAGGACACACAAGACAGCTCTTGGGTGGTCCATCAGTGATCTCAAGGGCATTAGCCCAGCCAGATGCATGCACAAGATCTTACTGGAGGGTGACGCCAAGCCAGTCGTTCAACCACAAAGGCGGCTGAATCCAGCCATGAAGGAGGTAGTGCAGAAAGAGGTCACTAAGTTACTAGAGGCTGGGATTATTTATCCTATTTCTGATAGCCCCTGGGTGAGCCCTGTCCAAGTCGTCCCTAAGAAATGTGGCATGACAGTGGTTCATAATAAAAAAAATGAACTGATTCCTACAAGAACAGTTACTGGGTGGCGTATGTGTATTGATTATAGAAGGCTCAATACAGCTACAAGAAAGGATCATTTTCCTTTACCATTCATAGACCAGATGCTAGAAAGACTGGCAGGTCATGAATACTACTGCTTCCTGGATGGATATTCAGGTTATAATCAAATTGCAGTAGATCCAAAAGATCAAGAGAAAATGGCATTCACATGTCCATCTGGAGTATTTGCATACAGAAGGATGCCATTTGGCCTGTGCAATGCACCTGCAACCTTTCAGAGGTGCATGCTCTCAATTTTCTCTGATATGGTGGAAAAATTTCTGGAAGTCTTCATGGATGACTTTTCAGTATTTGGAGACTCATTCAGCTCCTGTCTTGACCATCTAGCACTTGTTCTAAAGAGATGCCAAGAGACTAACCTGGTTTTAAACTGGGAAAAATGTCACTTTATGGTGACTGAAGGAATTGTCCTTGGGCACAAAATCTCAAACAAGGGAATAGAGGTGGATCAAGCTAAGGTAGAGGTAATTGAAAAATTACCACCACCTACCAATGTTAAGGCAATCAGAAGCTTTCTGGGGCATGCAGGATTCTATAGGAGGTTTATAAAGGATTTTTCAAAAATCGCCAAACCTCTGAGCAACCTACTAGCTGCTGACACACCATTCGTCTTTGATAAGGAGTGTCTGCAGGCATTTAAGACTCTAAAAGCTAAATTGGTCACAGCACCAATCATTTCTGCACCAAACTGGACATTGCCATTTGAACTAATGTGTGATGCCAGTGACCATGCCATTGGCGCAGTATTGGGACAAAGGCATGACAAGCTTTTGCACGTCATTTATTATGCTAGCCGTGTTCTAAATGACGCACAGAAGAACTACACAACCACAGAAAAAGAGCTACTTGCAATGGTTTACGCCATTGACAAATTCAGATCCTACTTAGTAGGATCAAAAGTGATTGTGTACACTGATCATGCTGCTCTTAAATATCTACTCACAAAGCAGGATTCAAAACCCAGACTTATAAGATGGGTGTTGCTTCTGCAAGAGTTTGATATAGAAATAAGAGATAGAAAAGGGACAGAAAACTAAGTAGCAGATCACCTGTCCCGAATAGAACCAGTAGAAGGGGCATCCCCCCCTCTTACTGAGATCTCTGAAACCTTTCCGGATGAGAAACTCTTTGCCATCCAGGAAGTGCCATGGTTTACAGACATTGCAAACTACAAGGCAGTGAGGTTCATACCCAAAGAGTACAGTAGGCATCAATCAAAGAAATTGATCACAAATGCAAAATACTATCTTTGGGATGAACCGTATCTCTTCAAGAGATGTGCAGACGGAGTAATCCATAGATGTGTGCCTAAGGAAGAAGCGCAGAAGATCCTATGGCACTGCCATAGATCACAGTATGGAGGACATTTTGGAAGTGAGCGAACAGCCACAAGAGTCCTCCAATGTGGCTTCTACTGGCCTACTCTCTATAAAGATTCCCGAGTGTTTGTACTTAATTGTGACAGTTGCCAAAGATCTGGCAATCTACCTCACAGTTATGCCATGCCTCAACAAGGGATCTTGGAGATTGAGTTGTTTGATGTATGGGGTATTGACTTCATGGGACCTTTCCCACCATCATACTCAAACACTCATATTCTGGTGGCAGTGGATTATGTATCCAAATGGGTGGAGGCTATTGCAACACCCACTAATGACACTAAAACAGTGTTAAAATTCCTCCAGAAACACATCTTCAGCAGATTTGGTACCCCTAGAGTATTAATCAGTGATGGGGGCACTCATTTCTGCAATAAACAGCTTTACTCTGCTTTGGTTCGTTATGGAGTTAGCCACAGGGTAGCTACTTCATATCACCCACAAACTAATGGGCAAGCTGAAGTCTCAAATAGAGAACTCAAAAGAATCCTGGAACGGACTGTAATTAACCGTAGAAGGGATTGGGCAAGGAGCTTGGATGATGCTCTGTGGGCATACAGAACAGCATTCAAGACCCCTATAGGGACCTCTCCATACCAGCTTGTGTATGGAAAGGCATGTCACTTGCCAGTGGAACTGGAACACAAGGCCTACTGGGCAACCAGATTCCTAAACCTTGATGCCAAGTTAGCTGGAGAAAAAAGATTACTCCAGTTAAATGAGCTAGAGGAATTTAGACTCAATGCTTTTGAGAATGCAAAAATTTACAAAGAAAAAGCGAAAAGATGGCATGATAAGAAATTGTCATCCAGAGTCTTTGAGCTGGGGCAGAAAGTTGTGCTATTTAATTCTAGGCTCAAATTATTCCCCGGGAAATTAAAATCCCAGTGGAGAGGTCCATATGTGATTACAAGTGTATCACCATATGGATACGTAGAGCTTCAGGATAATGAATCTAACAAAAAGTTCATTGTTAATGGATAGAGAGTTAAACATTATCTTGAAAGCAATTTTGAGCAAGAATGCTCAAAACTGAGACTTGATTAAAAGCTCAGTAATAGTCCAGCTAACGACATTAAAGAAGCGCTTGCTGTGAGGCAACCCAGCCATTCACAAAATTTAATTTTATTTGTTTTTGCTAATTGATTGATTTTTACATATATATGTCAGAGTATCTTCAAAAGGTAAAATAGCAATTGATTGAATTCACAGAGTTGCAAGGAAATTTGGAAGCTCACTGGCATGAAAAAGCCAGTAAGAAACATTTTGGGCGTTGAACGCCCAAAAAAAGCACCCACTGGGCGTTCAACGCCAGTAAGGGTAGCCAGCTGGGCGTTAAACACCAGAAAGGAGCATCTTCTGGGCGTTGAACGCCAGAAAGAAGCACCTTCTGGGTGTTTAACGCCAGAACCACAGCATCCTGGGCATTTAGAAAAACGCCTAGTGACAAAGGACTTCCTGGCGTTCAACGCCAGAAAGAAGCAACAGCTGGGCGTTGAAGGCCCAGGAGAAGTAACATTTGGGCGTTAAACGCCCAAAACATGCAGCGTTTGGGCGTTTAACGCCAGGATGGTGGGGAGGAGGTAAAATTCGTTTTTCTTTACAAATTTTCTAATTTTTTATGTTTCAATTCATGATTTCTTGCATAAACATGTTTCAAATTGTCATCCCTCAAATCAAATTAGTTTTCTAAAAATCCTAATTTCTAAAACCCTTTTTTTTTAAAATATGGCTTCATACATAAACATAAATTTTTTTTTCAATCCAATCCAACTCTTTTTCCAATTTCTTTTCAAACTTCATTATCTTTTAAAATCTTTTTCAAATTATTTATTTCAAATTTAATTTTAAATATCATTCACATCTTTTTAAATTATATCCTTTTCTTATCATGTTTATCTTTTATAAATCATATCTTTTATCTTATATCTTTTTCTTATTTTCGAAAACCCACCCCTCCCTTTATATCCACTTTCGGTGCCCCTCTCACCATCCACCATTCCACACTTGCTCTCCTCCTATTCCTCTTCTCTCTTTTCTTTTGCTTGAGGACAAGCAAACCTCTAAGTTTGGTGTGCTTATCCGTGATCACAAAAACATTCTCACTTTGATCATGGCCCCTAAAGGAAAACAACCCAACCCAAGAGGCAAGAAAGAGAATATTCCAAAGCCACTTTGGAATCAAGGGAAGTTCTTAACTAAAGAACATTCAGACCACTACTACAAAATAATGAGTCACAGATCAGTGATTCCGGAAGTCAAATTTGACCTGAAGGAAGATGAATATCCGGAGATCCAAGAGCAAATTCGAAACAGGAACTGGGAAATCCTAGCCAATCCTGAAACGAAAGTGGGAAGGAACATGGTTCAGGAGTTTTATGCTAATCTATGGCAGACAGACAGGCAAAGAATAATTGGAGCTGCTCTCTATGACCATCGGACCTTAGTCAGAGGAAAGATTGTTCATACCCATCCTGACAAAATCAGGGAGATCTTTAAGCTCCCTCAACTGAAAGATGACCCAGACTCCTTTAATAGGAGAATGATGAGGGTAAATAAAGGTCTGGACAAGATTCTAGAGGATATATGCATCCCTGAAGCCAGATGGACCACCAGCACGACTGGCTTCCCAAATCAACTCAAAAGAGAAGATCTCAAACCAGTAGCCAAAGGCTGGCTGGATTTCATTGGGCGTTCCATACTGCCCACCAGCAACCGTTCTGAAGTTACCATTAAAAGAGCAGTGATGATTCACTGCATCATGTTGGGAAAAGAAGTAGAAGTCCATCAACTGATCTCGTGTGAACTATACAAAATAGCAAACAGGAATTCCAAGGATGCCAGATTGGCCTATCCAAGCCTAATTTCTATGCTCTGTAGAGATGCCGGAGTGAAGATGGGAATAACAGAGTATATCTCAGTTGAAAGGCCAATCACTAGAATATCAATGGACAGACAACAGCTGCAGGATGATCCAATCAAGAGGAGAGCACAGGAAGTCCTCCCAGAACTTCCTCAATTCGAATATTGGGAACATATTGAAGCATCTTTCTCCAAATTACAAGAAGCTATGGACCAAATAAAGGAAGAACAGAACAATCAAAGTAGCATGCTTTGCAAACTGCTTAAGGAACAAGAAGAGCAAGGGCGTGATCTAAGGGAGCTGAAGCGCCAGAAATTAATCCTTGAAAAGCACCCCACAGACTAGAGGAACATCTACTTCTCAAAACACAGGTTGTTGAGTTCTAATTTTAGCTTTAACTCTGTGATAGTGTTATTATAGAAATTTACCTTAGGAAGATATATAGTAGCAGTAGTAGTAATTAGTATATCTATTCTGGTTTTATTTCCAATTAAGTTATAATTTATTTTTCTCATCATCATCAGGCATGAATAAAATAGTAGATAGTTAGAATCAAGAAGTAATTTATTTTTTTCGAGTTCTTAATAATAAAAATTATAATTAACTATATGTGGTGGCAATACTTTTTGTTCTCTGAATGAATGCTTGAACAGTGCATAATTTTTATCTTGAATTTTATGAATATTGGCTCCTGAAAGAATGAGGAACACGAAAAATACTATTGATGATCTGAAAAATCATGAATATGATTCTTGAAGCAAAAAAAAAAGCAGTGAAAAAAATTTTTTTTTTACAAGAAATCATTGGATTAAGAAGAGGATCCAAGGCTTTGAGCATCAGTGGATAGGAGGGCCCAAGGAAGTAGTTCCAGGCCTAAGCGGCTAAATCAAGCTGTCCCTAACCATGTGCTTGTGGCATGCAGGTTCAAGTGAAAAGCTTGAGACTGAGTGGTTAAAGTCGTGATCCAAAGCAAAAGAGTGTGCTTAAGAGCTCTGGACACCTCTAACTGGCGACTCTAGCAAAGCTGAGTCACAATCTGAAACGGTTCACCCAGTCATGTGTCTGTGGCATTTATGTATCCGGTGGTAATACTGGAAAACAAAGTGCTTAGGGCCACGGCCAAGACTCATAAAGTAACTGTGTTCAAGAATCAACACACTACACTAGGAGAATTAATAATACTATCTGAATTATGAGTTCCTATGGATGCCAATCATTCTGAATTTCAAGGGATAAAGGGAGATGCCAAAACTGTTCAGAAACAAAAAGCTATTAGCCCCACTCATCTAAATTAAAATCTGAGCTTCACTTAAAACTCAGAGATTTTATTACTCCTTAATTTCTTTTTATCCTATTTTATTTATCTAGTTGCTTGAGGACAAGCAACAGTTTAAGTTTGGTGTTGTGATGAGCAGATACTTTATACGCTTTTTGGGGGTAATTTCATGTAGATTTTAGTATGTTTTAATTAGTTTTTAGTAGAATATTATTAGTTTTTAGGCAAAATTCACATTTCTGGACTTTACTATGAGTTTGTGTGCTTTTCTGTGATTTCAGGTAATTTCTGGCTGAAATTGAGGGAGCTGAGCAAAAATCTGAGTTAGGCAGAAAAAGGACTGCTGATGCTGTTGGATCCTGACCTCCCTGCACTCGGAAGGGATTTTTTGGAGCTACAGGAGTCCAATTTGCGCGCTCTCAACGGGGTTGGAAAGTAGACATCCAGGGCTTTCCAGCAATATATAATAGTCCATACTTTGCGCGAAGATAGATGACGTAACTTGGCGTTAAACGCCAAGTACATGCTGTTGTCTAGAGTTAAACGCCAGAAACACGTCATGATCCGGAGTTGAACGCCCAAAACACGTTATAACTTGGAGTTCAACTCCAAGAAAAGCCTCAGCTCGTGGATAGCTTTAGTCTCAGCCCCAGCACACACCAAGTGGGCCCCAGAAGTGGATTTCTGCACCAATTATCTTAGTTTACTCATTTTCTATAAACCTAGGTTACTAGTTTACTATTTAAACAACTTTTAGAGACTTATTTTGTACCTTATGACATTTTTCAGATCTGAATTTTATACACTTTGACGGCATGTGTCTCTAAACTCCATTGTTGGGGGTGAGGAGCTCTGCAGCGTCTCGATGAATTAATGCAATTGTTTCTATTTTACTCAAACGTGTGTGTGTTCCGATCTAAGATGTTTATTCGCGCTTAACTATGAAGGAGGTGATGATCCGTGACACTCATCACCTCCCTCAATCCATGAACGTGTGCCTGACAAACACCTCCGTTCTACATCAGACTTAATGAGCTTCTCTTAGATTCCTTAATCAGAATCTCCGCGGTATAAGCTAGAATTGATGGCGGCCACTCTTGAGAATCCGGAAGGTCTAAACCTTGTCTGTGGTATTCCGAGTAGGATTCAAGGATTGAATGGCTGTGGCACGCTTCAAACTCGTGATTGCTGGGCGTGACGACAAACGCAAAAGGATCAATGGATCCTATTCCAACATGATCGAGAACCAACAGCTGATTAGCCGTGCCGTGACAGAGCATCTGGACCGTTTTCACTGAGAGGATGGGAGGTAGCCATTGACAATGGTGACACCCTACATACAGCTTGCCGTAGACGGGCTTTACAAACAATTGAGTTGAATATTACATTGCAGAAATTCAGAGGACAAAGCATCTCCAAAACTCCAACATATTCCCCATTACTGCACAACAAGTAACAACTATTTATTTTATGCCCTTTTTTTACTTTATACGAGGCTAAAGAACTCTATTGGTATCCTGACTAAGTTTAATAAAATAAACATAGCTTGCTTCAAACCAATAATCTCCGTGGGATCGACCCTTACTCACGTAAGGTATTACTTAGACGACCCAGTGCACTTGCTGGTTAGTTGTACGGATTGCAAATTTGTGCACCAGAAACCTCAAAAGAAAAAAAAAAGAAAAAAGGGAAGACAAAAAGCTTCCACCTCCAAGTCATGGGAGATGGAGTGATTCATCTCAAGGGTCCATAGCTCAGTAGAAGAGCATTTGACTGCACATCAAGAGAACATGAGGAATTCCCTCATCAAGAAATCCCTAAGATACCTCAGGGGATACATTTTCCTCCACATAATTATTAGGAGCACCAAAATAACTAGGGAGGAGCAACAAAGACAAGGAAGAGACATAGAAGAGCTCAAGGACATCCATGATCCTTCAAGAAGGCGCCACCCTCACTAAGGTGGACTCATTCCTTGTTCTTAAATTTTTTTCTGCTTTTCATTTTTTTTATGTTATATGTTTATCTATGTTTGTGTCTTTATTACATGATCATTAGTATTTAGTAACTATGTCTTAAGGCTATGAATAATTCCATGAATCCTTCACCTCTCTTAAATGAAAAATGTTTCTAATTCAAAAGAACAAGAAGTACATGAGTTTCGAAATTATCCTTGAATTTAGTTTAATTATATTGATGTGGTGACAATACTTTTTATTTTCTGAATGAATGCTTGAACAGTGCATATTTTTGATCTTGTTGTGTATGAATGTTAAAACTGTTGGCTCTTGAAAGAATGATGAACAAAGAGAAATGTTATTGACAATCTGAAAAATCATGAGATTGATTCTTGAAGCAAGAAAAAGCAGTGAAAAAGCAAAAGCTTGAAAAAAAAAAGAAGAGTGGCGAAAAAAAAATAGAAAGGAAAAGAAGAGCAAGCAGAAAAAGCCAATAGCCCTTAAAACCAAAAGGCAAGGGTAAAAAGGATCCAAGGCTTTGAGCATCAATGGATAGGAGGGCCCAAGGAAATAAAATCCAGGCCTAAGCGGCTAATTCAAGCTGTCCCTAACCATGTGCTTGTGGCATGCAGGTCCAAGTGAAAAGCTTGAGACTGAGTGGTTAAAGTCGTGATCCAAAGCAAAAAGAGTGTGCTTAAGAACTCTGAACACCTCTAACTGGGGACTTTAGCAAAGCTGAGTCACAATCTGAAAAGGTTCACCCAGTCATGTGTCTGTGGCATTTATGTATCTGGTGGTAATACTAGAAAACAAAGTGCTTAGGGCCACGGCCAAGACTCATAAAATTAGCTGTGTTCAAGAATCAACAAAATTAACTAAGAGAATCAATAACACTATCTGAAATTCTAAGTTCCTATAGAAGCCAATCATTCTAAACTTCAAAGGATAAAGTAAGATGCCAAAACTGTTTAGAAGCAAAAAGCTACAAGTCTCGCTCATCTAATTAGAACTAATATTCATTGATATTCTGAAATTTATAGTATGTTCTCTTCTTTTTATCCTATTTGATTTTCAGTTGGTTGGGGACAAGCAACAATTTAAGTTTGGTGTTGTGATGAGCGGATAATTTATACGCTTTTTGGCATTATTTTTAGGTAGTTTTTAGTAGGATCTAGCTACTTTTAGGGATGTCTTCTTTAGTTTTTATGCTAAATTCACATTTCTGGACTTTACTATACGTTTGTGTGTTTTTCTGTGGTTTCAGGTAATTTCTGGCAGAAATTGAGGGACCTGAGCAAAACTCTGATAAAAGGCTGACAAAGGACTGCTGATGCTGTTGGATTCTGACCTCCCTGCACTAGAAATGCATTTTCAGGAGCTACAGAACCCCAAATGGCGCGCTCTCAATGGAGTTGGAAAGTAGACATCTAGAGCTTTCCAGCAATATATAATAGTTTATACTTTATTCGAGATTAGACGATGCAAACTGGCGCTCAACGCCATATCTACGCTGCATTCTGGAGTCAAACGCCAAAAACACGTCACGAACCAGAGTTGAATGCCAAAAACACGTTACAACTTGGCGTTCAACTCCAATAGAAGCCTTAGCTCGTGTAAAGTTCAAGCTCAGCCCAAGCACACACCAAATGGGCCCTGGAAGTGGATTTCTGCATCAATTACTTACTTCTGTAAACCCTAATAGCTAGTCTAGTATAAATAGGACTTTTTACTATTATATTTTCATCCTGGATTGTATTTTTGATCCTGTGATCACGTTTTGGGGGCTGGCCGTTCGGCCATGCCTGAACCTTCATCACTTATGTATCTTCAACGGTGGAGTTTCTACACACCATAGATTAAGGGTGTGGAGCTCTGCTGTACCTCGAGTTTTAATGCAATTACTACTATTTTCTATGCAATTCGACTTATTCTTATTGTAAGATATTTGTTGCACTTCAACATGATGAATGTGATGATCCGTGACACTCATCATCATTCTCACCTATGAACGCGTGACTGACAACCACTTCCGTTCTACCTTAGACCAGGCGCATATCTCTTGGATTCCTTAATCAGAATCTTCGTGGTATAAGCTAGAATTAATGGCGGCATTTATGGGAATCCGGAAAGTCTAACCTTGTCTGTGGTATTCCAAGTAGGATTCCGAGATTGAATGACTGTGACGAGCTTCAAACTCGCGATTGCTGGGCGTGATGACAAACGCAAAAGAATCAAGGGATTCTATTCCAACATGATCGAGAACCGACAGATGATTAGCCATGCTGTGACAGAGCATTTGGACCATTTTCACTGTGAGGATGGGATGTAGCCATTGACAACGGTGATGCCCTACATATAGCTTGCCATAGAAAGGAGTGATAAAAATTGGATAAAAGCAGTAAGAAAGTAGAGATTCAGAAGGAACACAGCACCTCCATACACCTATCCGAAATTCCCACCATTGGATTACATGAGTAACTTTATCTTTATTTTTTGTTTAGTTTATTATTATTAGAAAAACCAATAATCTCTTAAATTAGTTAAATTTGCCTGACTGGGATTTACAAGATGACCATAGCTTGCTTCATACCAACAATCTCTGTGGGATCGACCCTTACTCACGTAAGGTATTACTTGGATGACCCAGTACACTTGCGGGTTTGTTGTGCGGAGTTGTGACAAAGTGTGATTTATGTTTGAGAGCACCAAGTCTTTGGAGCCATTGTTGATGTACACAATTTCATGCACCACGTACGCGTCAGTCATGCGTACGCGTCGATGATCTTTTGCGTGTGTCACGCGTACGCAACAGTTACGCGTGCACGTCGATCCTTGCTGGTCAGCTCTTTAGTTTCTCGTGTTTCTTCTATTTTTGCAAACTTCGTTTTCTTCCTCTATGCCATTCCTTCCCTATAAAGCCTGAAACCACTTAACACACAGATCACGGCATCAAATGGTATAAAGGAGAATTAAAGATTGACAATTTAGAGGCTTAGGAAACAAGTTTTCAATCATAAAACTAAATTGGGAAAGATTTGTAAAACCATGCAGTTTGTATGAATAAGTGTGCAAAGAACTGATTAAAACCACTCAATTTAGCACAAGATAAACCATAAAATAGTGGTTTATCACATATGTTAGGAATTTTTCATCAAAATAGAATTGGCGTTGTAAGTATAGTCCTAACCCGAAAATTTGACCATTAATCAAATGAATAGTCACAATCAATACACAAAATAAACCGGGAGTATTAAACCCTCGGGTCGTCTTCCCTAGGAGTTGCAACGAAATGTATAATCATTGGCTATGAGAAATTTGGGGTTTGTGATTGCAAAGAGAAAGAAATTAAAGTGCAAGAAATTAAAGTGCAAGAAAGCAAATAAACATGCATGGAATTAAAAGGAAGCAAGTAAAGGCAATGAAAATGGACTTTCAAATGGCAAAAAGAACTCTTGGAAAGAATTTGGTAATTAGGGCTAGCTATCCTAGTTGTGGACCACAAACATGGTAATTGTGTGTGGATTTATCCCAATTAGTCAACCCTACATCGAGGATAAGTCAACTAAGCATAATTAATCTCAATCCCTAAGTCCTAGGTCAACACTATTGGGTTACTTAGAGTCAAGGAAAATCAAATTAATTAACAACCCTCACACAATGTGGAGTGGACATCCACCACTCAAGTTCTCCCCAAACACCCGATTTCCAAACCAAGAGTGAGAAAAAAACTAAGGTAAAACCAACCCAAGCATTTTATCAAACACTTGGGAGGCATGAAAATAAAGCATGGTAAAATAACAAGAATTAATAAATGCTACAGCCACTAGAAGCAAGGAAATAACAATAATAATTAATGGAAGCAACCATTGACATGAAAACATAAAATTACATTAAATATAGCTTAAAATAACAAAGAGTGCAAATACATAAAGGTAACTAAAATGAGAAAATAACAAGATAGACTAAAGAAATTAAGAATAAGAACAAGGAAAGGTAGAAGAAACTAAATGAAAGCAAGAATTAAAAGTAGAAATTACAAAGAAACTAAAGCTAAGAGACCCTAATTCTAGAGAGAATGGGGAGCTTCTCTCTTTAGAAAACTAACTAAAAACATGTAAAAATCTAAACCTAAGTGCTCCCCCCTTCATCCTTCTTCAATTCGGCTTGAAATAGCTTTAGAAATAAGCTGGACCGGGCTCTGGAAGCCCAGAAATTGCCCCCAGCGATTTGCAATTAATAACCTCACGTGTATACAGTCGTGCGTACGCACGACCTACGGTGCGTTCACACAGTTGTGCAAAATTCCCATTGTGCGTATGCACGATATTTGGTGCGTACGCATCCTTGTACGAAGTCACCATTGTGTGTACGCACCATTGCTGTAGCTTCAAAACTGCATTTTTTCATGATTTCTCCATTTTTGGATGCTCTTTCTTCACTTCTTCAACCCAAACTTTCCTTGAAAACCTGAAATCACTTGACAAATACATCAAGGCACCAAATAGGATCAAAGTGAATAAAATTTAGCAATAAAAAGACTTAAAGAGCATGTTTTCACTTTCAAGCACAAATTAGGAAGTTGAGACTGTTGCAGCTCATTGAACTAAAGGAGCTTAGATTGGAGGAATATGAAAATTCCAAAATTTACAAAGAAGGAGCCAAGAGATGGCATGATAAGAAGTTCACACCTAAAATCTTTGAACTAGGCTAGAAGGTGCTATTGTTCAAATCTAGATTGAAAATTTTTCCTGGGAAGATGAGGTTCAAGTGGACTGGCCCTTATCTGGTCACTAGAGTATCTCCCCATGGCTATCTAGAGCTCCTGGATGAAGCTTCTAAAGAAACTTTCACAGTGAATGGCCATAGAGTGAAGCATTATCTAGGTGGACCTTGGGACAAGTAGGAGAGTGTTCATGAGTTAACTTGAACAAGGAAGCTTGACGTCAAGCTAATGACGATAAAGAAGCGTTTCATGGGAGGCAACCCATGTTCAGTATCCTTTGATTTTATGTTTTAATAGTAAGCAATGACGATTAGTAATAAGTTAGTTCTCAATATAAATTCAAGAACCAAAAATAAAAGTGACACATTTTCATTAAAAGCATGCATGAAGCATATGACAAAAACCAAGTTTGGTGTGCCCATAGCCATTATTTTTTTCCTTGAAAATTGTTAAAAAGTCCCTTTGTTTTCCCGCCAATAACCAAAATAAATTTGAAATTTTGCTTTCATTTTGAAGGAAGAATCCTAGAGATAAAATTGATGGAATAGGAGCCGTACAAGCTAGGAGTGTGATTTTCGAATACTTGATGGCATAGACTAGTCATATGTGCCTTGATATTGGTTCATGGGGAAACACAGTTGACATGCATTGGCTATCAATTTTGTCCTACTCCCACATTTATGACCAAAACACAACCACCTTCACCTCACCAATCACATTTATTCCCAATCCTTGTCTTTACTTTCCAGAGCATGCATAAAATTTGATTTACACAAAACTTTAATTATCACCATCCATTCTCACCACCTTTTCACCAATAAATACACAAGCCCTCTCCCAACCAAAACCACAACACTTCAGTCATCCTCATTGCCTTTGATTTCATAATTCACTTTTGTGCTTAAGCCTTTGATGCAACATTCCCTTCATTCTCTCTTTCTTTGATCTCTTAATTCATTTTACCATCCTTCTTCACTTACCACCTTTTCCTTATTCTTCTACCCTTGCTTGGCTAATCGAACCCCACACCTTCCTTAATCTTCTTTATTGCCTTGTCTTCATACTTCATTCTTGTGTTTAGATTTCTTATGCACCACTCCCTTTCTTCATTTATCTTCTTGCTTCATTCTTTACCTCATTATCCACTTACATTCTTTTTCTTTTCCACCCATGCTTATCCACTATCTTACGCTTGGGGACAAGCACCTTCATGAGCGGATAATTTATACACTTTTTGGCTTTGTTTTTAGGTAGTTTTTAGTATGATCTAACTACTTTTAGGGATGTTTTCATTAGTTTTTATGTTAAATTCACATTTCTGGACTTTACTATGAGTTTGTGTGTTTTTCTGTGATTTCAGGTCTTTTTTGGCTGAAATTGAGAGACCTGAGCAAAACTCTGATAAGAAGGCTGACAAAGGACTGCTGATGCTGTTGGAATCTGATCTCCCTGCACTCAAAATAGATTTTCTGGAGCTACAGAACTCCAAATAGCGCGCTCTCAACCGCGTTGGAAAGTAGACATCCAGAGCTTTCCAGAAATATATAATAGTCCATACTTTATTCGAGATTTGATGATGTAAATTGGCGCTCAACGCCAGTTCCATGCTGCATTCTGGAGTCAAACTCCAGAAACACATCACGAACCAGAGTTGAACGCCAGAAACACATTACAACTTGGCGTTCAACTCCAATAAAAGCCTCTACACGTGTAACATTCAAGATCAGCCCAAGCACACACCAAGTGGGCCCCAGAAGTGGATTTCTGCATCAATTACTTACTTCTGTAAATCCTAAGTAGCTAGTTTATTATAAATAGGACATTTTACTATTGTATCTTTGATCCTGTGATCACGTTTTGGGGGGACTGGTCATTCGGCCATGCCTGGACCTTTATCACTTATATATTTTCAACGGTGGAGTTTCTGCACACCATAGATTAAGGGTGTGGAGCTCTGCTGTACCTCAAGTTTCAATGCAATTACTATTTTCTATTCAATTCGACTTATTCCTATTCTAAGATATTCGTTGCACTTCAACATGATGAATGTGATGATCCGTGACACTCATCATCATTCTCACCTATGAACGCGTGACTGACAACCACTTCCGTTCTACTTTAGACCGGGCGCATATCTCTTGGATTCCTTAATTAGAATCTTCGTGGTATAAGCTAGAATTAATGGCGGCATTCATGGGAATCCGGAAAGTCTAACCTTGTCTGTGGTATTCTGAGTAGGATTCCAGAATTGAATGACTGTGACGAGCTTTAAACTCGCAATTGCTGGGCGTGATGACCAACGCAAAAGAATCAAGGGATTCTATTCCAACATGATCGAGAACTGACAGATGATTAGCCGTGCCGTGACAGAGCATTTGGACCTTTTTCACTGAGAGGATGGGATATAGCCATTGACAACGGTGATGCCCTATATACAGCTTGCCATAGAAAGGAGTGACAAAGATTGGATGAAAACAGTAGGAAAGCAGAGATTCAGAAGGAACACAGCATCTCCATACACCTATCTGAAATTCCCACTGATGAATTTACATAAGTATTTCTATCCTTTATTATTTAATTAAGTATCTCTTTATATTTTCTGAAAACCACTATCAACTTGAATCCACCTGACTGAGATTTACAAGGTGACCATAGCTTGCTTCATACCAACAATCTCTGTGGGATCGACCCTTACTCACATAAGGTATTTCTTGGATGACCCAGAACACTTGCTGGTTAGTTGTGCGGAGTTGTGACAAAGTGAGATTCACGTTTGAGAGCACCAAGTCTTTGGAACCATTGTTGATGATCACAATTTCGTCCGCCATGTTTTTGGCACCGTTGCCGGGGATTGTTCGAGTTTGGACAACTAACGGTTCATCTTGTTGCTCAGATTAGGTAATTTTCTTTTCAAAAAAAAAAGTTTTCAAAAAGTTTTCAAAATTTTTCTTTGTTTTCGTTTTTCCCAAAAATTATTTTCGAAAAAAAATAATAAAATAAAATACACAAAAAAATCATAAAATCATAAAAATTAAAAAATAATTTGTGTTTCTTGTTTGAGTTTTGAGTCAATTTTTAAGTTTGGTGTCAATTGCATGCTTTAAAAATCTCTTGCATTTTTCGAAAATTCATGCATTCATAGTGTTCTTCATGATCTTCAAGTTGTTCTTGGTAAGTCTTCTTGTTTGATCTTGATGTTTTCTTGTTTTGTATCTTTTGTTGTTTTTCATATGCATTTTTTGTTTGTTAGAGTCCAAGCATTAAAGAATTCTAAGTTTGGTGTCTTGCATGTTTTCTTTGCATCAAAAAATTTTTCAAAAATATGTTCTTGATGTTCATCATGATCTTCAAAGTGTTCTTGGTGTTCATCTTGACATTCATAGTGTTCTTGCATGCATCATGAGTTTTGAATCATAATTTTTATGTTGTGAGTCATTTTTGTTGTTTTTCTCTCTCATCATTAAAAATTCAAAAATCAAAAAAATATCTTTTCCTTATTTCTCTCCTAATTTTCGAAAATTTGAGTTGACTTAGTCAGAAATTTTTAAAATTAGTTGTTTCTCATAAGTCAAGTCAAATTTTCAATTTTAAAAATCTTATCTTTTCAAAATTTTTTTTTCTCAAAAATAAAATCTTTTTCATTTTTATCTTATTAATTTCGAAAATTTTAAAATTATTTTCAAAATCTTTTTCTTAAATTTATCTTTATTTTCAAAATTACACTAACAATTAATGTGATTGATTCAAAAATTTGATGTTTGTTACTTTCTTGTTAAGAAAGGTTCAATCTATAAATTCTAGATTCATATCTTTTAGTTTCTTGTCAATTAAGTAATTAATTTTAATTTTGAAAATTAAATCTTTTTCAACCATATCTTTTTATCATATCTTTTTTTTATCATATCTTTTATATCATATCTTTTTCAAAAATTTTATCTTATCCAAAAATTTGATTTCAAAATATCTTAACTTATCTTTTTATCTTCTTATCTTTTCAAATTTGATTTTCAAATCTTTTTCAATTAACTAACTAACTTTTTGTTTGTTTCTTATCTTTTTCAAAACAACTTAACTACTTTTCCCTTTCTACTTTTCAAAAATATCTCATCCCTTTTTCAAAATTCTTCTTAAATTAACTAATTATTTTAAATTTTAATTTTAATTCTATCTCACATTTAATTGTCGAAAATCATTAACTGCTTTTCAAAATTAATTTTTGAATTCTCTCTTTCATTTTCTTCTATTTATTTATTTATTTACTAACACTTCTCTTCACCTCTCTTCATCTTAAATCACTACCCCAATCCTCACCCTTCTGTTTGGATTCTCCTTTCTTTATTTCCTTTCTTCTTCTACTAACAATAAGGAACCTCTTTACTGTGACATAGAGGATTTCTCTTCTTTTCTTGTTCTCTTTCTCTTTCATATGAACAGGAACAAGGAAAAAAACACTCTTGTTGAAGCTGATCCTGAACCTGAAAGGACTCTGAAGAGGAAACTAAGAGAAGCTAAATTACAACAATCCAGAGGCAACCTTTTTGAAATTTTCGAACAAGAGAAAGAGATGGCAGCCGAACCCAACAACAATAATGCAAGGAGGATGCTTGGTGATTTTACTAAACCCACGTCCAAGTTTGATGGAAGACGCATCTCAATTCCTGCCATTGGAGCAAATAATTTTGAGTTGAAACCTCAATTAGTTGCTCTAATGCAACAGAACTGCAAGTTTTATGGACTTTCATCTGAAGATCCTTACCAGTTTTTAACTGAGTTCTTGCAGATTTGTGAGACTGTTAAGACGGATGGAGTAGATCCTGAAGTCTACAGGCTCATGCTTTTCCCTTTTGCTGTAAGAGACTGAGCTAGAACATGGTTGGACTCACAACCTAAAGATAGCCTGGACGCCTAGGATAAGCTGGTCACAGCCTTCTTGGATAAATTCTTTCCTCCTCAAAAGCTGAGCAAGCTTAGAGTGGATGTTCAGACCTTCAAGCAAAAAGATGGTGAATCCCTCTATGAAGCTTGGGAAAGATACAAGCAGATGACCAAAAAGTGTCCTTCTGACATATTTTCAGAGTGGACTATATTAGATATATTCTATTATGGTCTATCTGAGTTTTTCAAGATGTCATTGGACCACTCTGCAGGTGGATCCATTCACCTAAAGAAAATGCCTGCAGAAGCTCAAGAACTTATTGACATGGTTGCAAATAACCAATTCATGTACACTTCTGAGAGAAATTCCGTAAATAATGGGACGCCTCAGAGGAAGGGAGTTCTTGAAATTGATGCTCTGAATGCCATATTGGCTCAGAACAAAGTGTTGACTCAGCAAGTCAACATGATCTCTCAAACTCTGAATGGATGGAAAAATGCATCCAACAGTACTAAAGAGACAGCTTCTGAAGAAGCTTATGATCCTGATAACCCTGCAATGGCAGAGGTAAATTACATGGGTGAACCTTATGAAAACACCTATAATTCATCATGGAGAAATCATCCAAATTTCTCATGGAAGGATCAACAAAAGCCTCAACAAGGCTTTAATAATGGTGGAAGAAACAGGCTCAGCAATAACAAGCCTTTTTCATTATCTTCTCAGCAACAGACAGAGAATTATGAGCAAAGCCCCTCTAATTTAGCAAACTTAGTCTCTGATCTGTCAAAGGCCACTTTAAGTTTCATGAGTGAGACAAGATCGTCCATTAGAAATTTGGAGGCACAAGTGGACCAGCTGAGTAAGAAAGTAACTGAAACTCCTCCTAGTACTCTCCCAAGCAATACTGAAGAAAATCCAAAGAGAGAGTGCAAGGCCATTGACATAGTCAATATGGCCGAATGCAAGGAGGAGGGAGAGGACGCGAATCCCAATGAGGAAGATCTCATGGGACGTCTCTCAAGCAAGAAGGAGTTCCTTATTGAGGACCTAAAGGAATCTGAGGCTCATATAGAGACCATAGAGATCCCACTAAATCTCCTTCTGCCATTCATGAGCTTTGAAGACTATTCTTCCTCATAAGAGGATGAAGATGTAACTGGAGAGCAAGTTGCTCAATATTTAGGAGCTATCATGAAGCTGAATGCCAAGTTGTTTGGTAATGAGACTTGGGAAGGTGAACCTCCCTTGCTCATTAGTGAACTAGATACATGGGTTCAGCAAACATTACCTCAAAAGAGACAAGATCCTGGAAAATTCTTAATACCCTGTACCATAGACACCATGACCTTTAACAAGGCTCTATGTGACCTGGGGTCAAGCATAAATCTTATGTCACTCTCTGTAATGGAGAAACTAGGAATCATTGAGGTACAGCCTGCCATATTCTCATTACAAATGGCAGACAAGTCAGTAAGACAAGCTTATGGATTGGTAGAGGACGTGTTAGTGAAGGTTGAAGGCCTTTACATCCCTGCTGATTTCATAATCTTAGACACTAGGAAGGAGGAGGATGAATGCATCATCCTTGGAAGACCTTTCCTAGCCACAGTAGGAGCTGTGATTGATGTTGACAGAGGAGAGCTAGTCCTTCAATTGAATGGGGACTACCTTGTGTTTAAGACCCAAGGGTGTTTTTCTGTAAACATGGAAAAGAGGCACAGTAAGCTTCTCTCAATACAGAGTCAAACAAAGCCCCCACAATCAAACTCTAAGTTTGGTGTTGGGAGGCCACAACCAAACTCTATGTTTGGTGTTGAGAAGCCCCCACATTCAAACTCTAAGTTTGGTGTTGGGAGGCCCTCATCATGCTCTAAACATCTGTGAGGCTCCATGAGAGCCATTGTCAAGCTAGTGACATTAAAGAAGCGCTTGTTGGGAGGCAACCCAATTTTTATTTATCTAATTTTATTTTTTTTACTATTATTTTATGTTTTATTAGGTTCATGATCATGTGGAGTCAGAAAAAAATACAAAAATTAAAAACAGAATCAAAGATAGCAGAACAAAAATCACACCCTAGAGGAAGGACTTACTGGCGTTTAAACGCCAGTAAGGAGCATCTGGCTGGCGTTCAACGCCAGAACAGAGCATGGATCTGGCATTGAACGCCAGAAACAAGCAACATCCTGGCGTTTGAACACCAGGAATATGCTCTGAGGAAAGCTGGCCCTGAACGCCAGGAAGAAGCATGGAACTAGCGTTCAACACCAGAAACATGCTGCAATTGGGCGTTGAACGCCCAAAATGAGCATCACTTTGGTTTTTAAACGCCAAAATTGTATGCTAAGGCATTATACATGCCTAATGGGTGCAGGGATGTAAATCCTTGACACCCCAGGATCTGTGGACCCCACAAGATCACCTCAGGATCTGTGGACCCCACAGGATCTCCACCCACCTCAACTCACCTTCACTCTTCTTCACCAATCACCTCAATCTCTCTTCCCCATCACCCCTTCACCACTCACATCTATCCATCTCTTCCCCACCCAATCCCACCCATATGGCCAAAACATATACATCTCTCCCTCTCCTTCATATCTTCTTCCATTCTTTCTTCTTTTGCTCGAGGGCGAGCAACATTTTAAGTTTGGTGTGGTAAAAGCATAGCTTTATGTTTTTTCATAACCATTGATGGCACCTAAGGCCAGAGAAACCTCTAGAAAGAGGAAAGAGAAGACAAAAGCTTCCACCCCCGAGTCATAGGAGATGGAGAGATTCATCTAAAGGGTCTATAGCTCAGTGGTAGAACATTTGACTGCAAATCAAGAGATCCCTGAGATACCTCAAGGGATAAATTTTCCTACACACAATTATTGGGAGCAACTAAGGATAGGAGCACCAAAATCACTAGGGATCATGCAACAAAAGCAAGGAAGAAACATAGAGGAGCTCAAAGAGCACCATTGGTCCTTCAAGAAGGAGCCACCCTCACTAAGGTGGACTCATTTCTTGTTCTTATTTTCTCTGCTTTTCGGTTTTTATGTTATATGTTTATCTATGTTTTGTGTCTCTACTTCATGATCATTAGTAGTTAGTAACTATGTCTTAAAGCTATGAATAATTCCATTAATTCTTCACCTCTCTTAAATGAAAAATGTTTCTAATTCAAAAGAACAAGAAGTACATGAATTTCGAATTTATCCTTGAATTTAGTTTAATTATATTGATGTGGTGACAATACTTTTTGTTCTCTGAATGAATGCTTGAACAGTGCATGTTTTTTATCTTGTTGTTTATGAATGTTAAAATTATTGGCTCTTGAAAGAATGATGAATAAGAGAAATGTTATTGATGATCTGAAAAATCATAAAATTGATTCTTGAAGCAAGAAAAAGCAGTGAAAAAGCAAAAGGCTTGTGAAAAAAAAAGGGTGGCGAAAAAAAATAGAAAGAAAAAGAAAAAGCAAGCAGAAAAATCCAATAGCCCTTAAAACTAAGGCAAGGGTAAAAAGGATCCAAGGCTTTGAGCATAAATGGATAGTAGGGCCCAAGGAAATAAATCCAGGCCTAAGCGGCTAAATCAAGCTGTCCTTAACCATGTGCTTGTGTCATGAAGATCCAAGTGAAAAGCTTGAGACTGAGTGGTTAAAGTCGTGATCCAAAGCAAAAAGAGTGTGCTTAAGAGCTCTGGACACCTCTAACTGGGGACTCTAGCAAAGCTGAGTCACAATCTGAAAATGTTCACCCAGTTATGTGTCTGTGGCATTTATGTATCCGGTGGTAATACTGGAAAACAAAGTGCTTTGGGCCATGGCCATGACTCATAAGTAGCTGTGTTCAAGACTCAACATACTTAACTAGAAGAATCAATTAACACTATCTGAACTCTGAGTTCCAAGAGAAGCCAATCATTCTAAACTTCAAAGGATGAAGTGAGATGCCAAAACTGTTTAGATTTCTTATGCACCACTCCCTTTCTTCATTTATTTTCTTGCTTCATTCTTTACCTCATTCTCCACTTACATTCTTTTTCTTCTCCACCCATGCTTATCCACTATCTTATGCTTGGGGACAAGCACCTTGATGAGCGGATAATTTATACGCTTTTTGGCTTTGTTTTTAGGTAGGTTTTAGTATGATCTAACTAATTTTAGGGATGTTTTCATTAGTTTTTATGTTAAATTCACATTTCTGGACTTTACTAAGAGTTTGTGTATTTTTCTCTAATTTCAGGTATTTTTTGGCTGAAATTGAGGGACCTGAGCAAAACTCTGATAAGAAGGCTGACAAAGGACTACTGATGCTGTTGGAATCTGACCTCCCTGCACTCGAAATAGATTTTCTGGAGCTACAGAACCTCAAATGGCGCGCTCTCAACGGCGTTGGAATGTAGACATCCAGAGCTTTCCAGCAATATATAATAGTCTATACTTTATTCGAGATTTGATGACATAAATTGGTGCTCAACGCCAGTAACGCCAGAAACACGTCACGAACCAGAGTTGAACGCCAGAAACACGTTACAACTTGGCGTTCAACTCCAATAAAAGCCTCTGCACGTGTAACATTCAAGCTCATCCCAAGCACACACCAAGTGGGCCCTGGAAGTGGATTTCTGCATCAATTACTTACTTCTGTAAACCCTAAGTAGCTAGTTTATTATAAATAGGACATTTTACTATTGTATTTTTATCCTGGATTGTATTTTTGATCCTGTGATCACGTTTTGGGGGCTGGCCATTCGGCCATGCCTGGACCTTTATCATTTATGTATTTTCAACGGTGGAGTTTCTGCACACCATAGATTAAGGGTGTGGAGCTCTGTTGTACCTCAAGTTTCAATGCAATTACTATTTTCTATTCAATTCGACTTATTCCTATTCTAAGATATTCCTTGCACTTCAACATGATGAATGTGATGATCCGTGACACTCATCATCATTCTCACCTATGAACGCGAGACTGACAACCACTTCCGTTCTACCTTAGACCGGGCACATATCTCTTGGATTCCTTAATCAGAATCTTCGTGGTATAAGCTAGAATTAATGGCGGCATTCATGGGAATCCGGAAAGTCTAACCTTGTCTGTAGTATTCCGAGTAGGATTCCAGAATTGAATGACTATGATGAGCTTCAAACTCACGATTGCTGGGCGTGATGACAAACGCAAAAGAATCAAGGGATTCTATTCCAACATGATCAAGAACTGACGGATGATTCACCGTGCCGTGACAGAGCATTTGCACCTTTTTCACTGAGAGGATGGGATGTAGCCATTGACAACGGTGATGCCCTACATACAGCTTGCCATAGAAAGGAGTGACAAAGATTGGATGAAAGCAGTAGGAAAGCAGAGATTCAGAAGGAACACAGCATCTCCATACACCTATCTGAAATTTCCACTGATGAATTTACATAAGTATTTCTATCCTTTATTATTTAATTAAGTATCTCTTTATATTTTCCGAAAACCACTATCAATTTGAATCCACCTGACTGAGATTTACAAGGTGACCATAGCTTGCTTCATACCAAGAATCTCTGTGGGATCGACCCTTACTCACGTAAGGTATTACTTGGACGACCCAGTACACTTGCTGATTAGTTGTGCGGAGTTATGACAAAGTGAGATTCACGTTTGAGAGCACCAAGTCTTTGGAGCCGTTGTTGATGATCACAATTTCGTCCACCACACCTCCTTAAGTTTGGTGTAGATTCAGCCGTCTTCTAATTAACATTCAATGCCTCATCATCAAGTGCAAAGAAAAGAAAAGGGAAGCAACCTATGGAGCAACCCCCATTTGATGAGAGAAGGTTTGAATCTCAATTCCCTAAGCTCTAATTTAATGGATGGATGGTGAACAAAGAAGCAGCCCTAGAAATAGCTTTCAAATTTGGGAAGGATGAATGCCCTTCAATAAGGGAAGAGATTTGAAAAAGGAGATGGAAGCTTCTTTATGACTAACTTGCGAATTTGAGCTTAACTCTTGTAAGGAGTTTTATGCAAATGCGGCGAGAGAAGATGAAAATGCTCCTCCTTACAAGATCTATGTAAGAGGAGTGGAGGTTGATTTTAACCCAAAATCAATCATGAGGGCTCTCAAGATAAGGCCAAGATCATTTGAACAAGCTGGCTATGAAGAGAGAATCAATGGTAACCCCAACTACGAAGAGATAGTGAATGACATTTGTGCTTTGGGAACCAATTGGATGAGAGACTCTGATGGACTTCCAAGCTATCTGAAAAGAGGTGACCTCATACCTGAAGCCAAAGGGTGGTTTGAGATAGTAAGAAGATCAATACTCCCCACCTCAAACACTTCGGTGGTCATAATAAATAGGGCAATAATGATCCATTGCATAATGAAAGAAAGAGAGGACAAAGTCCCAGAGATCATTGCAAATAGTATTCAAGAAATAACAGAGAAGTGTGCTCTGGAGCTTGGCTCAGCCATCCCAGTACCATCCTGCGTTTGTGTGAGAAAGCTGGGGTACTCTTCGAAGATGAAGACACACAATAGGTGTCAATAGGAAAGCCAATCACCAAACAAAGGATGGAACATGTCATAAGCGCTCAGATCTAAAGAAGACCTCAAAGAAGAAAGAAAGTACCACAGAAAGAAAAAGAACAAGCCTCTGCCCCTTTTGACTTTGGCCAAATTCAAGATGCCATTGAAGAAATTTCAAGGCAATACACTCTAGCTCAAGAACAATAGAGGGAGTTTCAATCACAATTGATGGACCAACAAAGGAAGTTTCACTCGAGATTGATGGATCAATAAAGGGAGTAATACATTCAACTCCAAGAGTCCATCAATAATATGACTCAAAAGAAAGTTTAACAAGAGTAGTCCATCAATAAGGTGATCCAAAAGCAAGCTCATCAAGAGAAATTCCTTCAGGAAATATGCCAGCAATAAAATTATCATCACAAGGTATTTAGTGAGTATTGAATGTTCAAAGAGGCCAGGCACAGGGACAGATTTGAGTATGATATAAGTATCCAGTCCAGGCTCAATTACTTATGCTTTGGAATGCCCACTTTGAACCCACGGATCAAGACTCTTGACCAAGCATATGGTGAACTAGAAGCACATGAGATAGAAAGGGTGAAGTTTAGTGATGAAAGGCTGAGAAAAAACATAATAAGCTCCGGACTTTGGAAGGTAACTGAGCAAATAGAGAATCAAAGCAAAGCAAATGAGGAACAACCAGCAAATCAAGAAGAAGCAAACAAGGGGGAAAAAGAAAGAAAGTGGAATCAAAGAAGAAAAGCAAACAAGGGTAAACAAGCAAAGGCAAAGAAAGCGAGGACTAAAAGGTGGTGAAGCTCTTTTCATAGTCTTAATGAATAAAGAAAAGCATGTATGAAATATGATATGCCTTCTAAATTGTCCTTTCTTTTGTTAATTGCTTTCATGTTGTTTATTTGCTAGCTAAGATGAGTGTGGATCATTCAAGTAACTTGAAATTATTGCTTGTTATGAATTTTAAGTTCAATAAAAAGTATTGTTATGAATGAAAGAAGGATTGAGTCTAAGCTAGAAGGAATAAATAATTCTTATGAAAGTGGAGGTATAAAAGCTTGATTAAAGAGATGGTATATGAATAAGGAACAAAGAAGAATGATATAAGAGTTCCTGGACATAGGCTTAGATGTCAAAGTGAAGTCCTGAGAATAAGAAAGTCCTTGACAAAGAAAAGAAAAGAAGGTTCAAAAATAGAAAAGAGGAAGAAATAATAATAAGGTCTAGGCATCAATGATCAAGGTTTTAGACATGTATCTGTGAAGTGTATGTTCAAGGATGAGCTTGGATAAGTAAATCCTAGGGGTGCCTCATCACCCAGTAACTTGGGTTAACTAACCCGGGATTATCAATTGAAAGTCCACAATCAAGAGCCACTTTGTAACAGAGCATTTAGCAATACAAAGGGATTTTGGACACCTATATCTAAAGCAAATTCTTGGTTATATACCTGTGGTGTGATTGTGTTAAGGAAAGAGGCTTGAGCAAGTAGATCCTAAGGAGTATTTCAACACTTAACACCTTGAATCAACTAGTATGGGAGTGTTGATTGAAAGCTTATCTTAAGAGCCAACTTAAGACAAAACACTTAGACTTGAATAAACTAGGAAGTCCTCATGAAATGAAACAGAAAGTTAATGATAAAGTTAAGGGTTAAGTAATAATGATGAGACTTCACAATAATAATCAAGTCTAGATCCAAGGGTAATTTATATCATAAAAGTCTAAAGTTCACTAAGAAGAAACCATGAATACCATCATGATGCTTACTAAACCCCACTGATTAGCATATAAACTCTTTCAAATAAGGACACACCTTTAATTATCCATTTCAATGCTTGTAGTATATTCTTTTCTTTGCTTGAGGACAAGCAACATTTTAAGTTTGGTGTTGTGATACATATGCATCTTGGCTAGATTAGTGAGCTAGTTTAGTTAGTTTTAGCCTAGTTTCATGAATTTTCCTTATCAATAAACAAGCAACTGGATGACTTATTTCTACATGCTTTGATGCATCAAGCGCTAGTTGAATTGTGATCATTTTCATGAAAATAATAAAAGAAGCTAAGAGATGCAATGAGTGATAAAAAAGAAAAATGTTTTAAGAAAATTATATTGCACTTAGATGGATGAAATGTCTTGTGATTATTTATTGAATGGCAAGCTTTGATGCAATTGTTGTGATTGATGATAGGTAAGGCAGAGAAGAGGCAGGGGAATACAAGAACCAATGGCATTAGCAACGCCAACTTTAGTTCACCAACGCCAAGCTTGGAGGTATTGAAGGCGTTGGCAACGCCAACTTGGCTCAACAACGCCAGGCATGAGGTATTGAAGGCATTGGCAACGCCAACTCTAGTTTAACAATGCCATGCTTGAAGACATGTAGGGTGTTGGTAACATCAACTTGGCTCAACAACGCCAAACATGAAGAAGAGGGAGTTGGCAATGCCAACTTTGGTGCATCAACTCCAAGCTTAGAGGTATTGAAGGCGTTGGCAATATCAACTTGGCTCAACAATACCAAACATGAGGTATTGATGGCATTAGAAATGCCAACTTGGCTCAACAATGCCAAGCAAGAAGAATAGTGAGTTGGCAACGCCAACTTTGGTGCAACAACACCAAGCATGAAGAAGAGGGAGTTGGCAACGCCAAGCATGAGATATTGAAAGCATTGGCAATAGTAATTAGGGCTCACCAACGCCAATCCTGAGACAATGAAGGCATTGGTGAGACTAACTCTGGTGCAACAACGCTCTTGGAGGAGTCTTGTCCGTTCAACAGAAGAATAGATGAAGAAGAAGGCGTTGGCAATGACAATTTTGGCCACTAATGCCAAAGCTTAGCCCAGGGAACAGATTCTAGCGTTAGCAACGCCACCTTTACTCCCAACAATGCCTGCGATAGTTGCGATAGTTGAGTTTGGAAAATTTTGCAGTTGTGCGTATGCACGCTCCAGTGTGCATATGCATGATGGGAAATATTGCAGGCATGCATGCGTATGAGGAAGGATGTGTACGCACAAAGGGAAATTTTTCAATGGTGCACACGCATGTGTGAAAATGCGTACGCACAGATGAAAAATGACACCAACGTCAACGTTGGATCACAATGCTAGAAAAGGGTCCTGGAAGTAAATTTTTGGCGTTGGCAACGCCACCTTTGGGTGACAACGCTAGGAAGGGGCCTGGAAGCATTTTTTTTGGAACGTTGGCAATGCTAACTCTACCTCAGCAACGCCAAGTGCCCCAAAAATATTTCCAACTTAAGATCTAAGAAGCCCACTTCCAGAGACTTGAAGGCACACTTGAGAAACTAAAGGATTAGTATAAATAGGAGAAGTTTTGAACATAAATGGGACTTTTGCTGGATCTGAATTTTGTACTACACATTTTACATTACTTTTTCACTTTCTCTTGCTTGTACTTAGCTTAGTTAACTTTTATTTTTCTACACTTTCAATTATGCAAGTCCTTTATAGAAGAGCCATGAGTCACTAAACCCCACTTCATTAGGGGGAGGAGCTCTGTTTTATTTCAATGAATGAATGCTAATTTTTTTCTCTTCAATTTGAGTGTTATTAACCTAAGAGAAAGTCTTTATGCTTCATATATCCAATTACCATCAAGAGAGTAATTGGATCTACTTGAATTTCATGATGAACTTGAGAAAGAAGTTGTGAAATTCAGATTGAGACTCTTCTCTCATAGCTTTCTTGACTGATACATTCTTAGTTGGTATGTGAGATATAACCACTTTAAATTGAGATCCTGAAGGTTGTGTGGCTTGAGATTTGCAAATGCACCTCTCCTCTTCTCATGAGCAATAGATCAAGATATTGGAAATTATTTATGTTAAGAGAAATTGAAGCACCAAGAGATTGGGACCCAGTTACTTACAATCTACCATAGATCTGCTTCACATGATTGAGAAGGAGTAGGACCCATTAATTCAGGAAGAATCTAACATCTCCAATCCCTTATGAGCTTACCCATCATCTATTTCCACTTTCACTACTCTAATACTTTGCTTTAGTTTATGATTTGTTAATTTCTGATCAGTACCCATTTCCCAATCCCATTTACATTCCTGCAAATTTACATTTTCTTCTCATTTACTCTTCCGCATTTACTTTCTTGCAATTTATATTTCCGCTCTTTACCTTTCCATCTATTTACCTTTAGCTCTTACTTTCATTCATTTAATTTCACTGTTCTTTATTCTTATGCACTTTACTTTTCTTGTTGGTTTACTCATCGGATACACAAAAATCATTAAATGTTTATTTAACTAGAATATCTACTTAACTAAAGTTGCTTGATCCATCAATCTCTGTGGGATCTACCTCACTCAAAGTGAGTTATTACTTGACTACGACCCGGTAAACTTGCCATAGAATTATTGTTCTATAAATTTCGTATCACTCATCCTCCCTAGGATGTGCAATTGTGTGTATCAAAGTTGGTCAAGGTATCTAGGGTTGATAAACCTAGAAAAGAATTTAAACTTGCAAAACTTAATATGCAAGAAACTTAAGTTGCAAGGAATTAAATCAAAGGTGATCAAAGCACTATCTAAGCAAGTATCAATCTAACAAGACAAGGTATGAATTCAAATCTAGTCTAAAACTAATTAAACTAAATAAAAAGTGACTAAAGCAATAAATAAGCAAAGGAAGTTTACGTTTTTTAATATAAGTTGCAAAAGTCTCTTGGCTAAGGTATGGGAATCGAGATCACTAACTGTTCCGAAGGTTACCTTAAACTGGAGGTCCATCTCAGACGAGATCTTCTATTTTGGTCAAGATTTACCGTGCCCGACTTGTTGGGATGGAGGATGCCATTGGTCCTCATTCACTGGAGGGTGGTGGTACCTGCAAGAGACTCCGATGCTTAGGTCAGTACGGGCTTTAGTCAGGTTTTTTGTAGAATTGGAGTATATCTTATACTTGGTGCTCCAGTGTATTTATAGTAGTGCTGGGCAACCTTCCTTGAGATATGTTTGTTATCTTATCTTTATTTTTTATGGTTGAGGTCATATCTTTTGTTAACTGCGTCTCGGTAGGCGGTGGTTTATTCGTTTTGGGCTTCCATGGGCCTCTGTGATGATTTGTCCGTGTTATTTATGAAGAGGTAGTTTTGATGGGCCAACCTTAAAAGAGGTCAGTCCCTTTGTTTTTGGCCAACCCAGACCTTACAGCTCGGTCCAGGGTATGAATAGTGCCCCTGCTTGATCTTCGATCTTCCCACGAGGTTGTGCTTTCTGAGCTTCGACCTCTTTGGGGAAGTCGTGTTCAAGCATATGCTTGGTTGCGCCTGGTCTGCTCCTCCTTGTGTGAGCTTCGCGTCTTTAATGCTTTCAAAACGCACAGCATTTTTGCCTTGCTCTTTAAATGATGCGCCCTTCTCGAGGGCGTTAATTCTTTGGGTTCATGTGAACATTTTTCAAGCCTATTAATTGGGCTTTTATTTCTTTTACCATTTCGTTTCCCCCTTTAATTTGAAATCGAAAAGGGTTTTTTTATTTTCTCAATCTTTCGCTTCCCTCTGTTTTGCTTTCACATTTCTAGAGAAAGAGCCTCTTTCCTTCGGCCTTTGTTCCTTCAATTTGCCCCAAGCTTCCTACTTTCTCTGAAGCCTCGAAGCGCTTGTTGGTGTGGATCGTTCGTGTTTTTGCTGTGTGCTTATCGCCACTGTTTCTTCTTGTTGTAGGTTGGTACATGCTTTGCGTATTTCGTATTTTTCTTGGTCAAGATTTTTCCATTTGGTGTTTTGTTTTCTGCTGCATGCTTCTGTTTTCCTTTCAAAGTTTTGATCTAGCTTTGCTTTTTGGTCTGAAAAAGGTTAAGGCTTTTTTATTTTGCACTTTTCTTGTTTGTTGGAAGGGCTAAGGTTTTTGACTTTATTTTCTTTCTGTATCTGCGTTGCCTCCAAAGGGTGCCTATATGTTTTAGTGGTGATCTTCGTTTTTTGTGAACCTTGGGGCGCCCTTTTTGCTGCCATAGTTAGTTGTTTTGCTAGTTGTTCTTTCATTTTCTGTTTCCAACTAAGTTGCTTGGTAGTGACGTCCTTTTCATTTTCTTACTATAGGTGTAGTTTCTATGTCTTCTCGTAAAAATATTGTTGAGATGTCCACAAAGGTTCCTCATGGTATGGCTGACTGGTTAGATTCTATAGTGTTGGGATGCGTTACTGTAGCAGACCTGTAATACTGTGAGAAATTTAGGAGATTTCATAGGATCTTTGAGAATCGGGAGGATGAGAAAAACTATGAGCTGGTGTCCCCTGATCCCGAGGAGAGGGTCAGTTTTCCTCCTTTAAGTCGGGCAGAACGTCCCTTCTTTTATGCATATGACTGCTTCTTTACCAAGTTAGGTGTTACTCTACCCTTTACCGAGTTTGAGTCTGACCTCCTTTGGAACTGTAACATTGCCCCTTCTCAGCTTCATCCTAACTCTTTGGCTTTTATGAAGGTTTTTTAACTACTGTGCCAGGATTTGGGTGTTTGACCTTCCCTTAGTCTTTTTCTCTATCTGTTCCTGTTGACCAAGCCGGGGTTGGCCAAGAAGAAGGCCTCTTGGATCTTCTTCCGTGCCACCCAGGGGAGAAAGGTGTTTTCTATTTTTTATGACTCCTTTCAAGACTTTAAGAATTTCTACTTTAAAATTCGGGCGATGGATGGTGTTCACCCATTTTTTCTTGATAAAAATAAGGAGCCCACCTTTCCCCTTTGGTGGCAAGAGGAGCATATTGTTTAGAAATATTCATGGGAGAGTTAGATGAGGTAGAGAGGGCCTTGTGGGTGTTTTGGAGGAGCACTGAGGGGAGCCCCTCATTTGGAAACAAAGACGTTTTTAGGAGATCCTCCCTCCTCTCCTTCTTCGTTTGGCCCGTTTCCCAAGAGGCCGAGGATTGTTGGGGTTTATGACCTTAATGACAAGGATTTTGACGGCGTGGCATTTGCTGTGGAGCATATCGCCCCGCATTGCTTTGTTCCGACTGATGATGTGTCCATTCTTTACCACCTTGATTTCATAGCCAGTAACAGCATCTGGATGGCCAATCTTAGCACCGCTTTGTCTAGGGATTTCAAAAAGTCTCCTATCCATGCTACTAGTGCTTTCCTTGAGAAGGCTAAGGCTGATTATGAAAGGGTGGAGGGATTAAGACTTGAGTTGGAGGCAAAGAATGTTGGGTTGGAGCTTGCTGTGGAGAGGGAGAAGGCCCGGGCTACTGTTGTGGAAGCGGCTGCCAATCTGGCTGAAGATATGGCCAAGAAGGCTAAGGAAAGCTACACCCGGACTTATGGTGAGCTTTTGGAGGTGAAGGAGAAGCTCCAGTCTTCTTACGATGATTATCCCAAGCTTCAGGGCCATATAATGAATGGTATCATGGCTCTGTACGAGAATTTGAAGGCTCAGGTCTGGGTTCTTGCTCCTGATGCCGACCTCACCTCATTTAGCATGGACAATGTTGTGGAGGATGGCAAGATTGTGCCTTCCCCTGATGATGACGAGATTCCTGGGTTGGACCCGTCCGCCAAGTCTTCTGCAACCCCTTCTACTGAGGTGTCCCGACTTGAGGCTAAGCTTGATATGGAGATCCTGAATGCCCAGAGAGTGCAGTATGCGCAACTGATGCGCGCGCGCACAGTACACTTGCACGTGGGTTGGCGAAACAGGAAGGGGCGCACAGGCGTCAAGCACGCTTACGCGTGGGTTGCCTGGCACAGAGTTTACATAATGTGGGCACAATTCACAGTTTTTTGTACCAGGAGTTATGAAACCACGCCGACGTGCGCGCACACAGTGCGCTTGCGCGTCGTTGCCCCCTTTTTCTTTTTTTTTTTCAATATAGAAAAATGCAATTTAACACATTCTTGGCATTCAATTAGCTAGATATGTTGAGAAAACATTCACAAAATCATTCAATACTCAAGAAGAGGTATTTTCTCAACACAACCAATACAACAAAATTTGCCAAGATTGATAAAATCCTAGTGAATACCACAACAATCTAACAAATTCAACAAAACCTATCATATCAAAACATATTAAAAGAAACTCAACAACATGAAGAATCACAAAGTTCCTAAAGAATCTAAGGCTAGGAGTAATAAAGTATATACAAGAACGATCATACCGTGGTGGGGTGTCTCCCACCTAGCACTTTTCTTTTACGTCCTTAAGTTGGACGGTCCTCGGCTTAAGTTTCCTCTCCTTTTGGTGCATCCTCAAGTAGGAGCACTTCCACTTCCTTGGGTGACATGTAGCCATGGTATTTCTTCACTCTATGGCCATTCACCTTGAAGGTTGCCTCACTTTGGGAATCAAACAACTCCACCACACCATAGGGCTTGACTTCCTTCACTTTGAAGGGACATTCCCATCTTGAACAGAGCTTTCCAAGCATGAATCTAAGCCTTGAGTTGTAGAGGAGAACTTCATCACCTTCTTGAAAATCCTTCTTCCGAATGTGGTGATCATGGAATGCCTTAGTCTTCTCCTTGTAAATTTGGGCATTCTCATATGCCTCCATTCTAAGACATTCAAGCTCCTCCAGTTGCAATTTCCGGGCTATTCCCGCCTTGGTGATGTCCATATTACACTGCTTCACCGCCCAATAGGCTTTATGCTCAATTTCCATCGGAAGGTGGCATGCCTTACCATAGACAACCCGAAAGGGACTCATCCCTAATGGGGTCTTGTAGGCCGTCCTATATGCCCATAGTGCATCTCCCAACCGAGAGCTCTAGTCTTTCCTTTGTGGATTCACCACTTTCTCCAAAATTCACTTAATCTCTCAGTTGGACACTTCTGCTTGCCCATTTGTCTGGGGGTGATATGCAGTTGAGGCCTTGTGTGATATCCCATAGCGCTTGAGTAGTGCTTCTACCTTCCTGTTACAAAAGTGGGAACCTTGGTCGCTCACGATTGCTCGTGGCAACCCATAGCGGCACACAATATTATTTCTAATGAAAGAAATCACAGCATTAGCGTTATCAAGGCGAGTATGTATCGCTTCTACCCACTTTGAGACGTAGTCAACCGCCAACAAAATATACAAATACCCACTTGAGTTAGGAAATGGCCCCATAAAGTCTATGCCCCATACATCAAAGATTTCACAAAATAACATCAGTTGTTGAGGCATTTCATCCCTTTAGGATGCATTTCTTGACTTTTGACATTGGTGACATGACACACAAAATCGGTTAGCATCCTTGAATAGTGTTGGCCACCAGAATCCACAATCCAAAATCTTTTTAGCCGTCCGTTGTGGGCCAAAGTGGCCACCAAACTCGGACGAGTGACAAGACTCAAGAATGGGTTGGATTTCGGATTTTGGAACACATCTACGAATTACTTGGTCTACTCTCCTCCTTCACAAGTGAGGGTCATCCCAAATATAGTATTTGGAATCACTCCTCAACTTAGCTCTTTGGTGTTTTGAAAAGTTAGGAGGGTAAATCTTAGCAACCAAGTTGTTCGCCATAGGGTAAAACCAAGGAAAATTATCCGTAACAGCATGCAAACTATCCAAAGGGAATGAGTCATTAATCGGAAATGGGTCATATTTAAGATTTTCAAGGAGGCTTAGATGGTCTGCAACTAGATTCTGTGACCCACTTCGATCCCTAATCTCAATGTCAAATTCTTGTAAGAACAAGATCCAACGTATGAGCATAGGTTTCGACTCATTCTTTGTCAACAAATACTTTAAAGCTGCATGATCCGTGTATACCACTATCTTAGAGCTTAGCAAGTAAGATCGAAATTTATCTAAAGCATGAACAATGGCTAAAAGCACTTTCTCGGTAGTGGTATAGTTGGATTGTGACGCATCCAATGTCTTTGAGGAGTAAGCAATGATGTAAGAGAGTTTACCATCGCACTGTGCAAGCACGGCACCTACGGCATGATTGGACGCATCGCACATGATCTCGAACGGTTGCATTCAATCAGGGCCTCTCACAATCGGTGCTATGGTAAGAGCTCTCTTCAACTCCTCAAATGCTTTCGCACAAGCACTATCAAACTCAAAGTCCACGTTCTTT
Source organism: Arachis stenosperma (assembly GCF_014773155.1). Taxonomy (NCBI): domain Eukaryota; kingdom Viridiplantae; phylum Streptophyta; class Magnoliopsida; order Fabales; family Fabaceae; genus Arachis; species Arachis stenosperma. Next base: position 89,632,671 of record NC_080382.1, read on the forward strand.
TGGAGAATGTGCGACAATGACAATGCAATCTTGCTGAAATTCTTGATAAAGCTCCTATAGAATCCTGCATGCCCCAAAAAGGAATGGACCTCCCTCACAGATGAGGGGTGAGATAAACTGGTAATGACATTAACCTTGGCAGGGTCCACAAAAATGCCCTTGTCAGAAACTACGTGTCCTAACACTATGCCTTGTCTTACCATGAAATGGCACTTTTCAAAATTTAGAACAAGGTTAGTGTCAACACACCTTGCTAGGACCTTGGCCAAGTTCTCTAAACAACTATCAAATGAAGTTCCATGCACACTAAAGTCATCCATAAAGACTTCCAGACAACTCTCTATAAGATCGGAAAAGACACTTGTCCTGTACCGCTGAAAAGTGGCGGGTGCATTGCATAGCCCAAATGGCATCCTTTTGTAAGCAAAGGTGCCAAAGGGGCAAGTAAATGTGGTCTTTTCCTGATCTTCAGGAGCAATGTGAATTTGGAAGTATCCAGTAAAACTATCAAGAAAGCAATAATGGGATTTACCCGCAAGTCGGTCCAACATTTGGTCAATGAATGGCAAAGAGTAATGGTCTTTTCTCGTTGCAACATTCAACCTCCTATAATCGATGCACACTCGCCAAGCATTTTGTACTCTTGTGGTGACCACTTCACCATCTTCCTTCTTGACGGCGGTGATGCCCGATTTCTTTGGGACAACTTGGATCGGACTCACCCATTCACTGTCAGAAATCGGGTGTATAATACCCGCATCAAGTAGCCTCGTGACTTCTTTTTTCACCACATCAAGGATAGTTGGGTTGAGTCTTCTTTGGGATTGTCTAATCAGCCGAGCTCCTTCTTAGAGAAAGATACGATGCATGCACATATGTGAATCGATTCCCACAATGTCACCCAAGCTCCAACCGATTGCTTTCTTGTGCTTCCTTAGGACATCTAGGAGCTTCTCCTCTTCTTGGCTAGAGAGCTTACTAGCAATAATAACCATAAACTTTTGATTGTCCCCAAGGAATGCATACTTCAAATGAGATGAAAGAGGCTTCAATTCACTTTTTACCTCCAATTGGGGTTCTTTTTCACCAAGCTCATGGGATTCATTCTCAATAACTTCCCCTTGTTCACCCTCTTGATCATCCTTCTCCTCAACAATAGAGTAGCATAGCTCATTGTGATCTTCGCTTTGCACTTCCGCTACTACCTCATCAATTATATCACATCAGAGAACGGAATGATCTTCGGGTTGGTGTTTCATGGCTTCCTCCAAGTTGAACTTGATTGTCTTTTCTACAACCTCAAAAGAATATGTGCCAGTGAAGGCATCCAACTTGAATTTAGAGGTCTTCAAGAAGGGTCTACCAAGTAGAACGGAGGAGGAACTTCTACCCTCTGTTGGTGGCATTTCAAGAATATAGAAGTCGACCGAAAATACCAAATTCTTGATTGCCACAAGTACATCTTTGGCTATACCCATCACGGTAATCACACTCTTGTCGGCTAAGGAAAACCTTGTAGCCGACCTTTTCAAAGGAGCCAAATTCAACCTTGCAAACACTGAGAATGGCATGATGCTCATACAAGCTCCTAAATCGCACATACAGTCATGAAAAACAACTCCACCAATACGACAACAAACCAAACAATGTCCAGGATCACCAAACTTTTCAAGAATAGGCTTCATCAATGCAGAAATAGAACTACCCAATGTCAATGTCTCCAACTCACCTATCCTATCCTTGTGTGTGCACAAGTCTTTTAAAAATTTTGCATACTTCGAAATTTGTTGAATGACGTCAAGGAGTGGGATGGTTACCTCAACTTTCTTGAATACTTGAAGCATGTTCAAATCAAACTCCGGAGCTTTCTTGGCTTTCTTTATCATCGAAGGAAACGGAATAGAAATGGATTTATCCATTGTAGTTTTTCTCTTAGGCTCCTTGAGGCTCACTTCTTCCTCTTATTGCTTTGTGCTCGTCTTCTTCTCTTCATGTGGAGCTTCAACAATCACTTCCTCCTCATGAATGTCTTCCAAGGCCCTAGGAGGTATCTCCTCCAATGTAGTCCCCGACCGTAGTGTAATGGCATTGAGTGCACCTTTTGGGTTTGGAAGGGGTTGGGATGGAAGGTTAGAAGAGCTTAAGGGTTGGTTGGTGTTGTTGGAAGAGCGTGAAGCCAATCTTGAGATCATCTCGGTGAGGTTGGCTAATTGAGAACTCATGCTACCACATTGAGCGTTTATGGCACTAAATTGAGCCTTTTTATTCTCTTTATTTTTCTCCACAATAACTCTAAGCTCATCGACTTGGTTGGTAGAAGAAGAAGAGGCTTGGTTGGTTTGGTGTCTTTGATGTGGTGCTTGGTATTTAGGGTAGTTGTTTTGGTTATTTTGGTTGGCTTGATGGTTGTTGTTATTATCGTGTTGGGATGAAGAATGGTAGTTATTGTTGTGGTGAGAAGAAGAGTTGTTCCATCTTTGATTTTGATGATTCCCTTGTGCATTATCTCTCCACCCTTGATTGGAGTTATTGCCATGAGAGTAGTTGTTGTGGCCTTGGTTTTGGTAGGATGGATGATTGTTATAGTTCACATTGGCTATGGCTAGGGTGTACTCCTCTTGAATTTGGTGGCATTGATCGGTGTAATGTATGGTGCTAGAACACAAGCCACATATTCTAGGATGCCCTTCAATTTGAGGAACATGAGGTGAAGCTTGAACGACTTGGATGGAATAGAATGCCTTTTACTCCTTATGCATTTCGGTGAGAATGGTAGTCATATCCCCAAGTACTTTGGTCAAACTTGTTTCGGAAGGGGATGCTTCCGTCACACCCTTGAGGGGGTTGCTCCTCACCCTTACGTGTTGTGTAGCATTGGCAACATTATTTATCAAGCTCCATGCTTCCGCCTCCGTCTTGTTTTTGGAAAGGGAACCAGCACTAGAAGCAGTAAGTAGTCTTCTATCTTCTGCACAAAGACCTCCGGTAAAGTAACTTATGAGCAAGTGAGTGTTCAACCCATGGTGGGGGCAAGTCTCTAATAACCTCTTGAATCGACTCTAATACTCATACAAGGTCTCTTATCTCTCTGTATTATACCCGAGATCTCCTTCCGGATGTAGTCGGTCTTTTCTGGTGAGAAGAACTTGTCTAAAAACTCTCTTCTCAATGAATCCCAATTCGTCACTACCTCATCCGGTTGGGAATAATACCACTCCTTCGCTTGCCCTTCAAGGGAGAAAGGGAAGGAAAGACCATGATGGCAATATCATCGGCCCCATGTCTTCGAGCCGTGGCACAAGCTACTTGAAAATCTCTTAGATGTCTGATGGGGTCTTGACCCGGAAGCCCATGATACTTAGGAAACAAGTTGATCAAGCAATTATTCAATTCAAAGTTCGAGTCAAGATTTGGGAACCTTGTTTGCAATGGTGGAAGAATGAGGTCCGGCACGCCTTGTTCATGCAAAGTAATTCTACGTGGCTCTGCTATGTGAGGTTCACCTGTGGAATGCGAAGATGTAACAGTAGCACCAACAGAAGAATAGGAAGTAGCGGACTCCAAGTCGCTCTCGGACCTGTCAAGTGATTCGGTATGCTCTCAAGTGAGGCTGAAGTACTAGTGGTATAGTCCAACCGATGCCTAGCTTGCTGAGTGCATAACAAAGTCCTTTCAATTTCTAAATCAAGCTCAGCTAAGCTAGCATTTGGTTGGGACCGAGTCATCAAACTTGAGAGTCATAGCTCATAAACACAAGAAATCTAAAATAAGAACAAAATATAGAAAGCAAATAAACTATCTACACTATTTACATATTCACATAACCAATGCTAAGGCAAATGTTGCAACCATTCCCCGGCAACGGCGCCAAAAATTTGATGCGCCAAGGATCAATACCGGTTAGGAATTTCACATAAAATGATTCCGTTGATAGTATAGTTCCCAACCGATGTCCAATCCTCGGATCAAATTTAGAAAGAGGGATTTGGTTGTCACAAGTACAACCCCAATACAAATAAACCAAAGTATTCAACCTCGGGTCGTCTCACGAAGAATGGGCAAACATTGCATTAACATTGGTTAGAAATCCGGGGTTGTAAATCATGATCACAAAGCTAAACTACTAAACTTATCATGCAAGGAAACTTAAAATGCAAGAAACTAAATCAAGTAACCAAGTCAAGAGAGCATATAATCTACTTCTACTTAGAATTAAGCAATGAATTAAGGCTAGAACTAAACAAGTGAGATTTGGAATTTGAAGTATGAATAATAAAAGAAACTCTTGGCTAAGCATGGGAATTGGGGTCTCCATCCTTTTCTACAACCATAATTTGCTAATTATGATGCTGCTACAAAAAATACCATCTGATTTCAAAGTGGCACGATCTAATTCAAAAATTTCACCCAATTGAGCACGTCTAGCATATTTTTTCACAGTAGCGGGATCACTATAACTGACTCCGTTGAGTTCGCCACCATAGAACTCAATAGTTACACCTACTTGTTCAACACTATACTTCGACTCTGCTCTTCGAAAAGGAACATCGGCTCTAACACTCACTAAGTCTACCTCCAAGAACCTTAAGTACATAACATCTACTCCTACGTTTGAGGTACGTCAAGTGGCTTGATCAACTTCAACCCATAAGTCCCAAACAATCTACTAATTAGATTAGTAGTGGGTTCGTGTCAATGGGTATCAACTTGATCACTAAAGGTTCTCCAATCAACAATCCAATGAGACCCAATGACTTAAGGTCACCCAATTCTCATAGCCTAGACCAAAAGTAAAGAGAACTACTCCATAATCAAAGGAAACATTTCATCAAACACATGGAATACACTAACAAAAGACATATTCAATTTGCAATTAAATTGGAAATTATGAGGACCCATTAACAATTATCTATAAAGAACAACTCAAATAACACTAGTGACCATAGAAAACATCAATGCACTCATAGAAATCAAGATCCATAATATTCGTGAAATGGGTAGAAAATTGGAAAATAACAAGATGACATAATTCAACACAAGATCTAAGCAAAATTATAATAGAGAATTCAAATTAAGTAATCATAATTATCAATTAATAAAATCCAATCCAGAAATTCAACAATGGGAAATAAAAATCAAACTTGATCTAGAGAGGAATAAAGGTTTCTCTCCCTAGAACAACAAGAACCAAAAACTATCAAAAAGTGTCTAAGTGTGTAATGAGTGATCCCCCCTTTCCCCTACAGTCCTTGGGTCTTTTTCCTTCAGAGTGTGCTTGGAATTGGGCCTGGAAAGCCTCAAAAATTGCCAGCCACGATTTCTTTAATGAGGTCACGTGCTGGTCACGACGCGTACGCGCCAAGAGCGCGTGCGCGTCGATGGGCTTCTCAATACACGCGTAAGCGCATGGTGCGCGCGCGCCGGTTCCCATCAGCACGCATCCACGCGTACGCGCAAGGTGCGTGTGCACATCGATGCGTAAACTTCAAAGCTCCAAATCTCCATGTTTCCTCACTTGTGCATGCTTCCTTTCCATCTTCTAGACCAATCCTGCCCTGTAAACTCTGAAATCATTTGACAAACGTTTCACGGCATCGAGTGATAATAGAAGAGATCAAAATATGGCAAATCGGGTCAAATAAGCATGTTTTCAATCACAAGGCAAAATAAGGACGGAAACACAAAACCATGCATTTTATGTGGATATGTGTGGAAAGCATTGACAAAATCTCCTCAAATAAACACAAGATAAACCATAAAATTAGAGTTTAACATGCACCGGGTCATCCACGTAATACCTCAGGTGAGTGATCGTCGATCCCACGAGGATTTTTGGACTGAGCAAGTAATGGTTGTCTGGTTGGACATAGTCAGGCGAATCAACAAGGGATTTGATGAGTGCTATTCACATAAACAATAAATAAGCAAGTAAAGAAAGTAATAAACAGGGTTGGTATGAAAACGTTATAAGAAAGCAGTTAAGGCTTCGGAGATGTTTATCTTTCCAGATTAAAATTTCTTACAAAATATTTTAACAATGGATGATTCATTCTATGGAAAACTGTAGATGGCTAAACCCTAATCTCTAAGTGATTTAGCCTCCTATAACCTTCATTAACCGCCACCCTCGTAGTCACTTAATTCCGATTAAAGGATGAAGTTCAGAAAACTAGTTTAACGCCACAAAAACCCTAATTACCCAAGACTAATAGGATTATATGTCACATAACCCAATTAGCTCATGCAATTAGCGATTTAAGAGGAATTTGCTTTTAAGCTGTGGTTCAAGAGAGATAACTCTCTCGAGAATCACAAGAACTTATGTAGAAAAGGGTCATTCTCTCGATTCACCCAGTTCATAAGATTAAGAACAAAAACAATCCTTAGAATTGAATCAAAACATTAATTAAGATAGAAGAATAATAGTTCTAATCCATAAAAATAAACAGAGCTCCTAACCTTAACCAAGAGAGGTTTAGTTGCTCATACTTACAGAGAAAACACAATTGCTGTCTAATGATGCTTGATGCCCTAGAAAGGGTATATCTTATTCCTTAAATACTAACCTAATAATAAATGCTAGACCTAAAAAGATATTGTTTGTAAATAAAAATTACAAAAAGAAAATAAAATAAGACTAAGGAGTGCTAGATCCACTTGGAAGCCCAAAGAGAAGTGACTTCAGCTTGCTGTTGGTCTGAAATGGCAGCTTGAGCGTAAAATGCCCTAGGGGGAGTAAAACTCATGTATGCTGAGGTCCTCTGTTGGTGCTAAATGTCAGCTGGGTGATAAACCACTATTTTATGGTTTATTTTGTATTGAATTGAGTGGATTCTATCCATTATTCTCACACTTATGCATATATTTCGCATGTTTTACATTTTCCTTCCTGATTTTGTGCTATGATTGAAAACATGCTTCTTTGGCCTTAAATTTTCTAATTTTAATCCTCTTCTATTACCATTCGATGCTGTGATATGTGTGTTAAGTGATTTCAGGTTTTTCAGGGCAGGAATGGCTTAGAGGATGGAAAAGAAGCATGCAAAGCTAGGAAGAACACAAGGAATTGAAGTTTTAAGAAGCAGGCAGCAATGTGCATGCATGGGCAACTCGTACGCGTGACAAGTGCAGCAGGCAAGCGATGCGTATGCGTGGATGATGCGTACGCATGATCAGGAATTTGTTAAAGCAATGTGGTGCACAAAATTGTGATCTCAATGGCACCAACAACTTGGTACGCACAATTGTAACATCACTCTTTTTCACAACTTTGCACAACTAACCAGCAAGTGCACTGGGTCGTCCAAGTAATAAACCTTATGTGAGTAAGGGTCGATCCCACGGAGATTGTCGGCTTGAAGCAAGCTATGGTCAGCTTGTAAATCTCAGTCAGGCGGATTCAAATGGTTATGGAGTTTTAATAACGTAAAAGATAAATAAAACATAAAATAAAGATAGGGATACTTATGTAATTCATTGGTGGGAATTTTAGATAAGTGTATGGAGATGCCTCATTCCTTTTGAATCTCTACTTTCCTACTGCCTTCATCTAATCCTTCGTACTCCTCTCTATGGCAAGCTGTATGTAGGGGGATCACCGTTGTCAATGGCTACCGTCCATCCTCTCAGTGAAAATGGTCCAACTACGGGTTACGTAGGGCTAATCATCTGTCGATTCTCGATCGTGTAGGAATAGGATTTACTATCCTTTTGCGTCAGTCACCATGCCCCATAGTCGTGAGTTTGAAGCTCGTCACAGTCATTCCATCCCAGATACCTACTCGGAATACCACAGACAAGGTTTAGACTTTTAGGATCTCAAGAATGCTGCCAATGGATTCTAGCTTATATCACGAAGACTCTGATCTCACAGAATTGAAGGCTCTGTTGTCAAGAGAGGCAATCAAATGCATGAACCAGGAATCCAAGAGATACACATTCAAGCTTGTTTCATGTAGAACAGAAGTGGTTGTCAATCACGCGTTCATGAGTGAGAATGGTGATGAGTGTCACATAATCATCACATTCGTCATGTTTTTGTGTGCGAATGAATATCTTAGAATAAGAATAAGCATGGATTGAATAGAAGAACAATAGTACTTTGCATTAATACTCGAGGAACAGCAGAGCTCCACACCTTAATCTATGGTGTGTAGAAACTCCACCGTTGAAAATACATAAGAACAAGGTCTAGGCATCGCCGAATGGTCAGCCTCCCCTAATGGCATATGAATTCAAAATTAGTGAAAAAGACCCCTAGTACAATAGTAAAGAGTTCTATTTATACTAAACTAGTTACTAGGGTTATAGAATTAAGTAAATGATGCAGAAATCTACTTCCGGGCCCACTTGGTATGTGCTTGGGCTGAGCATTGAAGCTTTCACGTGTAGAGGTCTTCCTTGGAGTTGAACGCCAGTTTGTAACTTGTTTCTGGCGTTTGACTCTGCTTTGCAACTTGTTTCTGGCGTTTAACGCCAGAATAGGGCAGAAAGCTAGCGTTAAACGCCAGGTTTCGTCGTCTAAACTCAGGCAAAGTATGGATTATTATATATTTCTGGAAAGCCCTGGATGTCTACTTTCCAACGCAGTTAAGAGCGCGCCCTTTGGATTTCTGTAGCTCCAAAAATTCCATTTCGAGTGCAGGGAGGTCAGAATCCAACAACATCAGTAGTCCTTTGTCAGCCTCTGAATAAGATTTTTGCTCAGGTTCCTCAATTTCACCCAGAAAATACCTGAAATCACAGAAAAATACACAAACTCATAGTAAAGTCCAGAAATGTGAATTTTGCTTAAAAACTAATAAAAATATACTAAAAACTAACTAAATCATACTAAAAACTATGTAAAAACAATGCCAAAAAGTGTATAAATTATCCGCTCATCACAATGCGTACGCGTGGGAAATGCATACGCGTGACAAAGCATCACGTGCTGCAAATACAGAAAATACCGGGGGCGATTTCTGGGCTGGTTTTGACCTAGTTTCGGGCCCAAAAATACTGATTAGAGGCTGCAAAGTGAGGCTAGAGGGGAATCAATCATTCACACATTCATTCATACTCATTAGGTTTTAGATGTAGTTTTCTAGAGAGAGATAGGCTCTCACATCTCTCTAGGTTTTAAGGTCTTTTTTAGTTTTAGTTCTTCTCAAATTCATATTTCTACCTTGCTTTAATTTAGTTTTTCTTCTACTTTTATTTGTTCTAGTACTTTAGTTCATCTACTTCTCTTATTGATTTCTCTATTTTTCCAATTTAGTTTATGAACACTTTATGTTAGATTCAATTTCCTTTTAATGCAATTTGAGGTATTTCAAGTTTATTGCTTGTTTCTTCATTTGTTGTTATTGATTCCTTGCAATTGTTGGTCTTGGATTTTACATTCTCTTATTACTTTTCTATTCTTTTAATTTGTGCCTTCCAAGTATTTGATAAAATGCTTGGGTGGATTTTAATTTAGATTTTTATGTTCTTAACTTGGATTGATCAATTAGAGACTTTTGAGTTATCAAAACTCTTTTGTTGAATGGTAATTGAAGATTGCCGTTTAGCTTGAACTTCACTAAATCTAGTCTCTCACTATGAGTTGACTAGGCCTTGTGAACTCAAGTTAATTGTATATACTTGACCTTCCTCCATTGGTTAGAGATTGATAAATCACTATTTTATGGTTTATCTTGTGCTAAATTGAGTGGACTTTGTCAATCTTTCATACACTTATTTATATAAAATGCATGGTTTTACATGTTCCTTCCTAAATTGGTGCTATGATTGAAAACATGCCTCTTTGACTTTAAATTTGCTATTTTTAATCCTCTGTCATCCATTCACATTCCCTTAGTTTTAGTTTTTAGTTTGAATTTGAGAGAGAAGAACACTACTTCTCTTAGGGTTCTTAGATTTTAGTTTTATGCTTTTGGATTGGATATTGAGAGAGCTACGTCTACCTTTGATTGATATCTTCATCTTTCTAGTTTGCTTTTCCATTAACTTACTCTTTTGTTTTCCATTTAATTTGTTCATGATCATATATGGATATTGTTCATTTTGGGATTTATTAATATAATGAACAATTTTTACACTTAATTCCATTTGTTGTTTGAATTCCTTGTTGGAATACTCAAGAGTAAATTTGTAATTGGGAGTTGCTACTAACTCACTTTTCACTGACTCTAATCCTTCCTTAGGAAGGGATCAGGACTTGTGAACCAGAGTTAGTGTCACCCACTTAACCTTCCTTTGCAACTGCAAGAAGATAACTGAGTGGAAGCAATAACCTTTACTATTGCACTTGGGAAAAGACAACAAGGATAGAAACTCCAATTAATCTTCTCCTAGCCAAGGCCTTTTATTCTAAATACATAACATCTCATGTTATCTGCTCCTTGCATTAATTCCTAATTATTTATTTTTCCGTTTTCCAATCCTAAAATTTCTCAGAAAATTTCTGACACTCTTTTGTCAACTCTTTGGGAAATGACCTGGGAACTTTGGCCCCAGTTAATTGATTCTAAATTGTGACAACTCTTTTTAAATTGATAAGTGGAATTTTCGTCGATTAAGAACTGTAGTTGCAATGCTATTTTCATTAAAAATTCTTAATCGGCATTTTTCCACCCTTAGAGGTTAACTAAGTGAGAGCAATTTGCAATTACCATCACAATTGACAATGATAATGAGGATAGAAATTCCGATTCTCAACCCTTGCTAGGACTTTTCTTAGTTGTTAGTTATTTTCTTGTTATTTACATTTCTTGCTTATTAAACTCAAAACCCCAAAAAGATACAGTCTCATAACCAATAATAAATACATTTCCCTGCAATTCCTTGAGAGACGACCCGAGGTTTAAATACTTCAGTTAATTTTATTGGGTTTGCTTAAGTGACAAACAATTTAAATATTGATTGAGGTTCAATTATCGGTTTAGAACTATACTTGCAACACGATATTTTTGTGAAAATATTTACCGACATTTTTACTCCATCAAATTTTTGGTGCCATTGCCGCAGAATTGCAAATGTGTGCCTTATTATTAGTTATTGTGGGATTTGGATCCTCTAAAGTTTGAATTTCACTTTAGAGAGTAAAGTGTGATCTCTCACCATTTATTTTATAGGTGGGGTCAAGAGTAAATATGAGAGAGAAACCATTCAAAGGAAGAAGATCACACTTTACCCTCTAAAGTAAAAATTCAAAATTTAGAGGATCCAAATCCGTTATTGTGAATATTGTGAATATGTTTGCCTTTTCGTTTTTTTGTTAGTTGTTTCTAGTTTTAGGACTTTATTTTAATTATTTCATATTAGTTTTTATTTTTATTTTCTTTTGCAACTATGAATTCTCACCCTTTTGGCTCTGAGTTTGGTTATAATTATGTTGTAGGAAGTGAAGATTACAATGAAGGCTTGCATCAAAGATAGGACAATCAAAGATGGAAGGAGCCACAAGGATTTGATCAACCCTCTTGGCAACAACCTCCTCCAATATGCTATAAGCAACAACCATTCTATGATGCATAGCAAGACAATGGTTATGGTGGATCTCTTTGTGATAATCAACAACCACCACCATATACCTATTAACCCCCTCCTCAATATAGCCCTCAACTACCATACTCACAAGCCCTACACCACCAAACACTTCCATATTACCCTAACCCATATCAACCATACCAACCACCTTATAAGCCAAATGAACCATACATTGAGCCACCCCAATTCCAACATAATTACTCCCAAGAACCACCACCTTAATATACACCACCTCCAATGTATGTGAACTCTCAACCACAATATGATCCTAAATATGTTAGCCAAGTGGAACAAGAGCCAAGGGATCATTTTAAGGAAACAATATATCCACTTCAAGCAACTATCCATTAAATGGTGTGAGAGGAAAGCCGAAAAGAACACAAACCTCTCATGGCTAACGAATCTCAACTTGAGAACAAGAGACTGAAGTATGTTGTGCAACAAGTGGAAAAGATGGAGAGTGTTGAACTGCGACATTCTTATCATGATGAACCACCCTCCTATCATGAACCTTTCCTCCCAAATAATAAACCCTCATATCCATCCCAATCTCCAATGGAAGACACTCTTGGTGTGCTTCTTCAAGGGCAAAGAGAGATGCAAAGGATGACACTAGAGTTCATAGATACCTTGACCGAGGTAGTAGGTAATTTAGCTTCCCTAAATTTTGACCCTCAAGGAACTCCCAAGGCTACATATGGAGAATCTAACGAAGAACGTAGCATGAAGGAGAGATTAGGAACTCTGGTGGAGAGTGAAGAATGTGACTTTATACTGGAACAATTGGAAGAAATCATAATTATTGAAGAGGAAGAAGTGGTTGAAGACTTAGGAGATGCTGAACCTCCATGGGAATCTAGAGTTGTAGAGTATTCCTCCAAAAAGCTTGAATTTGATGTTGAAGAGGCTAGTGCACAACCTCCAAGGCATGTTCCCCATGAAGAATTGGACGGGATAGATCAAGAAGCAAGTTCCCTTGGTGATGATGATCGTGAATCAAGTCCTCCTAGTGATGAATGTGCATCAGCAAATGAACTCCTTGAGTTTGAAGAACCCTCTCCGATTGAATTGGAGAATGATGTAGAGATGGAAGCCTTTTGAAAAGGATGGATGGGATTTGAATATATTTTTTCAAGATCATTGGAGACTTCTCTACCTAGGTTGCCATCTACTCCTTCACTTGAGTAGGTAAAACTTATCTCTATTAGCTTTATTCTCCCACTTGAGTATGATATACTTGAAATGGATGGCCAACTTAGGAGGCTTTGTGGCATTAAGCGTAAGAGAAGGATGTTTAGTGGTTGGAGTTGCAAATCAAGACTCATCAAGGTTGAGATTTCAAGAGCTAGATGCAAGGGGTTAGACTGGTAGTCCATTGGTTGGATCTGAGAGAAGAGTTTGGTACCCCATTGAGAATTTGTATTTCTTGTCACCCGGTTGGAACAATGATGATTCACTTGAAGACGGGTGTGAAAACAGAATTTGGGATTTGGGCATACAAGAGGATCAACTTTGGGAGCTCAAAACTTGTGAAGAACTTCATCAAGGCTTGGTGAATTCACTTGGAAATGTCGGAGCTTATTGGAAGTCCAAGCGTTGGTGGAAGTTTCAAGATGAGTTCAAGCACAAGCCACTATGACAAGGAGCTCACCAAATGTCCAACTTAAGGACTTTAACTAAAGGATCTAGGTGGGAGACATCCCACCATGTTAAATTCTTCCTATTTTATCTTTTGTTTATATTGGTAATAGGTTGCATTTTTACTTTTAGTTAGGTTTATTTACTTTAAGTTGTGCTTTTACTTGTTTAATAATGTTTTGCATTACTTTGATAGCTTGTTAGTTTCTTATTTAAAAAAAAAACAAAAACAAAAGAGAAAAGGGCCTGTCACGCGAAAGCGTGACCGACGCGTACGCGTCGATGCCAATTTCACTCTCTAGTATAATGAATAGAGAGTTGCACTGGAATCACGCTGGTGGGGTGCTAGACGCACAACCCAACTCACGCATGCGCCTCGCTGACGTGTACGCGTCATTTGCGTTTTTTGCCACCCACGCGTAAGCATGGGCGACGCATGCGCGTTGACATCAAAATTTTGCTGGTCCAGTACTACAAACAGAAAGTTGGGCTGCCACTGTGTGAGTGTTGTGCGGGGAGCACAATTCACTTCCACACGTATGCGTCACCTACAGATTCTGCAACTCACGCGTCGCGTCCACTTTCTGTTTTCCATTCTTCTTATTTCTTCTCTCCTTTCTTATTCTTTTCTCCTTCCTTTCTTATTTCTTTGTTACTTTTTTCTTCTTCATTTCTTTAACTTCTCATCCTTATTCTCTTTCATTCTCTTTTGCTTAATGCATTTGCATACTTTCATTCAATGCATTTTAACTTTGTGCATGTTTTTATTTTCTTTTCTAAGTTTATTACTTTTCCATTGGTGTTTGATGGAGCACAGAAGTTGGTGAATTAAAAATTATTAAATTAATTACATTGTCAGTATAGTTCTTAACTCATCGAAAATCTGCCTATCAATTTAGAAATATGTCACAGAGAGTTTAAATTAATAGTTACTGGGAGTTTGAGTCCCAGGTCGTCTCCCAACGAGTTGCAGGAAAGTGTGCTATTTTATTAATTAGATGTTTCCAAAAGTTGAGTTAAGTAGATGGAAAATTAAATTGAGGAAATTTGAATAATATAAATAAAAGCCTTGACTGGGGGTTGATTAGTTGGAATCTCTATTATTGATGGAGTGATTTTAGGATTAATTTATAATTAATGGTTATTCTGTTTAGTTATTCTTTACTAGGTAAAGGAAAGTCAAACAAGTTGGAATGATAGATCTGTTCACGAGTTGCAACCCACTTAGTTCAAAGGGATTGGTGTTAGTAACAAGATAGCAATCCAACAGTTAACCCAATTACAAATTCCATTTCAATCCTTCCAACTCAAGAGTTCCTTTCAATCAACTCCCCATCAAGTGAGGGGAACTACTCGCTCATTGTAAATAATAAATCCATAACATATGAAAGGGAATTAAAAGAAGACATGATTATTGGAAGGTAAAATGGATTAAAATGAAAGAAATAATTCTTGTATTAAATAATCATAAAAGTATTCAAATGACAAAATTGAACAAAGCAAAGAACATGGAAGAAATAAACCAAGTTAAGAGAACGAACTAGAATGAAGAAGTCTTGATGAGGAAATAACTCTTCTCAATGTTCCAATGCTAAGACTAATTGAAAATTAAATTCTAAAACCTAAAGGGAAAAACCTAGAGGAGGAGTGAAAAACTAGATCTAAAAATTAAAAACTGTGTAGAATGAATGTTGTCCTTGTTTTTGCATATTCTCTGGCTCTAGTCTGCTGTTCCGGGCCAAAAACTGGGTCAAAATAGGGTCCAACATTGCCACCAACGAATTCTGCAGATTATGCAGATCGCACATGTCACGCGATCGCGTCACCCATGCGGACGCGTCACTCGCGCTTTTCCATACCACGCGTTCGCGTCGTCCACGCTACCGCGTCGATTGAGCTTTTCCAATCCGTGAGGCCGCGCGATCCATGCGGCTGCGTCACTGCGATTTGCTCTCCTTCGCGCGGTCGCGTGGGCCATGCGACCGCGTCACTTCTCGCCGGTTATCTCCTCAAATTCTTGTGTTCCTTCCATTTTTCGCTAGCTTCCTTTCCAATCTCTAACTCATTCATGCCCTGTAAAGTCTGAAATACTCAACATACAGATCACGGCATCGAATGGGATAAAGGAGAATTAAAAGTACATAATTAAAGCCATTAGAAAGCAATTTTCAAACATGTAATGAATTCAGGAAGGAAATCTAAATGCACGCTATTTTGATGAACAAGTGGGTAAGGATCATGATAAAACCACACAATTAAATACAATATAAACCATAAAATAGTGGTTTATCAACCTCCCCACACTTAAACATTAGCATGTCCTCATGCTTAATTGAAGGAGATAAAATGAATAAGTATGAACATGTAAAAACCCATGCAATGCAATCCTATATATATAAACAAATACAACTATATGATTCTTGCCCACTTGATCAAAAGTAAATAAGCTCTTCAAAACAATTACAAATCAAATTCTACTAATTCTATCATTTTACAATGACACAGATAAAAATGCAAGAAGATAGCTCATGAAAGTAGGGAACATGAAAATTCAAGCATTGAACCCTCACTGATAATGTATGTAGCTCTAATCTCTAGTGTATAGGGTAATCGCTCTATCCTTCTCTAGTCATGCTTTCTATCTTTTATTTTTCTCCTAACCAATCAACAACAGTTAATATACCAATGCAAACATCATGAGGTCTTTTCAAGGTTGTAATGGGGCCAAGGTGAGGGTATGGATATACATTTGGTTAAGTGAGCTGATAAATTGAATCTTTAATTAACCCAAGCTTCAACCCAACCTATATATTTTAATGTAATCTTAAAGTTCATACCTAGCTACCCAGAATTCCCTTTTTCAATCCATACTCATGTTTCAACTTATATTTTGGTTCTATCATATGTGCATTGATCTTTGAATTTTGAATTCAACATTGGGGAAATTTTGTCCCCTTATTTATTCATTTATTTATTTAGTATTTTTTTTGAAAGATTAAAATAAATATATCTTATCAATGCACATAGATTTTCGGTTCTTGTAGTTTCGCATGAGTAGGTATCCAAATTCCTATTAAATGACACATTTCTTTAACAACCTTTGTTCCCACAATTTCCCATACTTAGCTAGCACACACAATTTTATCTTAAGCTAACCAAAGATTCAATTTAGGATATACAATTGTTTTTCAGCTTAAGGTTATTAATGTGGTAGAATATAGAACAGATGGGATTTAAAGGCTCAAAGTGGTTAACAAAGGTAATTGAAAAGGGTAGGCTTAATTTGGATAAGTGAGTTTAAACAAATAATGTCCTCAATCATGTGCAAGCATGCAAATATAATAAATATTGGACATATAAGATAAAACAAAATATAGATTACAATCATAGAGAAGTAAACACACAAGAATAAAATAATTATGGTTAAATAATGTAACCATACATAAAGGCTCAAATCTTTCATAGGTTGTGTGTTCTTTAGCTCAAACATCATGTTCCAAATACAACTCAAGCAAATTTATCATAAAAAATTTTTGAAAAATTAGTGAAATTTTTGTTCCAAAGATAGAGTCTTAGAAGAAACTTATTGTCTTTTCAATCAAGTAGAACATGCATGCAACTATCCTAACCTATGCAATTTATTCTATTCTATAAAATAAAGAAAATCTAACTAAAATATCCTAATTATTGGTGCTAGAGAAGAGAAATTACCTCCGGAAGTCAGGTACTGACTGACCTCCCCACACTTAAGGCTTTGCACCGTCCTCGGTGCCATCTGTCAGGAACAGGGATGGGCTGGTAGCAGTATCTCCACAATCGGGACCGTCATGGCTCTCTGTGCTAGTGAAAGAAGTGGATTCCGGGGTGTCGGAGTCTTTGCAATCTCTTCTAAGTAGCTCCCTGAGGTGTTTGAATCGTCGGTTGTTGCGGCGCTCTCTCAATTTAGCTTTGTGTTCTTGCCGATCCAACCGTTTGATTATCTGCTGGAGCAATTCATCAGTTGTAGGTGCTTGTGGTGTTGAAGAAGGATCATCTTTAACTGGAGCAGTAGGGAGGCTTGTAGTGGCTGCTTGAAGTCTGAGGTATTTCCCGTTAGGGACATGCTGATCATCCCGTGGAAGCACGGCTTTGGTGTCCCCAGCTCTGTGGGTGACTCCGGCTGCTGAGACAAGATCGGAGACCAAAGCGGGAAAAGGTAAATTGCCCGCAATTTGTACGTGTCCCATAGCATTCCTGATATGGCTTGAGAGATTCAAAGGTTGGTCTGTAAGGATATACCATAGTAGAACAGCCATGTCCATGGTGAAGGAGGACTCGTGAGTGCTCGAAAAGACGTAATGGGACCTGATCTGTGCCCATACGCAAGCCTCCAAGGTAAGTGCTGAAGCCAAGATTCCCTTAGGGCGGGTACGGTGGTATCCGTAGATCCAACGGTTGCCAGGTAGTGCGATAACTCCGAGAACGGAGTCCCAGTCAAATTGGTACCTCTGGCGCTTAAGTGTGGCTTCTTGGAAGGCGTCCATTCCTTCTGGAATAGGGGGAAGATTCAGAGCTTGCTGAATGGCTTCTTCCATAATGGGGACTTGCTTCTGCCGGACATAAACAGACTGTAGGGTTGGCATGTAGAAGTTGGAGTAGAACTCAACTACCCAAGAAAGATTGACCTGCCTTGGCTCTCTCCGTAGGAAACCCCATTGTCTTCGTTCAATTTACGGCTCAACAAAGGAAGCAATATTGGACGGGAGGATAAGAAGGTATTCATTGTTATAGTTCCTTTCTGCTAGGATAGGGAACATCTGCTCACAGTAACGATTGGGAAATCGCGCAGTGTCCTTTGCTGGAAAGGCTTTCTCCTTTTCATCAACCTTTATTATCCTCTTAACTCTCTTTGTTGAGGGCTTGACCGCGGTTGAAGGGAGCTGTGTCACTAATGCTCTTTTAGTTCCTCTTCTTGCTGGGGGTTTAGGATTTGCTTTCTCTTTTCCTTTCTTGGTAACCATCCTAAAAAAGGGAGGAGAAAGTAAATTAAATTCAAATAGATATACAGCAAGGAAGAGAACGGAAGATTGGTGATGGATGTACAAAAGAATGTAAATGACATTAACACATGCTCTCGAGTACATGTGAAAAGCCATCAATGAAAAGTAGGAAGTGCATGGAAACATAAGTGGATGCAAGGTGTTTATTGGCATGCCGAAAAAGGGGCATGGGTAGCATGGACCAAGCATCAGTTGTAACAAGCCAAAATTATTTGTATTGACAATTAAATTCAAGTAAAATAATAGCAAAGAGAATTTGTGAAAAGCAAGCATTGAATGGTAGAGTAAGGTAATGTAGAAAAGTGCATAATGCTCTATGGGCTTTTTCACAAACACATGACATGCATGGTAGATAAGATATAAAAAGTATGAAAGTGAGCATGCAAGCAATCCCTTAAAAAAAATAAGAATAATAATTGTCAAACAATTTGTAACAATTCACAAGCATATAATGAGGAATAAGGACTTAAATAAATTTCTAACACCATGTAAAAAGGAAAAAAAGAAAAAGAAAATAAGAATAATGAAAAGAAGAAGAAAAGAAAAAGAAAATAACTTATAAAATAATAAGAATGATAGAAAATTGAAGAGGGGAGAAGAAAATAGAACCTTAGGAATGGAGGTGAGAGAGAAAGTGAAAGGTGAGATATGAAGAAGAAAGGAAAAGGAAGAAATAAGGAGGGAGAAGAAAAATTAGGATTTGGAGGAGAGAAAGATAAGATATGTGGCAAGTTTAGGGTGAGCTGTGCGGCGCATGCGATGCGGCCGCGTGGGACACGCGTTAGCGTGGATGCACGTTAAGTATGGGCACGCGATCGCGTCAGTCACGCGGTCGCTGACCCATGTTATGCTTCTGGCGCGAGTGCAGCCTCGCGCCAGCACAACTCTCTGTTCAAATTAATTTATTTGCCAAAATTGGGGTGACGCGATCGCGTGGGGCACGCGATCGCGTGGGGCACGCGATCGCGTGAGTGTTTGCAGAAGATGGAGGACGGGGTCGCGTGATAAGGATTGTGCTTTCAGAACCAATCTAGCACCACTCTCGCACAATATTTCATCGTGCACCCCTTTACGTTGAAAACCCCGGGCACGCGGCCGCATGGGGCACGCGGTCGCGTGGGAGGCCATACTTCCCATTCAACGCGGTCACGTGGGTCGATATGTGCCATTAGCATGCCTCCAGCCACGCTCCAGCGTGACTTTCTGTTCATTTTTAATTTTCCTTTCTCTCCAAGCGACGCGGACGCGTCGCTGATGCGATCGCGTCGCGTAGCGAAAATTTTGTTTTGTTTTGTTTTTGTTTTGTTTTTTTTTTTTGAAAAATAAAAACATGTAAATGCAAATGCACGAATTTACTAATAAAGAGAAGAGTTATTGAATAGGAAAAACTAAAAATAAAGAAAGGAACGATCATACCATGGTGGGTTGTCTCCCACCTAGCACTTTGCTTTAATGTCCGTATGTTGGACGCACCACTAGCTCAATCTTCTGTTATGTGGGGATCTTCCAAGAGGAAGATCTCAAACTCCTTGTTTCTCTGCCTCTTCTCGCCATGGTATAGCTTCAGGCGTTGTCCATTAACTTTAATGAGTTCAGAGCTTGAAGGATGGCTTAGGTGATAAACTCCATATGGTTCTGCCTTCTCTACTCTATATGGACCTTCCCATCTTGATCTCAACTTACCTGGCATGAGCCTTAGTCGAGATTTGTAAAGGAGGACTAAATCTCCAGGTTGGAACTCTTTCTTCTTGATGTTTTGATCATGTACAGCCTTCATCTTCTCCTTGTATATTCTTGAGTTCTCATACGTTTCTAGGCGAAGGCTTTCCAATTCTTGCAGTTGCAACTTCCTTTCAACTCCGGCTTTATCAATTCCCATGTTGCACTCCTTAACTGCCCAAAAGGCTCTGTGTTCTACTTCAACTGGGAGATGACAAGCTTTTCCATAAACCAAGCGGAAAGGACTCATCCCAATGGGTGTCTTATATGCTGTTCTATATGCCCAAAGTGCATCTTGTAGCCTGGTGCTCCAGTCTTTTCTATGAGGCTTTACTATCTTTTGTAAGATACGCTTGATTTCTCTGTTTGACACCTCGGCTTGCCCATTAGTTTGGGGATGGTAAGCTATTGCGACTTTATGGATTATCCCATGCTTTTTCATTAATCCTGTTAGTCTCCTGTTACAGAAATGGGTGCCTTGATCGCTCACGATTTCTCGTGGTGATCCAAAGCGACATATAATATGGTTTCTCACAAAGGAAACAACAGTGTTAGCATCATCAGTATGGGTAGGAATTGCTTCTACCCATTTGGAAACATAATCCACAGCTAACAATATATAAAAATAACCATTAGAATTTGGAAATGGACCCATGAAGTCAATGCCCCAAACATCAAAAATTTCATAGAAAAGCATAATTTGTTGAGGCATCTCATCCCTCCTGAATATATTACCAAATTTCTGGCATGGGAGACAGGATTTACAAAATTTGGCAGCGTCCCTAAAAAGAGTAGGCCACCAGAATCCACAGTCTAAGATCTTTCTAGCTGTTCTTTGAGGACCGAAATGTCCTCCACTCTCAGATGAGTGACAAGCCTCTAAAATGGACTGGAATTCTGATTCAAGCACACAACGTCTAATTACTTGGTCAGTGCCACATCTCCATAAATATGGGTCATCCCATATATAATATTTAGACTCTCTTTTCAGCTTGTCTCTTTGATGCTTAGAAAAATTTGGAGGAAATGTGCGGCTAACTAAATAATTAGCAACAGGTGCGTACCAAGGGACTACCTCAGATACTGCTTGTAGGTTATCAAAAGGAAAATTATCATCTATAGGAGTAGAATCATCCTTAATATGCTCAAGGCGACTCAGGTGGTCTGCTACTAAATTCTGATTACCACTCATATCCTTTATTTCTAAATCAAATTCTTGTAATAGCAGTATCCAACGTATAAGTCTTGGTTTGGACTCCGTTTTATCTAATAGATACTTTAAAGCTGCATGGTCCAAATACACTACTACTCTAGTACCAAGTAAATAAGGCCAGAATTTATCCAGAGCAAAAACAATAGCAAGAAGCTCTTTCTCAGTAGTAGTATAATTGGACTGGGCAGTGTCTAAAGTCTTAGATGCATAAGCAATAACAAAAGGATCCTTACCTTCACGCTAAGCCAGCGCTGCTCCTACTGCATAGTTGGAAGCATCGCACATGATTTCAAATGGCTGGCTCCAGTCTGGTCCTCTCACAATTGGAGCTTGAGTCAGAGCAGTCTTCAGCTTATCAAACGCTTGTTTGCAATCGTCACTGAACTCGAACTCAATATCCTTCTGCAGTAATCTGGATAAGGGAAGTGCTACCTTACTAAAGTCCTTAATAAATCTCCTATAAAAACCTGCATGGCCAAGGAACGAACGGACTTTCCTCACAGAAGAGGGGTAAGGTAAACTAGAAATAACATTCACCTTTGCTAGGTCTACAGAAATGCCATTATTAGATACCACATGTTCTAATACAATCCCTTGTTTTACCATAAAGTGACATTTTTCAAAATTTAATACAAGGTTTGTATTAACACATCTATCTAATACTCTAGATAATTCATCTAAGCAAAGGCTAAAAGAATCACCATAAACGCTAAAATTGTCCATAAAAACTTCCATACAATCCTCAATAAGGTCAGAGAAAAGACTCATCATGCACCTTTGGAAGGTAGCTGGTGCATTGCACAAGCCAAAGGGCATTCGCTTATAAGCATACGTTCCGAAAGGACATGTAAAAGTGGTCTTTTCCTGATCCTCAGGGGCTATATGAATCTGGAAATAACCTGTGTAACCATCTAAAAAGCAATAATGTGATTTACCTGATAGGCGATCCAGCATTTGATCAATGAATGGAAGTGGGTAGTGATCCTTACGGGTAGCTTGGTTGAGACGCCTGTAATCAATGCAGACTCTCCAAGGATTCTGAACTCTAGTTGCTATGAGCTCTCCATGCTCATTCTTCACTGTAGTGACTCCAGACTTCTTGGGCACCACTTGTACTGGGCTTACCCATTCGCTGTCTGAAATGGGATGTATGATACCTGCTTCTAATAGTCTGGTCACTTCCTTTTTGACGACTTCGAAGATGGTGGGATTCAATCTTCTTTGGGGTTGACAGACAGGTCTTGCTTCCTCTTCTAAAAATATTCTGTGCTCGTATACTTGAGGTTGATTCCTACTATGTCTGCCAAACTCCACCCAATTGCCCTCTTATGCTTCCTTAGCACATCAAGTAACTGCTCTTCTTGTTGAGAAGTAAGTTCTCTTGCAATAATAACTAGAAACTTCTGCTCATCTCCAAGATAAGCATATTTGAGATGTGGAGGGAGTGGTTTCAATTCTAACTTCTGTTCATGGGCAGGCTCTAGAGTATCTGGAGCATGTGAAAATGATGAAGTACCCACATTGTCAGTTAAGAGGGTCCCCACACTTGGATCTTGTCCAGTGTGCCTCTCTTCTAACTCTTCCTTGTGAACTTCAGCTACACTTTCATCTATGACATCACACTGGAAGATAGAGCGATCTTCTGGAGGGTTATTAATAACTCCATTCAAATTAAAGATCACAATGCGGCCATCTATTTCAAAGGAGTATGTTCCTGAAAAAGCATCCAATTTGAATTTTGACGTCTTCAGGAATGGTCTTTCAAGTAGGATTGATGATGGCTTATCTGAATCATTATGGGGCATCTCCAAAATATAAAAATCAGTGGGAAATGTAAGCCCTTTAATATTCACCAGAACATCTTCAGCAACTCCAGCTACTGTAATAATGCTTTTATCTGCTAACACAAAATAAGCTGCCGACCTTTTTAAGGGAGGGAGCCTCAAAATATCATATATAGACAAAGGCATTATACTGACACATGCTCCTAAATCACACATGCAATCATAAATTACTACACCACCAATAGTACAGCTAACTATACAAGGACCTGGATCACTACATTTTTCGGGTAGTCCTCCCATTAAAGCAGATATAGAACTACCTAAAGGAATAGTTTCTAATTCATTAATTTTGTCTTTATGGATACATAAATCTTTTAGAAACTTTGCATATTTAGGTACTTGCTGAATAACATCAAAGAGAGGAACAGTTACCTCGACCTTTTTGAATATTTCTACCATTTTAGGATCGGGTTCCAGCTGCTTCCTGGGCTTCCTTGCAAGTTGTGGAAATGGAATAGGAGTAGTGTTGTCTGTAGTGTCTGCGCCTTTTGGTGCTTCCTCTTGTGGTTGAGCTATTTCGTCTTCAGCTATGTCCTGTATGCCCTCTTCTTCTTCATCATCTTCTATTTCTACCACCTCTTCAGCCGAGGCGTGTTCTGGTGAGCTTGGCTCCTCCTGGTTCCTCTCCTGCAGTGTGGTTCCGGACCTCAGGGTGATGGCACTAATGCCTCCCTTTGGATTGGGTAGTGGTTGAGAGGGGATTCTAGTGGAATTTGAAGGTTGGTTACTGGAATTTTGTGAAACTCTGATCTGTGAGACAAGAGCTTGCAAAGTAGAAGTCAGACCATTCAAACTGGCATTAATACTATTCATGATATTGTTTTCCATGGCCTGCTGTCTTCGCTCAAAAGATTGTAGTAACTCTTCATTATGAGATGAAGAAGAATGATTAAATTGAGAGGCCTGCTGTTGATTATTCTGTGGTCCTTGGTTTTGCCTCAGGTGAGCTACTCTGTAAGGTTGATTCTGCTGCCTGTTATTGTTATTATTCCACCTCTAATTTCCCTGATTATCTCTGCCTCCTCTGTTATTATTGTCCCTCCAATTTTGGTTATAATTGTCCTGCCATCCATGGTTATTGTTTCCACCTTGATTGTACCCTTAGTTGGGGTGGTCATAGAAATTATGAATGGATGCTACCATCTTGTCTTCTTGTTGGAGCTGCGGGCATTCATCAGTGTAGTGGCTATAATTAGCACAGATTCCACAAACTCTCTGGGGGACTAGCTGTTGGTTTTGCTGTGGTGGAGGGGGTTGAGCTTGCTGAGCTTGTTGTTGATTCAATTGCATCTGCTTCAGCAAGTTGGTCATCTTACATATACTCTGAACTAGAGCCGCAGTCTCTCTGTTAGAGGATACTTCTGCAACGGCTTTTGAACGGTTTTGCCTTTGCCTTTGGTACCTAGTAGATTCAGCTAGATCACTGATCAATTGCCATGCTTCATCAGTGGTTTTGTACTTCTTCATAGACCCATTGCTAGCACTTTCCAATGTGGTCTTATCTTGGGGTCTCATACCCTGTGTGATGTAGCTGAGTAACACTATCTTATCAATCATGTGGTGGGGGCATGCTTCCAGAAGATTATTGAAGCGCTCCCAGTATTCAAAAAGAGATTCATTGTCATCCTGAACAATGGTGGAAATATCCTTCCTCAGTTTATCAGTAACTTCAGATGGAAAGAATTTCTCCAAAAACTCCTTTCTGAGTGTATCCCAGTTGGATACATTCGCTAGAGGTTGAGTGTAGTACCACTCTCTTGCTTTTCCCTCAAGAGAAAATGGGAAAGCTTTTAGCAAAATTGAAGTTTCATCAGTACCATCACGCCTGACAGTAGAACAGGCGGCCTGGAAATCTCTCAAGTGCTTGATGGGCTCTTAAGCAGGTAAGCCATGAAACTTGGGCATCAAATTTAGCAGTGCGATCTTTATTTCAAAATCTGTAGCTACCGCTGGATGATGCGCTTGGAACGGTTGCATTGTAAAATCAGGAGCTCCATCCTCCTGGATGCTAACTCTCCTAGCTGCCATGTTTTCTGCACGTAAAACAACCGGATTAGTAGGACGGGGGCTGGTTCCTTCCTCAACTGACATTTCAGATTCGTCCTCAGAGAGGACTAACTGACGCTTAACTCGCCTTATTCGTGAAATAGTCCTTTCAATTTCAGGATCAAATATTGGCAAATTAGGGTCAGGTAGAGAACGCGTCATTTGACGAAAGAAATACGCAGCTCATATTAACAGCAACAAAATAAAATGCAAATAAATAAATTCTAATTAATAACTTTAGCACTCTATTGCATCTCCCCAGCAACGGCGCCAAAAATTGATGGAGCACAGAAGTTGGTGAATTAAAAATTATTAAATTAATTACGTTGTCAGTATAGTTCTTAACTCACCGAAAATCTGCCTATCAATTTAGAAATATGTCACGGAGAGTTTAAATTAAAAGTTACTGGGAGTTTGAGTCCCAGGTCGTCTCCCAACGAGTTGCAGGAAAGTGTGCTATTTTATTAATTAGATGTTTCCAAAAGTTGAGTTAAGTAGATGGAAAATTAAATTGAGGAAATTTGAATAATATAAATAAAAGCCTTGACTGGGAGTTGATTAGTTGGAATCTCTATTATTGATGGAGTGATTTTAGGATTAATTTATAATTAATGGTTATTCTGTTTAGTTATTCTTTACTAGGTAAAGGAAAGTCAAACAAGTTGGAATGATAGATCTGTTCACGAGTTGCAACCCACTTAGTTCAAAGGGATTGGTGTTAGTAACAAGATAGCAATCCAACAGTTAACCCAATTACAAATTCCATTTCAATCCTTCCAACTCAAGAGTTCCTTTCAATCAACTCCCCATCAAGTGAGGGGAACTATTCGCTCATTGTAAATAATAAATCCATAACATATGAAAGGGAATTAAAAGAAGACATGATTATTGGAAGGTAAAATGGATTAAAATGAAAGAAATAATTCTTGTATTAAATAATCATAAAAGTATTCAAATGACAAAATTGAACAAAGCAAATAACATGGAAGAAATAAACCAAGTTAAGAGAACGAACTAGAATGACGAAGTTTTGATGAGGAAATAACTCTTCTCAATGTTCCAATGCTAAGACCAATTGAAAATTAAATTCTAAAACCTAAAGGGAAAAACCTAGAGGAGGAGGGAAAAACTAGATCTAATAATTAAAAACTGTGTAAAATGAATGTTGTCTTTGTTTCTGCATATTTTCTGGCTCTAGTCTGCTGTTCTGGGCCGAAAACTGGGTTGAAATAGGGTCCAACATTGCCCCCAACGAATTCTGCAGATTATGCAGATCGCACATGTCACGTGATCGCGTCACCCATGCGGACGCGTCACTCGCGCTTTTCCATACCACGCGTTCGCGTCGTCCACGCTACCGCGTCGATTGAGCTTTTCCAATCCGTGTGGCCGCGCGATCCATGCGGCCGCGTCACTGCGATTTGCTCTCCTTCGCGCGGTCGCGTGGGCCATGCGACCGCGTCACTTCTCGCTGGTTATCTCCTCAAATTCTTGTGTTCTTTCCATTTTTCGCAAGCTTCCTTTCCAATCTCTAACTCATTCATGCCCTGTAAAGTCTGAAACACTCAACACACAGATCACGGCATCGAATGGGATAAAGGAGAATTAAAAGTACATAATTAAAGCCTTTAGAAAGCAATTTTCAAACAAGTAATGAATTCAGGAAGGAAATCTAAATGCACGCTATTTTGATGAACAAGTGGGTAAGGATCATGATAAAACCACACAATTAAACACAATATAAACCATAAAATAGTGGTTTATCAATGTTACATTTCTTACTCAACTATTGAATATTTCTTCCATTGTTATGGTGCTAAGAGACTTGTTTTATATTGTTAGGTGATATTATTTATAGGTCAATGTTAATCTTTTATGATACTTGTATTCCATGTGCATTGATATGAACTTATATTGTCTTTCATGACCCACTGTCTCTCCCTTATTGTTGCAATTCTTGCACTATTGATATGACATTGGCCTGTATTTTTTCCTCACTTGCATGTTGTAGCTACCATACAGTTGAGAACCTCATTCTTATTTGGCATTAGCCCACCTATATTTTATTTATTTTGATATTTTTGTTTGTGGGTTATTCTTCTTCCTCTTTGTCTTCTTTTAGGATGGCCACCAAGAAGGAAAACGGAAAACTTCTAATTGAGGCAACAAACCAGTTCCGCCGCATAATCTTTGGAGAAAGCACATCAGTTACAGCAACCTGTTCACTTGCACATCTTTGCATGCACCGAGGACGGTGCAATCTCTAAGTGTGGGGAGGTTGATACCGACTCCCGTGGGTTAGATACTTTCTTTTTAACACCAATTTTTAATTTTCTTTGTTAGTTAATTGATGCATTTGCATGATAGATTGCACGATACTTAGAGTTTGTGCATATTTTACCACCACTTGGTTGAAGTAATATTTTCTTTTTCAAGAAACTATTCTATAGCATTTCACTAATTTGAATTAAAATTTTTGTTAAAATTGCTTGAAGAAATTATTTTAGAACATGGTTTTACAGCTCGAACACACAAAACCTAGTGAGCTTTTTGAACCTATTAGATTGGTTGCATCTTATCAACCAATGTTTTATTTTGGTGTGTGTTGTTCTCTCTATAATTGTGATCTTTGTCTTGCTTGATTCTATATTTCCATTGTTCGATGTATGCATGCACTTATGTGATTGAGGCATTTGTTTTACTGAGCTTACACCATATGGTCTTACCCTCTCATTATCCTTTGCAAACAAATGTTGAGCCTATTTCACCCCTTTTATTTTTTACTTTAGCACATAGTTAACTCTAAGCGAAAAACAATAATTCCTTAATTTGAATCCTTGGTTACCTTAGACTAGTGAGAGTACTCATGAATTAAGTGTGAGAAAATTGGGTTTGGAAATGTTTGGTTTAGGAATTGGTTGTTATATGTTCTGTTGAAAATGTGGAAAAAATAGTTGAGCATATATTCTTGCATTCAATACCTTAATCATATGCATTGAGAAAAAAAAAGAAAGAAAAAGAAAAAGAAAAAGAAAAAAAAGAGAAAAAGAAAAAAAAAGAGCAAATAAATAAAAAGGGGACAAAATGCCCCAAAGTAAATGGTGATAGCAATGCATATGTATTGTACTCAAATTTCGGATGTATGAATATGTGAAAAACATAGTTAATGGGTAGTTCAGTTTTGTATTTTGATTACATGGATTGTCTTAAGTTAGGTGGAAAGTTTAGGTTAATAAAGGATTCGAATTTTAGTCCACTTGAGCAAATACAATCCTACCTTTACCATAACACCATAACAGCCCTTAAAAGACCTCTTGATATGTGTATTTGTGCATCAAATTTTTATTGACTGGTAGAAGAAGAGCAAGTCTTAGTAGAGAATTGAGAGAATTGAACCTTAAACACCTGAGCGATTAGATTGTATATACTTCTAGTGAGGGTTCAATGCTTGATTCTTTGTTCCCGACTTTCAAAAGTTTTCTTCTTGCAAGTCTATTAGTACTTCATTTTATGATTTAAATTAGTGGAATCCATTTCATATTTATTATTGGAGAATTTGATTAACTTTTAACCAAGTAGTTAGAAGCATTTTTGTATTTAGTTGCATTTAAAAAGTCCTACCATCCCTCTTCACTCTTATAGTTTCTCTTGAGCTTAGCATGAGGACATGCTAATGTTTAAGTGTGGGGAGATTGATAAACCACTATTTTATGGTTTATTTTGTATTGAATTGAGTGGATTTTATCCATTATTCTCACACTTATGCATATAATTCGCATCTTTTACATTTTTCTTCCTGATTTTGTGCTATGATTGAAAACATGATTCTTTGGCCTTAAATTTGCTAATTTTAATCCTCTCCTATTACCATTCAATCCCATGATATGTGTGTTAAGTGATTTCAGGTTTTCCAGGGCAGGAATGGCATAGAGGATGGAAAAAAAGCATGCAAAAGTTGAAAGAACACAAGGAATTGAAGTTTTGAGAAGCTAGCAGTGACAAGTGCAGCCGGCAAGTGACGCGTACGCATGACAAGTGCAGCCGACAAGCGGCGCGTACGCATACGCGTGACCAGGGATATGTTAAAGCGGAGTGCACGCGTGGGCGACGCGTACGCGTGACAGAGCGTCACGTGCTACAATTGCTGAAAACGCTGGGTCGATTTCTAGGCTGCTTTTGACCCAGCTAAAAATACTTATTAGAGGCTACAGAGTGAGGCTAGAGAGGAATCAATCATTCACATATTCATTCATACTCATTAGGTTTTTGATGTTAATTTCTAGAGAGAGATGCTCTCTCCTCTCTCTAGGTTTTAGGGTCTCTTTTTGTTTTAGTTCTTCTCAAATTCAGATTTCTACCTTGCTTTAATTTAGTTTTTCTTCTACTTTTATTTGTTATAGTAATTTAGTTTATCTATTTCTCTTTTTGATTTCCCTATTTTCCCAATTTAGTTTATGAACTCTTATGTTAGATTCAGTTTCCTTTTAATGCAATTTAAGGTATTTTATGTTTATTGCTTGTTTCTTCATTTGTTCTTATTGATTCCTTGCAATTGTTGGTTTTAAATTTTACATTCTCTTATTACTTTTCTATGCTTTTATTTTGTGCCTTCCAAGTCTTTGATAAAATTCTTGGGTGAATTTTAATTTATAATTTTATGTTCTTAACTTGAATTGATTAATTAGAGACTCTTGAGTTATCAAAACTCTCTTGTTGAATGGTAATTGAAGATTGCCGGTTAGCTTGAACTTCACTAAATCTAGTCTCTCACTATGAGTTGACTAGGCCTTGTGAACTCAAGTTAATTGTACACTTGACCTTCCTCTATTGGTTAGAGGTTAACTAAGTGAGAGCAATTCGTAATTACCATCACAATTGACAATGATAATGAGGATAGAAATTCTGACTCTCAACCCTTGCTAGGACTTTTCTTAGTTGTTAGTTATTTTCTTGTTATTTACATTCCTTGCTTATTAAACTCAAAATCCAAAAAGATACAGTCTCATAACCAATAATAAATACACTTCCCTGTAATTCATTAAGAGCCGACCTGAGGTTTAAATACTTCGGTTAATTTTATTATGTTTGCTTATGTGACAAACAATTTAAATATTGATTGAGGTTTAATTGTCGGTTTAGAACTATACTTGCAACGTGATATAACCACTAAACTAGAAAGCAGGGAAATCCTAATAGTGATCATGCAAACTTAGAAAAGAAAATAGAAAATAGAATGAAATATTGAAAAATAGGCATAATATAAAAGAAAAGGGAGAATGAAACTCAACCACCTCAGTGATGGTGGCTGCTACTCCCACGGAAGAATCCTCTGGAGTGCTTAAGCTCCTCTATATCACACCCCCTGCCTCCTCTACTCTTCCATCATCTGATAGAGGAGTGCAGCGTGATCCTGATGCTCTATCCTCAACTGATCAACTGATGATATCAGCTCAACTAAAGATATGGTCAACTGATCCTAGTAACCACAGAGAGAGAAGTAAACTTCCTGAGGCATTTCCAGAAGATCTTGTGGTGGTGGTGGAATTGGCTACTATTGCTGTCCATGCCCAAGCTCTCTAATCTGTTCCAAACCTTTCTTTGTGATCAGTCTTTCAACTCCAATTGGGGTATCTCCATAAATGTGAGCTCCAGCTGCTGCACATAGGCAGTAGATGAGATGAAGGAATGCCAGTCTCGCAGTGGTCAAGGACTTGTCAGCTATCTTGTAAATCTCTTGAGGTATCACCTCATGCACCTCAACCTCATTGCCGAGCACAATACAGTGAATCATCACTGCTCGCTCGATTTTAACCTCAGAACGGTTACTAGTAGGGATGATAGCGTTGGATGAACTCCAACTATCCTCTAGCTACTGGCTTGAGGTCATGCCTCCCCAGCTAGTACGGCTTGCCTCTTGAATCCCTCATCCACTGAGCTCTGAGAAGGTAGACGTCAGCAAGAACTTGATCTAGCCAGTAATCTCCAGATGGTGGTAACTGTAGCACCACCCTCACACTCTCCGGGCTGAAATCCATGATGTGCCCTCTGACTATGGTGCGCCAATTCTTTGGCTCCTAGTTCACGTGTCTTGCATGCTTGTATGTCACCTAAGCATCGACATAGAACTCTCGCACCTTTAACGCTCCAACCTCAGTCACGAGATTGGCCAGAACTTCCCAACCCCATCTCAAAATCTGATATAGGATCTCCGGGTGCTTATCATCTTTAAGATCAAAGCAGACCTCGGGGATCACCTTCTTTTTTTTGCACCACTTCATAAAAGTGGTCCTCATATGTGTTGAAAAAGAACAGGGCGAAGTCCCATGGATCGGAGGAAGGCGCCTTTTCCTTCCACTTTGTCGATGAGGATTTTCCCTTCTTTGGTGCCATGGAGATAAAATGAGAGAAAAAGTGGAACACCCAACACCAAACTTAAAAGTTTTGCTCATCCCCGAGCACAATAAAAATGGAAAATGAGGAAGGGAAAAGAAAGGAACAAGAAAAAAGATAAAGGGGAATGGGTTAGGAGGCTTCGGCCTTGGTGGTGGATGAAATGGAAAAGAAAGGAAGAAAGTGTGTACGGTGAAAGGTAAGTAAGAAGTATAGAAGAGTGTGAGGTATGGTGAAAGTGGATGAAGAGGGCGGTATTTATAGGTGGGGGAGGGTTTGGGTTTGGTTTTTGGGTGTGGTGGGGGAAAAAAGTTAAATTTGAATTTGGGTTGTTGGGAGGAGAGATGGATGGGATTGATGAGAGGTGATTTAGTGGAGTGAGAGGTGGTTTGAGAGAATCAAGGGAAGTGATGGTTGATGGGATGGATGAATGTGGATGGAAAAGTGGGTAAGAGGGAAAGAGAAAAAGGATGAAGTTTGAATGGGTAAAAGTGGTGGGTAGTGGGTGTAACCAATGACTGAAGCCATGTCTCTTTCCTCGTAGACCCTCCCTGGGTGCTAAATGTTTAGCTGGCATTTAGTGCCAGCAGAGGGTGGTAAAAATTTTTTTAAGGCACCCCCGGCACTAAATGCCCTCCCTAGCATTTAACTCCTCTAGGGGTGCCAAGTTTGAAGTGGAACACCCAAAATGGGCGTTAAATCCACATGCTCTGCTCCTCTCCTAGCACTAAACGCCAGAACTGGCATTTAGCACCCCCAGCAGGCTCCTCTAGGGTGTGCTATTTTCTCACCTAAATGTTTTTGTTCCTTTTTTAAGTGTTATACATGATCACAAATGTCAAAAAAAAAAAAGCAAAACGATGAAAAACAACGAGAGTTAAAATGATAGAAATTCAAACAAAAATAAAAGTGAAATAACACAAAACCAAATAAAAGGATCATAGGGGCTCAGATCTTCACCCCCTCATGGTGAACTTCTTTTCTGTACTTTCATGAATCAGCTCAATATGCTCTAGAGACAGGATTCTGTTCACAGTATGTAGAATGACTGGGCTATTTGTGAAGACTACTTTCATGCTAGGTGAGAAGTCCTCAGTAGGAATCTTTTTATTTCTCCAGCCTTTGGGAACTTTCTTCTTAGGGCCTTCTCCATCTTTGGTGGGTGGTAAATGCCCAACACTAAACTTAGGTTTGATGTCAGGGGGGACTGTATGGCTTTCCACCAAGTGAGAAGGTTTGAGCACTGAGCTCTCCATGCTAGTGCTTCCTTTGTCAGAGAGTGGTGGAGGTTTTAAATTCTTGAACGGCATATAGTCCTCATGCATCCTTAGGACTTACTCTCCTCTCTCCACGTCAACCAAGGCTCTCCCTGTGGCTAGGAACGGCCTTCCTACGCTGATGGAGTAATCTGTCTCTTCTTCCGTATCAAGCATCATGAAGTCAGCAGGGAGGTAAAGGTCTTCAGTCTTTACTTGGACATTCTCTACCAATCCATATGCCCGCTTTAGGGACTTGTCCGCCATCTCTAGTGAGATCCTTGTGGGCTGCGCCTCTTGGATCTGCAACTTCTTCATCATAGAGAGCGGCATCAAATTTATGCTTGATCCAAGGTCGCATAGTGCCTTCTCAAATGTAATTGTCCAAATTGTATAGGGAATCAGGAAATTCCCGGGTTCTGGCATCATCTGGGGTAGCTTCTTCTGCACCAATGCACTGCACTCGTTGGTCAGCACTATAGTTTCATCTCCCCTCAAGGCCTTCTTCTCAGAGAATACGCTTTTCATGCAGACCATATAGGGAGGCATCTTTTCCATCACCTAACAAAAGGAATATTGATTTGTAACTTTTTTTGAAAATTTCTGAGAATTGAGCGAGTAGCTCATCCTTGGTCTCCTCTTGCACTTTTTGAGGGTGTTGTATTTCAGGCTCCTTCACCATTACTGGGGCGTATACTGGTGTACTTCCAGTTTATTCTTGAGCCTTTTTCTCCTTTTAATCCTTCGCAACATACTCCTCTTTAGGTTTGGTCTCCTTGCCCATGGTGAGGGCTTTGCACTCTTTCCTTGGATTTACTTCTGTGTTGCTTGGAAGAGTGTTGGGAGATCTCTCAGGTATCCTCTTGCTCATCTGACCCACTTGCACTTCCAAGGTTCGAATTAAAGATCTAGTCTCTTGTATGAAGCTATGAGTGGTCTTGGAAATCTCAGAGACTATTGTGGCTAAGTCAGAGAAACTATGTTTCTGAGAAGACTCTAGCTACTGTTGAGAGGGAAGAAACTGCCGTGTGTTAACGCTATTTTGATTGGTTCCACCCTGATTGTTGTTGAAGCTTTATTGGGGCCTTTGTGGTTGTTCGTTCCACCTAAAGTTTGGGTGATTCCTCCATCCGAGATTAAAAGTGTTCGAATAGGGATCATTGTTGGGGTTTCTAGAGAAATTTCCCATGTAATTAACTTTCTCCATGGTGGGTTGACTGTTACCACAGGCATCCTCTTGAGTTTAGCTTCCAGTCATGTCATAGGATGCATCTTGAGTATTGACAGCTGAAACCTGCATCCCAGTCAAGTGTTGAGAGATCATACTAATCTACTGAGACATGAGCTTGTTTTGAGCCAAAATGGCGTCCAGTGTGTCCACCTCCATGACTTCCTTCTTTTGCATGGTTCCACTGTTCACAGTATTTCTCTCAGAAGTGTGTAGGTACTGGTTGTTAGCAACCATCTCAATAAGCTCATTTGCCTCTTTAGGCATCTTCTTTATGTGTAGAAAGCTACCTGCAGAGTGATCCAATGATCTCTTAGCCATCTCAGGGAGGCCATCATAAAAGATCTACAGACTGGACCAGTCAGAGAACATGTCAGGAGGATACCTGCTGATCATCAGCTTGTATCTCTCCCAGGCTTCAAAAAAGGACTCTCCATCTTTCTGTTTGAAGGTCTAGACGTCCATCCTAAGCTTGGTCAGCTTCTGAGGTAGAAAAAATTTGGTCAGAAATCCAGTGACCACCTTGTCCCATGTGTCCAGACTCTCCTTTTACTGTGAGTCAAGCCACTGCTTTGCTCTGTCCCTTACAGCAAATGGAAAGAATATGAGCTTGTAAACTTCAGGATTCACTCCATTCATCTTTACAGTGTCACAGATCTATAGGAAGTTAGAGATGAATTTGTTGGGATATTCCTGTGAAAGTCCGTGGTGCTGACAATTCTGCTGCACCAGAGTGATCAACAGGGGTTTAAACTCGAAGCTGTTTGCACCAATGGTGGGTACAGCTATGCTGCCCCATAGAAATTAGGAGTAGGTGCAGTGTTTAGCCAAGCACTCTCCTTGCTGGCTCCTCAGCATTTCCACCATTAGAGTCCATGGTGGGCTCTTCAGCTTCCTTCTCAAAAGTCTCCTTGAGATCCTCTCTGGCTTTGTAAGGTTTGGTTTGTTTCAAATGCTGCCTCAACGTCCTTTCAGGTTCAGAATCAAACTCGAGAAGGGGTTCCTTATCCCTGTTCCTACTCATAAACAAATAAGAAACAATGAAAAGGTGGGAGTCTTTATGTCAGAGTATAGAGAACTCCCAGTGAGATATCCTATGAAAAAAGAATTAAAGTAAAATAAAATAGGCAATTAACCAAAAAAATCGAAAATCAAAATGAACGAATAACCTAAAAATTTTTTGAAAGTAAATAAATAAAAAAATGCAAAAATTTTTGAAAATAAAAGAGAAAACATAAAGGGACACCAAACTTAAGATCAGAATTTAAAGAAAATTAAATAGAATAAAAATTCAAAAATAAAGAAAAATAAATAAAATAGAGATAAAAAATTAAAAAAAAATAAATAAAAAAAAACTAATAAAAATACCTAATCTAAGAAATAAGACAACTAGTAGTTGTCAATTACAAACAATCCCTGGCAACAGCGCCAAAAACTTGGTGCGGGAAATTTAATTTTCCACAGCTTAACCGGCAAGTGTACCGGGTCATCCAAGAAATATCTCAGGTGAGTGAGGGTCGATCCCACGAGGATCGTCAGACTGAGCAAGCAATGGTTGTCAAGTTGGACTTAGTCAGGTGAATCAAAAAGGGGTTTGATGAGTGCAATTTGCATAAACAATAAATAAGCAAGTAAAGAAAGCAATAAATAGGGTTGGTGTGAAAATAGTATAAGAAAGCAGTTAAGGCTTTGGAGATTTTATCTTTCAGGATAAAAATTTCTTACCAACTATTTTAACAATGAATGATTCATTCTATGGCAAATTTTAAATGTCTAAACCTAATCTCTTAGTTATTTAGCCTCCTCTAACCTTCATTAACTGCCATTCTCGTGGTCACTTAATTCCGATTAGAGGGTGAAGTTCAGAAAACTAGTTTAGTGCCACAAAAACCCTAATTACCCGAGACTAACAGGATTATATGTCACATATCCCAATTAGTTCATGCAATTACCAATTTAAAAGGAATTTGTTTTCAAGTTTTAGTTCAAGTGAGATTACTCTCTCGAGAATCACAAGGACTCATGTAGAAAAGGGTTATTATCTCGTTCCACCCAGTTCATAAGATTAAGAATGAAAACAATCCTTATAATTGAATCAAAACATTAATTAAAATAGAAGAATAATAGTTCTAATACGTAGAAATAAACAGAGCTCCTAACCTTAACTAAGAGAGGTTTAGTTGCTCATACTTACAGAGAAAAACAATTGCCATCTAATGATGTTTGATGCCCTAGAAAGGGTGCATCTTATTCCTTAAATACTAACGCAATATTAAATGCTAGACCTAAAATGATATTGTTTGTAAATAAAAATTACAAAAAGAAAATAAAATAAGACTA
This sequence comes from Arachis stenosperma, assembly GCF_014773155.1. NCBI lineage: Eukaryota > Viridiplantae > Streptophyta > Magnoliopsida > Fabales > Fabaceae > Arachis > Arachis stenosperma. Next base: position 89,668,916 of record NC_080382.1, read on the forward strand.
AGGAGTGCAAGATCCACTTGGAAGTCCAAAGAAAAGGTGACTTCGGCCTGCTATTGGCGTGAAACGCCAGCTTAGGCGTGAAACGCCCTACGGGGAGTAAAACTCATGTATGCTGAGGTCTTCTGCTGGCGTTAAACGCCAGCTGGGCATTTAGCGCCCAAGGGGGGATGCTGACAGCATTTTCCTTTTCAACTCTAAACTTTGTCAGATTGCTCCGAATTTTACCTGAAATAAAAAAATACTAAAACAACTCAAAATGGCATTCAAAAGGGATTTTCACACTAAAACTAAGCAAAACCAAATGAAATCTAACTAAAAATAACTAGAAAATGCTAGGAAAAAGGGTATAAAATGCTCACACATCAGCTTTAAAAAGCATGCTTTAGTCATTTAAGCATAAATAGAAGGAAATCATAAAAACATGCGAATTCAGTGAATAAATGAAAGATAAGTTAATAAAATCCACTCATTTCAATACAAGATAAACCATAAAATTATGGTTTATCAGTGTGTTCATGAGAAGATACACCTCCAACTCCTTCTGTGATTTATATCCATGATAGCGCTTCACCCGATGACCATTCACTTTGAAAGTGATTTCACTTTGAGGATGAAGGTGCTCCACTACCCCATAGGGCTTCACTTCCTTAACTCTGTATGGACCATCCCATCTTGAGCGAAATTTGCCAAGGATGACACGAAGTCTTGAGTTGTAGAGGAGAACCTCATCACCTTCTTAAAAGTACTTCTTACGGATATGGTGATCATGGAATGCCTTGGTCCTTTCTTTGTAGATCCTTGCATTTTCATAATCTTCCATCCTAAGGCATTCCAACTCCTCTAGTTGAAGCTTTCTTGTAATACCCGCCTGTGTAAGGTCCATGTTGCACTTCTTGACTACTCAATATGCCTTATGCTCCACCTCAATCGGAAGATGACACATTTTACCATAGACGATCCAAAAGGGATTCATCCCTATTGGGGTCTTGTACGCCATCGGATCAGCCCATAAAGCATCACCCAACCAAGAGCTCCAATCCTTCCACTGTGGGTTCACCATTTCTCCAAAATTTTCTTGATCTCTCGGTGGTAGGCAACAATAACTTTTTGCATCACACCATATCTCTTCAGTAATGCCTCCACCTTTCTGTTGCAAAAATAAGTTCCTTGGTCTTTCATGATTGCTCGTGGTGACTCATATTGGCAAATAATATTATTTCTTATGAAATAAACAACTGTGTTAGCATCTTCAATACGGGTTGGAATCGCTTCCACCCACTTTAACACATAGTCAACAACTAAAAGAATGTAAAAAAATCCATTTTAACTAGAAAAGGGTCTCATAAAGTCAATGCCTCAAACATCAAAGATTTCACAAAAAAGCAAGGGTTGCTGAGGCATCTCATCCCTTTGGGAAGCATTTCCAGATTTCTGACATTGGTGACAAACAAGGCAATATTGGTTTGCATCTCGAAACAACGTCGGCCCCCAGAATCCATAATCCAACACTTTCTTTGCAGTCCTTTGAGGACCAAAATGGTCTCCGCTCTCATATGAGTGACAAAACTCAAGTATGGATTGGAATTTTGATTCTGGAACACTTACGAGTTACTTGGTCTACCCCATGTCTCCATAAATGAGGGTGATGAGTGATGTGTGGAAAACGATCCAACACAAAACTCACTGGCAAGTGTACCGGGTCGCATCAAGTAATAAAACTCACGGGAGTGAGGTCGATCCCACAGGGATTGAAGGATTGAGCAATTTTAGTTCAGTGGTTGATTTAGTCAAGCGAATCAAGTATTGGTTGAGTGATTTTGTATCCAACAGTAAATAAATGACAGAAAATGTAAAGGGGAAGGGAAGAATTGCAAAAATTAAAGAAAACTGAAAGTACAAGAGGTGAATCTTAAAGAGCAAGAAATTAAATGACTGAAACTTAAAGTGCAAGAAATGTAAATTGCAGTAACTTAAAGTGCAAGAAATATAAATTGCAGTAATGAAAAGGGATTTGAGGACTGGGATTTCAGAATTCAAGCAAGGGAAATTAAAGTGCACAATTATCAAAGTAAAAGATGATTTGAATTCTGTTAGATCTCAACAGAAAAGGAAATTAAATTGCAGCAGGGGTTCACAGAAGAACCAAAAGGAAAATAGGATCTCAGGACTCCAGAGACTAGATAGCAAAGTCTAGATCTCAATTGCCTTCCCAGATCCAAATTCACAAAGCAATTAACAAGAAATTAAAGAGGAAGCAGTAAAGGAAATGTAATTGAACTTAATTATGCAGAAGAGGAATTAAAGAGATCTTGAATGGAGATTGAGACAGAAATTCCTCAATTCTTCACACCCAAGACTCAAACAAGAAAAGTAAAAATGCTCAAGCAAGAACGAGGAAGAAGAGAGATCAATTCTCCTCCCCAATTCCTTGAAATCTCAGTTCCTAGCTCTCAATGAAGTCTCAAAATTTCAAAAATCAAAAGAAGCTCTCAATTCAAAAGTCCAAAAGAAAGGTCCTAATTACATCAAACTATCTCCTATTTATACACTTTCTATTCTTGGATTTTGGAATTTGGATGGGCTTTTGATTTGGTGAAGAAATGAATTTAATTGGATTTTTAATCAAATTTCAGCCCATGAAGACGTAGCTCCCAGGAGGCTGCCCTGCCCTTGTGGAGGGCAAGGCAGGAAATGGTGCGTGCGGCCCTTGTTGCGTGCGTGTTTGGTGCGTGTGGTGCTGCAGGATGCTGCCCTGCCCTTGTGGAGGGCAGGGCAGAATTTTCTTGGTGCACCAGATTCTGCCCGTGCGTGCTTGCTGGCCGAGACTCCCTTGGTGCGCGCCAATCTTGTGCGCTGGCCATGCACCACAAAAATGCTGCCCTGCCCTTGTGGAGGGTAGGGCAGTGTTGCCAATGGTGAGGTTCCAAGTTCGAAACTTGGTGGAGGCACACGCTTCTTCTTTTCTTTGGTTTTCTTGGCACCAAAATCATGCTTAGTTCCTTGTTTCCTCATGGTGCCGTGTTCGATCCTGGGAGATTGAAAGCAAGCCAATTTTTGCTTGATTTTATTGTGCTTGAGCGCTACTCCTTTCCTCTTTGTCCTTGGGTTTGAAACCCATAGGAAGCATTATGAAGCAATTTCCTTTGAATTTTTCTTGGGTGAAGCCCGATATTGCTCTTGAGGAGGGCAGGGCAGAGTTTTTGCTCCCTTTGGTCCTGGGCATCAAATTGTGCTCTGCCCTTGTGTTGGGCAGGGCAGTGATGCTTTTCAAGGTTTGGCTCATAATGTTGCTCTCCTGGAGGGCAGTGTGCCCTTGTGGAGGTGATGAGCGGATATTTTATACGCTTTTTGGGGGTAATTTCATGTAGATTTTAGCATGTTTTAATTACTTTTTAGTTAAATGTTATTAGTTTTTAGGCAAAAATCATATTTCTGGACTTTACTATGAGTGTGTGTATTTTTCTGTGATTTCAGGTATTTTCTGGCTGAAATTGAGGAAGCTGAGCAAAAATCTGACTTAGGCTGAAAAAGGACTGCTGATGCTCTTGGATCCTGACCTCCCTGCACTCGAAATGGATTTTCTGGAGCTACAAAAGTTCAATTGGCGCGCTCTCAACGGCGTTGGAAAGTAGACATCCAGGGCTTTCCAGCAATATATAATAGTCCATACTTTGCGCGAAGATAGATGACGTAACTTGGCGTTGAACGCCAAGTACATGCTGCTGTCTGGAGTTAAACGCCAAAAACACGTCATGATCCGGAGTTGAACGCCCAAAACACGTTATAACTTGGAGTTCAACTCCAAGAAAAGCCTCTACTCGTGGATAGCTCTAGTCCCAGCCCCAGCACACACTAAGTGTGCCCCAGAAGTGGATTTCTGCACCAATTATCTTAGTTTACTCATATTCTGTAAACCTAGGTTACTAGTTTACTATTTAAACAACTTTTAGAGAATTATTCTGTACCTGATGACATTTTCAGATCTGAATTACATACTTTTTGATGCCATGAGTCTCTAAACTCCATTGTTGGGGGTGAGGAGCTCTGCAGCGTCTCGATGAATTAATACAATTCCTTTATTTTCCATTCAAACACGCTTGTTCTTATCTAAGATGTTCATTCGCGCTTAATTATGGAGAAGGTGATGATCCGTCACACTCATCACCTTCCTCAATCCATGAACGTGTGCCTGACAACCACCTCCGTTCTACATCAGATTGAATGAGTATCTCTTAGATTCCTTAATCAGAATCTTCGTGGTATAAGCCGGATTGATGGCGGCATTCATGAGAATCCGGAAAGTCTAAACCTTGTCTGTGGTATTCCAAGTAGGATTCTAGGATTGAATGACTGTGACGAGCTTCAAACTCCTGAAGACTGGGCATTAGTGACAGACGCAAAAGAATCAATGGATTCTATTCCAACCTGATTGAGAACCGACAGATGATTAGCCGTGCTGTGACAGAGCATAGGAACGTTTTCACTGAGAGGATGGAAAGTAGCCATTGACAACGGTGACACCCTACATAGAGCTTGCCATGGAAGGGACCTTGCCTGTGGAAAAGGATTTTAAGGAAGAGTTGAAGTTCAGAGGACAAAGCATCTCCAAAACTCCAACATATTTCTCATTACTGCACAACAAGTAACATCATTATTCTCTTTTATTTTTCCAATCTAATAATTCCAACTGATAACTTTAATTAATATCCTGACTAAGAATAATAAGATAAACATAGCTTGCTTCAAACCAATAATCTCCGTGGGATCGACCCTTACTCACGTAAGGTATTACTTGGACGACCCAGTGCACTTGCTGGTTAGTTGTGCGAATTGCCAAAGAGTTAGATTGCATTTCGTGCACCAAGTTTTTGGCGCCGTTGCCGGGGATTATTCAAGTTTGAACAACTAAAGGTTTATTTTATTTCTTAGATTAGGAATAATTTATTTTTATTGTTATAGAGTCATTAAATCTTGGTAGGATAGTTTCTTTTCAAAAAAAAATTTTTTTTCTTCAAAAATATTATTTTTCTTTATTAATTGTTACTTTTTCGTGAGTCTAGTGTCTTGTTCTAAGTTTGGTGTCAATTGCATCTTCTATATTTTTCTTTAAAATTTTTGAACTTGTGTTCTTTGTTCTTCATTGATCTTCAAGTTGTTCTTGTTTATTTTTCTTGTTTGATCTTGAGTTTTTCTTGTTTTGTGTCTTTTCTTGTTTTTCTTGTGCTTTTTCAAAACATCAACTTTCAAAAATTATACTTTTATCTATAAAAATAATACATCTTTAAAACACGTTACATTTTTAGCTCAGTTAGTTATAGCGTGGGTTTATGTTCTTAGCAATTGGGCACTTTCTTTTTTAAAAATCCTTTTCAAAAATAATTTTTCTTGATTTAATCTTGTGCCAAACTTTAAGTTTGGTGTTTTCTTGTTAATCTTTTCATAATTTTCGAAAATTTTATTAAAGTTCTCTAAAAGTTTTAAGTTTGGTGTCCCTTGGTGTTCTTGTGAATCTTCAAAGTGTTCTTGAGTTTTTCTTATGTCTTGATCTTAAAATTTTTAAGTTTGGTGTTCCTTGGTGTTTTCCCTCCAAAAATTTTCGAAAATAAGGAGCATTAGATCTAAAAATTTTAAGTCTTGTGTCTTTTGTGTGTTTTTCTCTTTCATCATAAAATTCAAAATTTAAAAAAATATCTTTTCTAACTAATTTTGAACTATTTTTTCGAAATTTTTTTATAAAAATTCAGATTTCAATTTTAAAATTTTTCAATTCTTGTCTTTTTAAGTTTTAAAAAAAAAAATTTATCTTTTTCAAAAATCTTCATAAAATATTTTCAAATTCTTATTACTTTTTTTTTAATTTTCTTATTTTACCTTATTTTATTTTGGTTTTTATTTTATTTCAAATTTTTTTTATTTATTTATAAACTAAAAATTTAAATCCACATTACCCCTTTACTCCAACATGGACATAAGCGGAAATGAACAGTCCAGGAGGACTCTGGGGTCATATGCTAACCCCACTACTGCTTCATATGGGAGTAGTATCTGTATACCCTCCATTGGAGTTAGTAGCTTTGAGTTGAATCCTCAGCTCATTATCATGGTGCAGCAAAACTGTCAGTATTCTGGTCTTCCACAGGAAGAACCTACAGAGTTTCTGGCACAATTTTTACAAATTGCTGACACAGTACATGATAAGGAAGTAGATCAGGATGTCTACAGATTATTACTGTTTCCATTTGCTGTAAAAGACCAAGCTAAGAGATGGTTAAATAACCAACCTAAGAACAGCATAAAGACATGGAAACAGCTGTCAGAAAAATTCCTGAATCACTATTTCCCTCCAAAACGGATGACACAGCTACGGCTAAGCATCCAAGGCTTCAAACAAGGAGATAATGAATCCCTTTATGATGCCTGGGAGAGATACAGAGAGATGCTAAGAAAATGCCCCTTTGAAATGTTTTCAGAGTGGGTGCAATTAGACATCTTCTACTATGGGCTTACAGAAAAAGCTCAGATTTCTCTAGACCACTCAGCTGGTGGATCTATACATATGAGAAAAACAATTGAAGAAGCTCAAGAGCTTATTGATACAGTTGCCAGAAATCAGCATCTGTACCTAATCAGTGAATCTTCCATGAAAGAAGAAGCTAAAACAGTAACTGCTGAACTCAGTCCTGTAGATCAGGCTAATGAATTCAATCAGCAATTAGACTTTCTAACTCAGCAGCTAGCCGAATTCAAGGAAATACTACAGGAAACAAGAATGGCTAACAGGAATATGGAAGTACAGTTAAAGCAAACAGAAAAGCAACTGTCAAAATAAATAACAGAAGAATGCCAAGCAATTCAACTAAGAAGTGGGAAAACATTAAATACCTCACTTCAAAGCAGCAGGAAGCCAAGAAATGAACAAATGGCTACTCAAAATCCCTCTGAGGACAATCAGAGCCCAGAGAGGAATAAAGCTGGCGCTGAATGCCCAGCTCATGCTCATTCCTGGCATTCAATGCCAGAAACAAGCATGAATTCGGCGTTGAACGCCCAAAGGGAGCATAGTTCTGGCGTTCAGACGCCAGTAACAAATAAGGAGGTGGCATCTAACGCCACTCCAGCTTCCACCCCTGGCATTCAATTGCCAGTGGGGGATCAGTCACATACAAGTGCTGATAACAACCCTTCTAAAAAGGCTTCCCAACCCACTTCTGTAGGTAATAAACCTGCAGCAACTAAGGTTGAGGAATACAAGGCCAAAATGCCTTATCCTCAAAAACTCCGCCAAGCGGAACAGGATAAGCAATTTGCCCGCTTTGCAGACTATCTAAGGACTCTTGAAATAAAGATCCCGTTTGCAGAGGCACTTGAGCAAATACCCTCTTATGCTAAGTTCATGAAAGAAATCTTAAGTCATAAGAAGGATTGGAGGGAGACTAAAAAAGTTTACCTCACTGAAGAATGCAGTGCAGTCATTCTGAAAAGCTTACCTGAGAAGCTTAATGATCCTGGGAGCTTTATGATACCATGCACATTAGAGGGTACTTGTACCAAGCAAGCTTTATGTGATCTTGGGGCAAGTATCAACCTAATACCTGCATCTACTATCAGAAAGCTTGGTTTAACTGAAGAAATCAAACCAACCAGGATATGTCTTCAACTTGCTGATGGCTCCATTAAATACCCATCAGGCGTGATTGAGGACATGATTGTCAAGGTTGGGCCATTTGCCTTTCCTACTGACTTTGTGGTGCTGGAAATGGAGGAGCACAAGAGTGCAACTCTCATTCTAGGAAGACCTTTCCTAGCAACTGGCCAAACCCTCATTGACGTCCAAAAAGGGGAAGTAACCTTGAGAGTCAATGAGGAGGAGTTCAAGTTGAATGTTGTCAAAGCCATGCAACATCCAGACACCCCAAATGACTGCATGAGTGTTGATATTATTGACTCTCTGGTAAGAGAGGTCAATATGGCTGAGAGTCTCGAATCAGAGCTAGAGGACATCTTTAAAGATGTTCCGCCTGATTTGGAGGAATCAGAGAGAATAGTAGAACCTCTGAAAATCCCTCAGGAAGAGGAAAAACCTCCTAAACCCGAGCTCAAACCATTACCACCCTCCCTAAAATATGCATTCTTGGGAGAAGGTGATACCTTTCCTGTGATCATAAGCTCTACCTTAGAGCCACAGGAAGAGGAAGCACTAATTCAAGTGCTAAGGACACACAAGACAGCTCTTGGGTGGTCCATCAGTGATCTTAAGGGCATTAGCCCAGCTAGATGCATGCACAAGATCTTACTGGAGGGTGACGCCAAGCCAGTGGTTCAACCACAAAGGCGGCTGAATCCAGCCATGAAGGAAGTGGTGCAGAAAGAGGTCACTAAGTTACTAGAGGCTGGGATTATTTATCCTATTTCTGATAGCCCCTGGATGAGCCCTGTCCAAGTCGTCCCTAAGAAAGGTGGCATGACAGTGGTTCACAATGAAAAAAATGAACTGGTTCCTACAAGAATAGTTACAGGGTGGCGTATGTGTATTGATTATAGAAGGCTCAATACAGCCACCAGAAAGGATCATTTTCCTTTACCATTCATAGACCAAATGCTAGAAAGACTAGCAGGTCATGAATACTACTGCTTCCTGGATGGATATTCAGGTTATAATCAAATTGCAGTAGATCCCCAAGATCAGGAGAAAACGACATTCACATGTCCATCTGGAGTATTTGCATACAGAAGGATGCCATTTGGCCTGTGCAATGCACCTGCAACCTTTCAGAGGTGTATGCTCTCAATTTTCTCTGATATGGTGGAAAAATTCTTGGAAGTCTTCATGGATGACTTTTCAGTATTTGGAGACTCATTCAGCTCCTGCCTTAACCATTTAGCACTTGTTCTGAAAAGATGCCAAGAGACTAACCTGGTTTTAAACTGGGAAAAATGTCACTTTATGGTGACTGAAGGAATTGTCCTTGGGCACAAATCTCGAACAAGGGGATAGAGGTGGATCAAGCTAAGGTAGAGGTAATTGAAAAATTACCACCACCTGCCAATGTTAAGGCAATCAGAAGCTTTCTGGGGCATGCAGGATTCTATAGGAGGTTTATAAAGGATTTTTCAAAAATCGCCAAACCTCTGAGCAACCTGCTAGCTGCTGACACGCCATTTATCTTTCATAAAGAGTGTCTGCAGGCATTTGAGACTCTGAAAGCTAAATTGGTTACATCACCAATCATCTCTGCACCAGACTGGACATTACCATTTGAATTGATGTGTGATGCCAGTGACCATGCCATTGGTGCAGTGTTGGGACAAAGGCATGACACGCTTCTGCACGTCATTTACTATGCCAGCCGTGTTCTAAATGACGCACAGAAGAATTACACAACCACAGAAAAAGAGCTACTTGCAGTGGTTTACGCCATTGACAAATTCAAATCCTATTTAGTAGGATCAAAAGTGATTATGTATACTGATCATGCTGCTCTTAAATATCTACTCACAAAGCAGGATTCAAAACCCATACTTATAAGATGGGTGTTGCTTCTGCAAGAGTTTGATATAGAAATAAGAGACAGAAAAGGGACAGAGAATCAAGTGGCAGATCACCTGTCCCGAATAGAACCAGTAGAAGGGGCGTCCCTTCCTCTCACTGAGATCTCTGAAACCTTTCTGGATGAGCAACTCTTTGCCATCCAGGAAGTGCCATGGTTTGCAGATATCGCAAACTACAAGGCAGTGAGATTCATACCCAAAGAGTACAGTAGGTTGCAATCAAAGAAATTAATCACAGATGCAAAGTACTATCTTTGGGATGAACCATATCTCTTTAAGAGATGTGCAGACGGAGTAATCCGTAGATGTGTGCCTAAGGAAGAAGCACAGAAGATTCTATGGCACTGCCATGGATCACAGTATGGAGGACATTTTGGAGGTGAGCGAACAGCCACAAGAGTCCTCCAATGTGGCTTCTACTGGCCTACTCTCTATAAAGATTCCCGAGCATTTGTACTTAATTGTGACAGTTGCCAAAGATCTGGCAATCTGCCTCACAGTTATGCCATGCCTCAACAAGGGATCTTGGAGATTGAGTTGTTTGATGTATGGGGTATTGACTTTATGGGACCCTTCCCACCATCATACTCAAACACTTATATTCTGGTGGCAGTGGATTATGTATCCAAATGGGTGGAAGCTATTGCAACACCCACCAATGACACTAAAAGAGTGTTAAAATTCCTCCAGAAACACATCTTCAGCAGATTTGGTACCCCTAGAGTATTAATCAGTGATGGGGGCAGTCATTTCTGCAATAAACAGCTTTACTCTGCTTTGGTTCGTTATGGAGTTAGCCACAGGGTAGCTACTCCATATCACCCACAGACTAATGGGCAAGCTGAAGTCTCAAATAGAGAACTCAAAAGAATCCTGGAACGGACTGTAATTAACCGTAGAAAGGATTGGGCAAGGAGCTTGGATGATGCTCTGTGGGCATACAGAACAGTATTCAAGACCCCTATAGGGACCTCTCCATACCAGCTTGTGTATGGAAAGGCATGTCACTTGCCAGTGGAACTGGAACACAAGGCCTACTGGGCAACCAGATTCCTGAACCTTGATGCCAAGTTAGCTGGAGAAAAACGTTTACTTCAGCTAAATGAGCTAGAGGAATTTAGACTCAATGCTTTCGAAAATGAAAAGATATACAAAGAGAAAGCGAAAAGATGGCATGATAAGAAATTGTCATCCAGAGTCTTTGAGCCGGGGCAGAAAGTTCTGCTATTTAATTCTAGGCTCAAATTATTCCCTGGGAAATTAAAATCCCGGTGGAGAGGTCCATATCTAATTACAAGTGTATCACCATATGGATACGTAGAGCTTTAGGATAATGACTCTAACAAAAAGTTCATTGTTAATGGACAGAGATTTAAACATTATCTTGAATGTAACTTCGAGCAAGAATGCTCGAAACTGAGACTTGATTAGAGCTCAGTGGTAGTCCAGCTAAAGACAATAAAGAAGCGCTTGCTGGGAGGCAACCCAGCCATTTACAAAGTTTATTTACTAATTAAATAAATTTCCTTTTTTTTACAGGTATGTGCCCAAGTATCTTCAAGGTAAAATAGCAATTGCTTGAATTCACAGAGTTACAGGGGAATTTGGAAGTCCACTGGCGAATAAAAGCCAGTAAGAAACATTTTGGGCGTTGAACGCCCAAAAGAAGCACCCACTGGGCGTTCAACGCCAGTAAGGGTAGCCATCTGGGCGTTAAACGCTAGAAAGAAGCATCTTCTAGGCGTTAAACGCCAGAAAGAAGCACCTTCTGGGCGTTTAACGCTAGATTGACAGCATCCTGGGCGTTTAGAAAAACGCCCAGTGACAAAGGACTTCCTAGCGTTCAACGCCAGAAAGAAGCATCAGCTGGGCATTGAACGCCCAGGAGAAGCAACATTTGGGCGTTAAACGCCTAAAACATGCAGCGTTTGGGCGTTTAACGCCAGGATGGTGGGGAGGAGGTAAAATTCGTTTTTTTTTCAAAAATTTTCTAATTTTTATGTTTCAATTCATGATTTCTTGCATAAACATGTTTCAAAATATCATCCTTCAAATCCAAAAATTTTAATCCTAATTTCTAAAAACCCTAATTTCTAAAATCCCTTTTTCAAAAATATCAAATGTATCTTAATTTATAAACACAAATCTTTTTCTAATCCAAATCTTTTTCAAATCTCTTTCAACTCATCATTTCTTTTGGATTTCGAAATTACCTCTCCCTTTATTCCTCTCATTTCCTTTCTTTTGCTTGAGGACAAGCAAACCTCTAAGTTTGGTGTGATTTGCCATGATCACTGAGGTAAAACCCATCAAGATCATGGCATCTAAGGGAATAGGAAGAGCAAGGATGTGAACTAAAGAAACTAAAGTGTCAGAAGCTATTCCTTGAAAGACCAAGCAACCCACAGACTAGAGGAATATCCACTTCCCAAAATACAGGTTGTTAAGTTCTAATTCTAACTTTAACTCTGTGGAAGTATTATTATAGGATTTTACCTTAGAAGTTATATAAGAGTAGTAGTAATTAGCATATCTATTTTGATTTTATTTTCAATTAAGTTATAATTTATTTTTCTCATCATCATCAAACATGAATAAAATAGTAGATTTTTTAGAATAAAGAGGCAATTTAATTTTTTTCGAGTTCTTAATAAGGAAAATTCTAACTATTTATATGTGGTGGCAATACTTTTTGTCTTCTGAATGAATGCTTGAACAGTGCATATTTTTGATATTGAATTTTATGAATGTTAAAATTGTTGGCTCTTGAAAGAATGATGAACAAGAGAAATGTTATTGATGATCTGAAAAATCATGAAATTGATTCTTGAAGAAAGAAAAAGCAGTGAAAAAAAATTCTTGCGAAAAAAAAAGAAAGAAAGAAAAAGCAAGAAGAAAAAGCCAATAGCCCTTAAAACCAAAAGGCAAGGGTAAAAAGGATCCAAGGCTTTGAGCATCAATGGATAGGAGGGCCCAAGGAAATAAATCCAGGCCTAAGCGGCTAAATCAAGCTGTCCCTAACCATGTGCTTGTGGCATGCAGGTCCAAGTGAAAAGCTTGAGACTGAGTGGTTAAAGTCATGATCCAAAGCAAAAGAGTGTGCTTAAGAACTCTGGACACCTCTAATTGTGGACTCTAGCAAAGCTGAGTCACAATCTGAAAAGGTTCACCCAATTATGTGTCTGTGGCATTTATGCATCCGGTGGTAATACTGGAAAACAAAGTGCTTAGGGCCACGGCCAAGACTCAGAAAATAACTGTGTTCAAGAATCAACATACTACACTAGGAGAATCAATAATACTATCTGAATTCTGAGTTCCTATGGATGCCAATCATTCTGAAATTCAAAGGATAAAGGGAGATGCCAAAACTATTCAGAAACAAAAAGCTACAAGCCCCGCTCATCTAAAAAGAATCTGAGCTCCATTTCAAACTCTTAGATATTATTACTTCTTAAATTCTTTCATCCTATTTTATTTATCTAGTTGCTTGAGGACAAGCAACAGTTTAAGTTTGGTGTTGTGATGAGCGGATATTTTATACGCTTTTTGGGGGTAATTTCATGTAGTTTAGTGTTGGCTAATTTACTATGAGTGTGTGTATTTTTCTGTGATTTCAGGTATTTTCTGGCTGAAATTGAGGAAGCTGAGCAAAAATCTGACTTAGACTGAAAAAGGACTACTGATGCTGTTGGATCCTGACCTCCCTGCACTCGAAATTGATTTTCTGGAGCTACAGGAGTCCAATTGGCGCGCTTTTAACGGCGTTGGAAAGTAGACATCCAGGGCTTTCCAGCAATATATAATAGTCCATACTTTGCGCGAAGATAGACGACGTAACTTGGCGTTGAACGCCAAGTACATGCTGCTGTCTGGAGTTAAACGCCAGAAACACGTCATGATCCGTAGTTGAACGCCCAAAACACGTTATAACTTGGAGTTCAACTCCAAGAAAAGCCTCTACTCGTGGATAGCTCTAGTCCCAGCTCCAGCGCACACCAAGTGGGCCCCAGAAGTGGATTTCTGCACCAATTATCTTAGTTTACTCATATTCTGTAAACCTAGGTTACTAGTTTACTATTTAAACAACTTTTAGAGAATTATTCTGTACCTGATGACATTTTCAGATCTGAATTACATACTTTTTGACGGCATGAGTCTCTAAACTCCATTGTTGGGGGTGAGGAGCTCTGCAGCATCTCGATGAATTAATACAATTCCTTTATTTTCCATTCAAACACGCTTGTTCTTATCTAAGATGTTCATTCGCGCTTAATTATGGAGAAGGAGATGATCCGTCACACTCATCACCTTCCTCAATCCATGAACGTGTGCCTGACAACCACCTGTGTTCTACATCAGATTGAATGAGTATCTCTTAGATTCCTTAATCAGAATCTTCGTGGTATAAGCCGGATTGATGGCGGCATTCATGAGAATCCGGAAAGTCTAAACCTTGTTTGTGGTATTCCAAGTAGGATTCTAGGATTGAATGACTGTGACGAGCTTCAAACTCCTGAAGGCTGGGCGTTAGTGACAGACGCAAAAGAATCAATGGATTCTATTCCAACTTGATTGAGAACCGACAGATGATTAGCCGTGCTGTGACAGAGCATAGGAACGTTTTCACTGAGAGGATGGGAAGTAGCCATTGACAACGGTGACACCCTACATAGAGCTTGCCATGGAAGGGACCTTGCGTGGGGAAAAGGATTTTAAGGAAGAGTTGAAGTTCAGAGGACAAAGCATCTCCAAAACTCCAACATATTTCTCATTACTGCACAACAAGTAACGCCATTATTCTCTTTTATTTTTCCAATCTAATAATTCCAACTGATAACTTTAATTAATATCCTGACTAAGAATAATAATATAAACATAGCTTGCTTCAAACCAATAATCTCCGTGGGATCGAGCCTTACTCACGTAAGGTATTACTTGGACGACCCAGTGCACTTGCTGGTTAGTTGTGCGAATTGCCAAAGAGTTAGATTGCATTTCGTGCACCAGGAGGGCAATGTTTGCTTCCTCCCATCCATGCGCCACACTTCTTCTTCCCTTGGGCCACGCTTTCTTTAAGCCACGTTTTTCCTCTTTTCTTCCTTTCTTCACCTATAAGAAACCAAAACAACCACTCAAAGTATCTCTAAATTCATAAGGTTTATAATTCATTAAAAATCAATTAATTTTAGCTCAAACCTCATGATTTAGCATGAATTTAATGGTGGTTGCTTGATTTAAAGAAGTTGTGCATTTTCATTCCAAATTGCTTACTTAAGATACAAGAAAGTGCATAAAGGCTAATAAAACAAGTGAAATTAGCTTGAAAAATGGGTATATGATGACCTGTCATCACAACACCAAACTTAATTCTTGTTTGTCCCCAAGCAAGCATCAAAACTAAGAGAAAATGAAATGAACAAGAAAAGAAAACATATCCTTATTAGGCATATAGCAGAACTTGATTCATGGAGTTTTTATGCAGACAATGATAACTCAGTTATTGTTGCTGTTACATAATATACATTCTTCCTCAAAGGCTTACTAAACTTGCTGTTATAAGGTTTATTCTTTCTTTGCTCCCTTGCTGACTTTTCCTTTCTCATGTTGCTTATCAAGCTTATTATTCTTTGAAGGCTTGGTGTCTAATGTTGCAATAGTAGCCTTTGGCTTTATTTTTACTCAACATCTTTCCACCACAGACACATGGCTCACTATTTTCTCCTAGAATCATTGATGCCCAACATCTCTTTGGATAACTAAATGTTCTGTATCTAGGTTGCTCTTTATTGTGGACTTTCAATTGGCCATCCCAAATCAGTTGATCTAAGTGACCGGGTTTTGAAATACCCCTCAGAATTTACTTATCCAAGCATATCCTAGTACAAGAACACCACAGGCATGTGTCCTAGGGTCCAAGCTATTGGTGTCCAGCCTTTATTCTTTATTTTTCTTGCCACATTGGCTTTTTCTTCTTCCTTTTCTTTCTGTTTTTTTTTTTGTTCTCAAGGGCTTTTTCTTTACTGATAAGACCCTTTATAACAGCAAGCTAGCTCACACTTCAATGAAAATGATATTATGCAGCAATTATTTCATGAGTTATGCATTTAATCAAACACATACACCACCATTAACTTCCATTCTAACTTATGCAACATTGGATATTTACTTTCTAATTCAAATATTTCTCTTTTTTTTTTCAAGCAGATGGGAAACAAAACAGAATTCAAGCTAAGTGATTAATGACAAGCACTTATGCAAATAAGCATTCTTAACAAACAACTTCACTTGCAACTAGATAAACACTTTAGCAAGATATATAAGGGTTCCCAGATTCAAAGCAATTTATAGCAGCAAGGAGTAAGTTTAGATACAACCTTTGAAGTTGCAGCCCTTTGATTCTTCCTTCTGTTGTATCCCTTTTGAGTCACAATGCAAATTGTCTTCAATTGTTGGCTAATTTCCTGCATAATTCTCAAAAGTTGCTTGCTTCTCAAGCCCTTAAATGAATGGTTAGTATGCATAAATTGAGTGTGTCTTTTGGATTTATTTTGATGTGGGAACACCAAACTTAATTGCTTGCCACTGCCTCTGATGCAACATGTTAACCATATGTGAAACCTTGTATCCTTGCTAAAGGTTATGGAATTAAAGCTAAAAAATAGTTAAATAGTTGAATAATTTGTCTGATTGCTTGGAGCTAGCATTGTGCAGGAAGTGAGAATGTTCTTTTAAATGAGATTTTGGTGGAACACCAAACTTAGAATCCTTCATTCTCCCTTAAATTATTTTGGTATGCAACACCAAACTTAGCTCCTTATAATACAGACCAATTATTCAACCTTTTTATTGAAATAGCTATGAAAAGAAACTACATCAGGTTGGGTTGCCTCCCAACAAGCGCTCTTTTAATGTTACTAGCTTGACATTCCTTATTCTTGCTCAACTTCCAAAGTGTTTCAGGATCAAAAGGTGTGGATTCATTGCTCCTTCCTCCTGTCACAAAAGCAGAAACACAAATAGAACCAGAAACTAAAACAGAGCACTCTGTAACTTGAGTGCAGAGAGACTTAGTAGAGGCAAAGTCTCGAACAGTTAGTGTGTTAGTTAAAAATAA
Organism: Arachis stenosperma; assembly: GCF_014773155.1. Lineage (NCBI taxonomy): Eukaryota > Viridiplantae > Streptophyta > Magnoliopsida > Fabales > Fabaceae > Arachis > Arachis stenosperma. Next base: position 89,685,582 of record NC_080382.1, read on the forward strand.
AGAAAAAGTGCTTGATCTAGACCACCACTTCACTTAATCATTGTCAATCTATTTCAATCCCCGGCAACGGCACCAAAAACTTGATGTGTGGAAAACGATCCAACACAAAACTCACCGGCAAGTGTACCGGGTCGCATCAAGTAATAAAACTCACGGGAGTGAGGTCGATCCCACAGGGATTGAAGGATTGAGCAATTTTAGTTCAGTGGTTGATTTAGTCAAGCGAATCAAGTATTGGTTGAGTCATTTTGTATCCAACAGTAAATAAATGATAGAAAATGTAAAGGGGAAGGGAAGAATTGCAGAAATTAAAGAAAACTGAAAGTACAAGAGCTGAATCTTAAAGAGCAAGAAATTAAATGACTGAAACTTAAAGTGCAAGAAATGTAAATTGCAGTAACTTAAAGTGCAAGAAATATAAATTACAGTAATGAAAAGGGATTTGAGGAATGGGATTTCAGAATTCAAGCAAGGGAAATTAAATTGCAACAACTATCAAAGTAAAAGATGATTTGAATTCTGTTAGATCTCAACAGAAAAGGAAATTAAATTGCAGCAGGGGTTCACAGAAGAACCAAAAGGAAAATGGGATCTCAGGACTCCAGAGACTAGATAGCAAAGTCTAGATCTCAATTGCCTTCCCAGATCCAAATTCACAAAGCAATTAACAAGAAATTAAAGAGGAAGCAGTAAAGGAAATGTAATTGAACTTAATTATGCAGAAGAGGAATTAAAGAGATCTTGAATGGAGATTGAGACAGAAATTCCTCAATTCTTCACACCCAAGAATCAAACAAGAAAAGTAAAAATGCTCAAGCAAGAATGAGGAAGAAGAGAGATCAATTCTCCTCCCCAATTCCTTGAAATCTCAGTTCCTAGCTCTCAATGAAGTCTCAAAATTTCAAAAATCAAAAGAAGCTCTCAATTTAAAAGTCCAAAAGAAAGGTCCTAATTACATCAAACTATCTCCTATTTATACACTTTCTATTCTTGGATTTTGGAATTTGGATGGGATTTTGATTTGGTGAAGAAATGAATTTAATTGGATTTTTAATCCAATTTCAGCCCATGAAGAAGTAGCTCCCAGGAGGCTGCCCTGCCCTTGTGGAGGGCAGGGCAGGAAATGGTGTGTGCGGCCCTTGTTGCGTGCGTGTTTGGTGCGTGTGGTGCTGCAGGATGCTGCCCTGCCCTTGTGGAGGGCAGGGCAGAGTTTTCTTGGTGCGCCAGATTCTGCCCGTGCGTGCGTGCTGGCCGAGACTCCCTTGGTGCGCGCCAATCTTGTGCGCTGGCCATGCACCACAAAAATGCTGCCCTGCCCTTGTGGAGGGCAGGGCAGTGTTGCCAATGGTGAGGTTCCAAGTTCGAAACTTGGTGGAGGCATACGCTTCTTCTTTTCTTTGGTTTTCTTGGTACCAAAATCATGCTTAGTTCCTTGTTTCCTCATGGTGCCGTGTTCAATCCTGGGAGATTGAAAGCAAGCCAATTTTTGCTTGATTTTATTGTGCTTGAGCGCTACTCCTTTCCTCTTTGTCCTTGGGTTTGAAACCCATAGGAAGCATTATGAAGCAATTTCCTTTGAATTTTTCTTGGGTGAAGCCCGATATTGCTCTTGAGGAGGGCAGGGCAGAGTTTTTGCTCCCTTTGGTCCTTGGCATCAAATTGTGCTCTGCCCTTGTTGTGGGCAGGGCAGTGTTGCTTTTCAAGGTTTGGCTCATAATGTTGCTCTTCTGGAGGGCAGTGTGCCCTTGTGGAGGGCAATGTTTGCTTCCTCCCTTCCATGCGCCACACTTCTTCTTCCCTTGGGCCACGCTTTCTTTAAGCCACGTTTTTCCTCTTTTCTTCCTTTCTTCACCTATAAGAAACCAAAACAACCACTCAAAGTATCTCTAAATTCATAAGGTTTATAATTCATTAAAAATCAATTAAGTTTAGCTCAAACCTCATGATTTAGCATCAATTTAATGGTGGTTGCTTGATTTAAAGAAGTTGTGCATTTTCATTCCAAATTGCTTACTTAAGATACAAGAAAGTGCATAAGGGCTAATAAAACAAGTGAAATTAGCTTGAAAAATGGGTATATGATGACCTGTCATCAATGAGCGGATAATTTATACGCTTTTTGGCATTGTTTTTATATAGATTTTAGTATAATTTAGTTAGTTTTTAGTATATTTTATTAGTTTTTATGCAAAATTCATATTTCTGGATTTTACTATGAGTTTGTGTGTTTTTCTGTGATTTCAGGTATTGTCTAGCTGAAATTGAGGGACCTGAGCAAAAATCTGATTCAGAGGCTGAAAAAGGACTGTAGATGCTGTTGGATTCTGACCTCCCTGCACTCGAAGTGGATTTTCTGGAGCTACAGAACTCTAAATTGCACTCTCTCAATTGCGTTGGAAAGTAGACATCCAGGGCTTTCCAGTAATATATGATAGTCCATACTTTGAGCGATTTTTAATGACGTAAACTGGCGTCAAAATGCCAGCTCTCTGCCCTTTTCTGGCATCAAAACGCTAGAACTGGTATAAAAGTTGGAGTTAAATGCCCAAACTGGCACCAAAGCTGGCGTTTAACTCCAGGAATAGCCTATGCACGTGAAAGCTCCAATTCTTAGCCCAAGCACACACTATGTGGGCCCCAGAAGTGGATTTCTGCACTACCTATCTTAGTTTATTCATTTTTCTATAAACCTAGGTTACTAGTTGAGTATAAAAACTACTTTTAGAGATTTATTTTGTACCGCATGATATTTTCACGTTTTACATTGTATCTCTATGGCGTGAGTCTTTAAACTCCATTGTTGGGGGGTGAGGAGCTCTGCTGTGTCTCGATGGATTAATGCAATTACCACTGTTTTCTATTCAATCACGCTTGCTTCCGTTCTAAGATATTCATTCGCACTTAAACATGATGAATGTGATGATCCGTGACACTTGTCACCATTCTCAACTTATGAACACGTGCCTGACAACCACCTCCGTTCTATCTTAGATTGAATGTGTATCTCTTAGCCTCAATTCCAAAAGATCAAAGTCATTGTGGTATAAGCTAGGATTATTAGCGGCCATTCCTGGGATCCGAAAAGTCTAAACCTTGTCTGTGGTATTCCGAGTAGGGTCCGGGAAGGGATGAATGTGACGAGCTTCAAACTCGCGCGTGTTGGGCGTAGTGACAGACGCAAAAGGATCACTGGATTCTATTCCAACATGATCGAGAACCGACAGATGATTAGTCGTGCGGTGACAACGCACATAGACCATTTTCACTGAGAGAATGGAAAGTAGCCATTGACAACGGTGAAACCCTACACATAGCTTGCCATGGAAGGAGCCTTGCGTGCGTGAAGAAGAAGATAGTAGGAAAGCAGAGATTCAGATGACAGAGCATCTCCAAAACTCTAACCTATTCTCCATTATTGAATCACAAGTACCTTTTATTTCATGCTCTTTTGTTTTATCGCAAACAAAACCCTTTTTATTGATAATCTCCTGACTATGAGTTACAAGGTAACCATAGCTTGCTTCAGGTCGACAATCTCTGTGGGATCGACCCTTACTCACGTAAGGTATTACTTGGACGACCCAGTGCATTAGTTGTGCGGAATTGCAAGTGTAATTGCAATTTTATGCACCAAGTTTTTGGCGCCGTTGCTAGGGATTCTTCGAGTTTGGACAACTGACGGTCCATCTTGTTGCTTAGATTAGGAAAATTTTGTCTTAGTCTTTTATTTTCTTTTCAAAATTTTTCAAAAAAATTTTTATTTTTCTTTTAGATTTTTCTGTTTGAGTCTAGTTGCATGTTCTAAGTTTGGTGTTCTCTTGTTAGTTTTTATTTAGATTCCAAAAATTTATCTTTGGTTTTCTAAAAATTTTAAGTTTGGTGTTCTTTTTATATTCTTAAATCTTTCTTGTGCTTTGATCTTAAAATTTTTAAGTTTGGTGTTCCTGGGTGTTTTTCTAAAATTTTCGAAAGTTTTGCAACTCCACACAACTAACTAGCAAGTGCATTGGGTCATCCAAGTAATACCTTACGTGAGAAATGGTTGATCCCACGGAGATTGCTGGCTTGAAGCAAGCTATGGTTATCTTGTAAATCTTAGTCAGGAGATTAGTGATAAAAATTATTTTGTTTATGGAAAGTAAATAACATGAAATAAATAATACTTGTGATTCAGTAATGAGGAACAGGTTGAGGTTCCAGAGATGCTCTGTCGTCTGAATCTCTGCTTTCCTACTGTCTTCTTCTCCGAACACGCATGGCTTCCTTCCATGGCAGGCTATATAATCCTCTCAGTGAAAATGGTCCAAGTACGGTTTCTGCACAGCTAATCAACTGTCAGATTTCTTATCTAAGATGAAAAATACTAGGCACAACCACCGCACGGCTAATTATCTGTTGGTTATCACTTGTGTCGGAATAGGATCTCTCTATCCTTTTGCACACTGTCACTACTCCCAACATTCGTGAGTTTGAAGCTCATCACAGTCATCCCCTTCCAGATCTTACTTGGAATACCACAGACAAGGTTTAGACTTTTCGGATCTCAAGAATGCTGCCAATTGATTCTAGCCTCTACCACGAAGGTTCTAATCTCACGGACTTGGTCCGTGGATCAGAGACACAAAAGATACGCACTCAAGCTGTCGCCCAATGACTACGTTGAGCTCAGATAGAACGTGAGTGGTTGTCAGGCACACATTCATAAGGTTGAGGATAATGATGAGTGTCACGGATCATCATATTCTCTATATTTAAGTACGAGTGAGTATCTTAGAATAGAATCAAGCGTGATTGAATAGAAAACAATAGTAATTGCATTAATCTGTTGAAACACAGTAGAGCTCCTCACCCCCAACTATGGGGTTTAGAGACTCATGTCATAGAAGATACAATATGAAATGTGAAAAATGTCATAAGTTCCAAAATGACTCTCTAAAAGTAGTTTTTATACTAAACTAGTGACCTAGGTTTACAGAAAATGAGTAACTAAGTGCAGATAGTGCAGAAATCCACTTCCGTGGTCCACTTGGTGAGTGTTTGGGCTGAGCTTTAAAGCTTTCATGTGCATAGGCCATTCTTGGAATTAAATGCCAACTTGGGTGGCAGTTTGGGCGTTTAACTCCAGTTTTTGTGCCAGTTATGGTGTTTTACGCCAGAAAAAGGTTTCTGGCTGGCGTTTAACGCCAGTTTGGGCCATCATATCTCGAACAAAGTATGGACTACTAAACATTGTTGGAAAGCCCAAGATGTCTATTTTCCAACGCAACTAAAGGTGTGGCAATTGGGCTTCTGTAGCTCCAGAAAATCTACTTCGAGTGCAGGAGGGTAAGAATTCAACAGCATCTGTAGTCCTTTCTCAGCCTCTAAATCAGACTTTTGCTCAGGTCCCTCAATTTTAGCAAAAAAATACCTGAAATTAGAGAAAAACACACAAACTCATAGTAAAGTCCAGAAATATGATTTTCGCATAAAAATTAATAAAAATATACAAAAAAGTAACTAAAACATGCTAAAAACTACCTAAAAACAATGCCAAAAAGCGTATAAATTATCCGCTCATCACAACACCAAACTTAAATTGTTGCTTGTCCCCAAGCAACTAAAAATAAAATAGGATAAAAAGAAGAGAAAATACAATAAATTTCAAAATATCAATTAAGCTTAGTTCCAAGTAGATGAGCGGGACTAGTAGCTTTTTGCCTCTGAATAGTTTTGGCATATCACTTTATCCTTTGAAGTTCAGAATGATTGGCATCCATAGGAACTCAGAATTTAGATAGTTTTATTGATTCTCCTAGTTTAGTATGTTGGTTCTTGAACACAGCTACCTTATGAGTCTTGGCCGTGACCCTAAGCATCTTGTTTTCCAGTATTACCACCAGATACATAAATGCCACAAACACATAACTAGGTGAACCTTTTCATATTGTGGCTTTAGCTTTGCTAGAGTCCCTAGTTAGAGGTGCCCAGAGTTCTTAAGCACACTCTTTTTGGTTTAGATCACGACTTTAATCACTCAGTCTCAAGCTTTTCACTTGGACCTTCAAGACACAAGAACTTGGTTAGGGACAGCTTGATTTAGCCGCTTAGGCCAGGATTTTATTCCTTTTGGCCCTCCTATCCATTAATGCTCAAAGCCTTGGATCCTTTTTACCCTTGCCTTTTAGTTTAAAGGGTTATTGGCTTTTTTCTCTTGCCTTTTGGTTTAAAGAGCTATTGGCTTTTTCTGCTAGCTTTTTCTTTTTCTTTATTTTTCTTTATTTTTTGCCCCTTTTTTTTGCAAGCTTTGTGTTTTTCGCTGCTTTTTCTTGCTTCAAGAATCAATTTTATGATTTTTCAGATTATCAATAACATTTCTCTTTTTTCGTTATTCTTTTAAGAGCCAAAAATTTTAACATTCATAAACTTCACTATAAAAAATATGCATTGTTCAAGCATTCATTCAGAAAACAAAAAGTATTGCCACCACATCAAAATAATTAAACTATTTTCAAGATAGAATTCGAAATCCATGTACTTCTTTTTCTTTTTCAGAAAACATTTTTCATTTAAGAAAGGTGAAAGATTCATGGAACATTTATAGCTTTAAGACATAAAGACTAAAAACTAATGATCATGTAATGAAGACACAAACATAGTGAAAACATAGCATAAAAACCGAAAAAAGAAAAGAAAATAAACAAGTAGATTAAAGAACGGGTCCACCTTAGTGATGGTGGCTTCTTCTTCCTCTTGAAGAACCAATGGAGTTCTTGAGCTCCTCTATGTCTCTTCCTTGCCTTTGTTGCTCCTCTTCCTAGAGGTTTCTCCGACCTTAGGTGCCATTAATGGTCATGGAAAGTAAAAAGCTGAGCTTTTCCACACCAAACTTAAAAGCTTTGCTCGTCCTCGAGCAAAATAAGATAGAAGGGAGTTGAAGTAGAGTGATGCAATTAATTTTGAAAACTTATTATTTTATGCAAGAAAAATTAAAAAGAGTTGAAAAGAATTTGAAAAGATATGTAATTTTCGAAAACATTTTGGAAGGATTTGAAAAGAATTGGAAAATTGAACGTTTAAAATATGTTTGATGCAAAAAATTATGAATTAAAACATGAAAAGTTAAAATAAATCGAATTGGAAACAAAATTACCTCCCTTGTTTTTATCCTGGCGTTAAATGCCCAAAATTTTATCCATTCTGGCATTTAACGCCCATTGGACTGCCTCTTTGGGCGTTTAACGCCCAACCAGATACCCTAGTTGGCGTTAAACGCCAGGAATCCTTCTTTACTGGGCATTTTTTTGAACGTCCAGAATGCTGCCATTTTTGGCGTTAAACGCCCAGAATGTTGCCCATTCTGGCGTTTAACGCCCAGAATGCTGCTTGCATAGGTGTTAAACGCCCATTCTGCTATTCTTACTGGCGTTTAAACGCGAGTAAGCCTGTCCTCCAGGGTGTGCTATTTTTGATACTATTTTTTATTCCACTTTAATTCTACAGTTGTTTTTATAACTCCACATGATCATCCTAAAGAAAACATAAACTAACAGTGGGACATTAAATGAAAAAGTAATTAACATAGATAAATAGTCTGAACTCCTCTAGCTCATTCAACTAGAGTAGTTTCTTCTCTCCAGCCATCTTAGCATCAAGGTTTAGGAATCTGGTTGCCAAGTAGGCCTTGTGTTCCAGTTCCACTGGTAGATGACAGGCTTTTCCATACACCAGCTGGTATGGAGAGGTTCCTATAGGAGTCTTGAATGTAGTTCTGTATGTCCACAGAGCATCATCCAGAATTTTTGCCCAATCCTTTCTACGGGTACTTACAATCCATTCTAGGATTCGTTTTAGTTCTCTATTTGAGACTTCAGCCTGCCCATTTATCTGTGGATGATATGGAGTTGCCACTTTGTGGTTAATTCCATATCGGACCAGAGCAGAGTCAAGCTATTTATTGCAGAAATGAGTGCCTCCATCACTGATCAGTATCCTAGGGACACCGAACCTGCTGAAGATATGCTTCTGGAGGAACTTCATCACTGTCTTAGTATCATTAATGGGTGTTGCAATTGCCTCTACCCATTTAGATACATAGTCTACTGTTACCAGAATATAAGTGTTTGAATATGATGGTGGGAAAGGCCCCATGAAGTCAATACCCCATACATCAAACAACTCAATCTCTAAGATCCCTTGGTGAGGCATGGCATAACCGTGAGGCAGATTACCAGCTCTCTGGCAACTGTCACAGTTACGTGCAAACTCTCGGGAGTCTCTATAGAGAGTAGACCAGTAGAAGCCACATAGGAGAACCCTTGTGGCTATTCGCTCACCTCCAAAATGTCCTCCATATTGTTATCCATGGCAGTGCCATAGGATTTTTTGCGCCTCTTCTCTAGGTACACATCTTCGGATTATTCCATCTACACATCTCTTAAAGAGATATGGTTCATCCCACAAGTAGTACTTTGCATCAGAAACCAATTTTTTGTTTGCTGCCTATTGTACTCTTTGGGTATGAATCTCACAGCTTTGTAGTTTACAATTTCTGCAAACCACGGTACTTCCTGAATGGCAAAAAGTTGCTCATCCGAAAAGGTCTCAGAGATCTCAGTAGGAGGGAGGGACGCTCCTACTACTGGTTCTATCCGGGAAGGTGATCAGCTACTTGGTTTTCTGTCTCTTTTTTGTCTCTTATTTCTATATCAAACTCTCGCAAAAGCAACACCCATCTTATGAGTCTGGGTTTTGAATCCTGCTTTGTGAGGAGATATTTTAGAGCAACATGGTCAGTGTACACAATCACTTTTGATCCTACTAAATAAGATCTGAACTTGTCAATGGCATAAACCACTGCAAGTAACTCCTTTTCTGTGGTTGTGTAATTCTTCTGTGCGTTATTTAAAACACGGCTAGCATAATAAATGACATGCAGATGCTTGTCATGCCTCTGTCCCAATACTGCACCAATGGCATGGTCACTAGCATCACACATTAGTTCGAATGGTAATGGCCAGTCTGGTGCAAAAATGACTGGTACTGTGATCAGCTTAGCTTTCAGAGTCTCAAACGCCTACAGACACTCTGTGTGAAAGACAAATGGTGTGTCAGCAGCTAGCAGATTTCTCAGGGGTTTTGCAATTTTTGAAAAATCTTTTATAAACCTTCTATAGAATCCTGCGTGCCCCAGAAAGCTTCTGATTGCCTTAACATTGGCAGGTGGTGGTAATTTTTCAATTACCTCTACCTTAGTTTGATCCACCTTTATTCCCCTATTCAAAATTTTGTGCCCAAGGACAATTCCTTCAGTCACCATGAAATGACATTTCTCCCAGTTTAAAACCATGTTAGTCTCTTGGCACCTTTTTAGAACAAGTGCTAGATGGTCAAGACAGGAGCTGAATAAGTCTCCAAACACTGAGAAGTCATCCATGAAGACTTCCAAAAATTTCTCTACCATATTAGAAAAGATGGAAAGCATGCACCTTTGAAAGGTTGCAGGTGCATTGCACAGAACAAATGGCATCCTTCTGTAGGCAAATACTTTAGATGGACACGTGAATGCTATTTTCTCTTGATCCTGAGGATCTACTGCAATTTGGTTGTAACCTGAATATCCATCCAAAAAGTAGTAGTATTCATGACCTGCTAGTATCTCTAGCATCTGGTCTATGAATGGTAAAGGAAAATGATCCTTTCTGGTGGCTGTATTGAGCCTTCTGTAGTCAATACACAAACACCACCCTGTAACTGTTCTTGTAGGAACCAGTTCATTCTTTTCATTATGAACCACTGTCATTCCTCCTTTCTTGGGGACAACTTGGACAGGGCTCACCCAGGGACTATCAGAAATAGGATAAATAATCCCAACCTCTAGTAACTTAGTGACCTCTTTCTGCACCACCTCCTTCATGGCTGGATTTAGCCACCTCTGTGGTTGAACCACTGGCTTAGCATCATCCTCCAATAGGATATTTTGCATGTATTTGGCTGGGCTAATGCCCTTAAGATCACTTATGGACCACGCAAGAGCTGTCTTGTGTGTCCTTAGCACCTAAATTAGTGCTTTCTCTTCCTGTGTCTCTAAAGCAGAGCTTATGATCACGGAAAAAGTGTCATCCTCTCCCAGAAATGCATATTTTAGGGATGGTGGTAGTAGTTTGTGCTCGGATTTAGGAGGCTTCTCCTCTTCCTAAGGAGTTTTCAGAGGTTCTTTCGTTTTCTCTGGTTCCTCCAGATCAGGCTGAACATCTTAAAAAATGTCCTCTAGCTCTGATTCAAGACTCTCAGTCATATTGACCTCTTCCACCAGAGAGTCAACAATATCAATGCTCATGCAGTCATTTGGGGTGTCTGGATGCTGCATAGCTTTGACAGCATTCAACTTAAACTCATCCTCATTGACTTTCAGGGTCACCTCACCTTTTTTGACATCAATGAGGGTTCATCTAGTTGCTAGAAAAGGTCTTCCTAGAATGAGAGTTGCACTCTTGTGCTCCTCCATTTCCAGCACCACAAAGTCAGTGGGAAAGGCAAATGGCCCAACCTTGACAATCATGTCCTCAATTACGCCTGATTGACTTTTAGTGGAGCCATCAGCAAGTTGGAGGCATATCCGGGTTGGTTTAACTTCATCAGTCAAACCAAGCTTTTTGATAGTGGATGCAGGTATCAGGTTGATACTTGCCCCAAGATCATATAGAGCTGTCTTGGTACAAGCATCCTCTAATGTGCATGGTATCATAAAGCTTCCGGGATCTTTAAGCTTCTCTGGTAAGCTTTTCAGAATGACTGCACTGCATTCTTCAGTGAGGAAAACTTTTTTAGTTACTTTTCAATCCTTCTTATGACTTAAGATCTCTTTCATGTACTTAGCATAAGAGGGTATTTGCTCAATTGCCTCTACAAACAGAATTTTTATTTCAAGAGTCCTGAGATAGTCTACAAAGCGGGCAAATTGATTAGCTTGTTCTGCTTGGGAGAGTTTCTAAGGATAAGGCATCTTGGCTTTAGAGTCTTCAACCTTAGTTGTTGCAGGTTTACTACCTACAGAAGTGGTTGGAGAAGCTTGCTTAAGGGGGTTGTTATCAGCACTTGCAGGTGTCTGATTCCTCATTGGCATTTGAACACCAGAATTGGGGGCTGTATGGCTATTTAACGCCAGATTGCCACCCTTTTCTGGCGTTTGGACGCCAGAATTGGCCATCCAATAGGCGTTAAACGCCACTTTTTCACCATTTTCTGGCGTTTGAACGCCAGAATCATTCCACTCTGGGCTCTTACTGTCCTCAGAGGGATTTTGGGTAGTGGGTTGGTCATCCTCTGTCCGTTGTTCCTTTCTTGGCTTCCTGCTGCCTTGAGCTAAAACATTCAATGTCTTCCCACTCCTTAAATGAATAGCTTGGCACTCTTCTGTTATCTGTTTAGATAACTACTATCTTATCTGATCCAATTGTGCTTCCATATTCTTGTTAGCGTTTTTGGTGTCTTGTAACATTTATTTAAATTATGCTAAATGTTTTGTTTATAAAAAGCAATTGCTGATTGAGTTCAACAACTTGTTCAGGAGGACTAAGTTCAGTGGATACTGCTTTAGCCTCTTCTTTCATGGAGGACTCACTACTTAAGTACAGATGCTGATTCCTAGCAACTGTATCAATGAGCTCTTGAGCCTCTTCAATTGTCTTTCTCATATGTATAGATCCACCAGCTGAGTGGTCTAGAGACATCTGGGCCTTTTCTGTAAGCCCATAGTAGAAAATATCTAACTGCACCCATTCTGAAAATATTTCAGAGGGGCATTTCTTTAGCATCCCTCTGTACCTCTCCCAGGCATTATAAAGAGATTCATTATCCTCTTGTTTAAAGCCTTAGATGTCCAGCCTCAGCTGTATCATCCTTTTTGGAGGGAAATATTGATTCAGGAATTTGTCTGATAACTGTTTCCATGTTCTTATGCTTGCTGTGGGTTGGTTATTTTAACCACCTCTTAGCTTGATCTTTTATAGCAAATAGAAACAGTAATAATCTATAGACATCCTGATCTACTTCCTTATCACGTACTGTGTCAGCAATTTGTAAGAACTGTGCCAGAAACTCAATAGGTTCTTCCTGTGGGAGACTGGAATACTGGTAATTTTGCTGCACCATGATAATGAGCTGAGGGTTTAGCTCAAAGTTGCTAGCTCTGATGGGGGGTATACAGATACTACTCCCATTTGAAGCTGTAGCGGAGTTAGCATATGACCTTAGAGTCCTTCTGGACTATTCATTTCCACTTAGGTCCATGATGAAGAAAGGGAGATGATGTGAATTGCAAATAAACAATTTTCTCTCTTTTTTTTTGAAACCAAAATTAAAAAGAAAAAATAAAAGAAAAGAAAATAAAAATTGAATATAAGTTTCAAAAATTAAGAAGGGAAAAAGAAATAAAAGAAATCAGAAAACTAAACTAATTAATTAATTAAAAATATTTGAAAATTTTTTTTGTGTGGATTTTCGGAAAAAATGAGGAGAGAGAAAGTGGTTAGGAAGTTTTGAAAAAGATATGTCCTAAAATTAAAGATACTTGAAAATTAATACTTGTAAGAAAAGAAAAGATTTGGAAAAGATATGATTTAAAGTTTTAAAGATTGAAACTTTCTTAACAAGAAAACACCAAACTTAAAATTTTTCAATCAAAATAGTAAAATAAGACAAGTATTTCGAAAATTATAAATAAAAAGAGAAAGATTTTGAAAAATTTTATAAAAGATTTTCTAAAAAATATAAAAAAATGAAAAAGAACTTGTTTTGAAAAAGATTTAAAAAGATAATTTTTTTTAAATTGAAATTTTGTCTTGACTAACAAGAAACTATCAAATTTTAAAAATTTGACTAAGTCAACCTAAGGAATTCGAAAATGATGAGTAATTAAAGGAAAAGATTTTTTTTTGAATTTAATGAGGAAAGAGAAAAATACTAAAATGACACCAAACTTAAAATTTTTTAGATCAAAACAAAGAAAACAAACAAGAAAACTTGAATGTCAAGATGAACACCAAGAACACTTTGAAGATCAAGATGAACAACAAGAACAAATTTTGAAAATTTTTAAGAAAATAAGGACACATAAAAAACAAAAACAAAAAAAACACCAAACTTAAAAATTTTTATACTTTTGACACTAATAATTCGAAAATGCACACGAAAAACAAGGAAAGACACCAAAGAAGAAAAACTAAAGATCAAACAAGGAAAATAAACAAGAACAACTTGAAGATCAAAAAAGAACACAATGCATATATTTTCAAAAATTTTTTAAGAAAATTTAAAACATGCAATTGACACAAGATTTAAACAAGAAACACAAATTTTTTTTTATTTTTTACTTTTTTGAAAAGAAAATAAAGGACTCAAAGTTAGTGACTCTAAACCAAAAAGAAAAATTCTTCCTAATCTAAGCAACAAGATGAACCGTCAGCTGTTCAAACTCAAACAATCCCCGGCAACGGCGCCAAAAACTTAGTGCACGGAATTGTAATCACACCTTTGCAACTCCGCACAACTAACCAGCGAGTGCACTGGGTCGTCCAAGTAATACCTTACGTGAGTAAGGGTCGATCCCACGGAGATTGCCGGCTTGAAGCAAGCTATGGTTATCTTGTAAATCTTAGTCAGGAGATTAGTGATAAAAATGATTTTGTTTGTGGAAAGTAAATAACATGAAATAAATAATACTTTTGATTCAGTAATGAGGAACAGGTTGAGGTTCTGGAGATGCTCTATCGTCTGAATCTCTACTTTCCTACTATCTTCTTCTCCAAACACGCATGGCTTCCTTCCATGGTAGGCTATATGATCCTCTTAATGAAAATGGTCCAAGTACGGTTTCTGCACGGCTAATCAACTGTCGAATTTCTTGTCTTGGATGAAAAATACCAGGCACAGTGATGAGCGGATAATTTGTACGCTTTTTGGCATTGTTTTTAGTATGTTTTTAGTATGATCTAGTTAGTTTTTAGTATATTTTTATTAGTTTTTAGTTAAAATTCACTTTTCTGGACTTTACTATGAGTTTGTGTGTTTTTCTGTGATTTCAGGTATTTTCTGACTGAAATTGAGGGTCCTGAGCAAAAATCTGATTCAGAGACTGAAAAGGATTGCAGATGCTGTTGGATTCTGATCTCCCTGCACTCGAAGTGGATTTTCTGGAGCTACAGAAGCCCAATTGGCGCGCTTTCAACGGCATTGGAAAGTAGACATCCTGGGCTTTCCAGCAATATATGATAGTCCATACTTTGCCCAAGATTCGATGGCCCAAACCGGCGTGGCAATTCAGCCTCAGAATTTCCAGCGTTTAACGCTGGAACTGGCATAAAACTTGGAGTTAAACGCCCAAACTGGCATGAAAGCTGGCGTTTAACTCCAGAAAAGGTCTCTACACATGAAAGCTTCAATGCTCAGCCCAAGCACACACCAAGTGGGCCCGGAAGTGGATTTTTCTGTCATTTACTCATTTCTGTAAACCTTAGGTTACTAGTTTACTATTAATAGGATCTTTTGACATTGTATCTATACCTCATGACACTTTACACGTTTCTTTGTGTACCTTCCACGGCATGAGTCTCTAAACCCCATGGTTGGGGGTGAGGAACTCTGCTGTGTCTTGATGGATTAATGCAATTACTACTGTTCCTTATCCAATCATGCTTGCTTCCGTTCTAAGATATCACTTGTTCTTAAACCGGATGAATGTGATGATCCGTGACACTCATCATCATTCTCAGCTATGAACGTGTGCCTGACAACCACCTCCGTTCTACCTTAGATTGAGTAGATATCTCTTGGATTCCTTAACCAGAATCTTCGTGGTATAAGCTAGAACTGATGGCGGCATTCAAGAGAATCCGGAAGGTCTAAACCTTGTCTGTGGTATTCTGAGTAGGATTGAATGATTGAATGACTGTGACGTGCTTCAAACTCCTAGCAGGCGGGGCGTTAGTGACAGACGCAAAAGAATCAATGGATTCTATTCCGGCCTGACTGAGAACCGATAGATGATTAGCCATGCTGTGACAGAGCATAGGAACGTTTTCACTGAGAGGATGGGAGGTAGCCACTGACAACGGTGAAACCCTACATACAGCTTGCCATGGAAGGAGCTTCGCGTGTTTGATGAAGAAAGACAGTAGGAAAGCAGAGATTCAGAAGATGGAGCATCTCCAAAACCTCAACCTATTCTCCATTACTGCAAAACAAGTAACCATTTCATGTTCTTTTGCTTTTTACAATCAATCCTGATAATTTCTGATATCCTGACTAAGATTTACAAGATAACCATAGCTTGCTTCAAGCTGACAATCTCCGTGGGATCGACCCTTGCTCACGCAAGGTATTACTTGGACGACCCAATGCACTTGCTGGTTAGTTGTGCGGGATTGCAAAAGTGTGATTGCAATTTCATGCACCAAGTTTTTGGCGCCGTTGCCGGGGATTGTTCGAGTTTGGACAACTGACGGCTTATCTTGTTGCTTAGATTAGGACTGTTTTGTTTTTAATTGGTTTAGAGTCTTTTAGTTGAGTCTAGTTTCATATTCTAAGTTTGGTGTCAATTGCATGCTTTTGCTTTTCTTTTAATTTTCGATTTTGCATGTCCTTAGTCCCTTTTTGATCCGTAAAAGTTCTAAGTTTGGTGTCCTCTTTGTGTTTGTCCCTTAAAATTTTCGAAAAAAATTGTGTTTGATTTTCTAAAAATTTTAAGTTTGGTGTCATTTTGTTGTTTTTCTCTTTCCTCTTTTCAAAAATCAAATCTTTTTCATAAAAATTTTCAATCATACCTTTCTAATTGCTAATCTCAAAATCTTTTTAATAAACTACTTGATTCAGTTTTCAATTTGCTTTGATCTTATTTTTTTCCAATTTTCGAAATTTTTTTTCCTTTTGATGATATTTTATTTTTCGGTTAATTCAAAAAAAATAAATAAAATTTATCTATTTGCAATCCATATCATTTCCCTTTTATCCATTATGGACCTAAGTGGGATTGATCAGTCCAGAAGGACTCTGGGGTCATATGCTAACCCCATTACAACTGCATATGGGAGTAGCATCTGCACGCCTCCCATCAAAGCAAGCAGCTTTGAGCTAAATCCTCAACTCATTATCATAGTGCAGCAAAATTGCCAGTATTCCGGTCTTCCTCAGGAAGAGCCTACTGAGTTTCTGGCACAGTTCTTACAAATTGCTGACACAGTACATGATAAAGAGGTGGATCAGGATGTCTACAAACTATTACTGTTTCCATTTGCTGTAAAAGATCAAGCTAAAAGGTGGTTGAATAACCAACCTACAGCAAGCATAAAGACATGGAAACAGTTATCAGACAAATTCCTGAATCATTTTTACCCTCCAAAGAGGATGACACAGCTAAGGCTGGACATCCAAGGCTTTAAACAAGAGGATAATGAATCCCTTTATAATGCCTGGGAGAGGTATAGAGGTATGCTAAGAAAATGCCCCTCTGAAATGTTTTCAGAGTGGGTACAGTTAGACATCTTCTACTATGGGCTTACAGAAAAAGCTCAGATGTCTTTAGACCACTCAGCTGGTGGATCTATACACATGAGGAAGACAATTGAAGAAGCTCAAGAGCTTATAGACACTGTTGCTAGAAACCAATATTTGTATTCTAGCAATGAGTTCTCTCCAGAAGAGGAAGTCATGACAGTAGTCACTGACCCTAATCCTCAAGAACAGATGATTGAGCTTAATCAACAATTGCTCCTGATGACAGAACAGTTAGCAGAATTTAAAGAGATGCTCTATGAAACTAAAGTTGCTAACAAGAACATAGAACTGCAGTTGAATCAAGCAAAACAGCAAATATCTAAACAGATAACAGAGGAGTGTCAAGCAGTTCAACTGAGGAGTGGGAAGACACTGAATACCACTGCTCAAAAGAGCAAAAAGCCAAACAGGGAACAATTGACAGAGGATCACCAAACCACTGTTCAAAATCCCTCTGAGGACAGTAAGAGCCCAGAGAGGAATGTTATTGGCGTTCAAACGCCAGAAAGGGAAGGAAAGCTGGCGTTAAACGCCCATTCCTTGCCCAGTTCTGGCGTTCAAACGCCAAAAAAGGGAGAGAAGTTGGCGTTTAACGCCCAATCTTCACCCATTCTTGGCGTTCAGACGCCAAGGGAAGATCAGACACCTGAGAGTGCTGACAGTAATCCCTCTAACAAGGCTTCTTCAACCACTTCTGTAAGGAATAAACCTGCAGCATCTAAGGTTGAAGACTATAAAGCCAAGATGCCTTATCCTCAAAAACTCCGCCAAGCGGAACAGGATAAGCAATTTGCCCGCTTTGCAGACTATCTAAGGACTCTTGAAATTAAGATTCTGTTTGCAGAGGCACTTGAGCAAATACCTTCTTATGCTAAGTTCATGAAAGAGATCTTAAGTCATAAGAAGGATTGGAGAGAAACTGAAAAAGTGTTTCTCACTGAAGAATGCAGTGCAGTCATTTTGAAAAGCTTACCAGAAAAGCTTCAAGATCCTGGAAGCTTTATGATACTATGCACATTAGAAGGCGCTTGCACCAAGACAGCCCTGTGTGATCTTGGAGCAAGCATCAATCTAATACCTGCATCCACTATAAGAAAGCTTGGGTTGGCTGGAGAAGTCAAACCAACCAGGATATGCCTCCAACTGGCTGATGGCTCTATTAAACATCCATCAGGCATAATAGAGGATATGATTGTCAAGGTTGGGCCATTTGCCTTTCCAACTGACTTTGTGGTGCTGGAAATGGAGGAGCACAAGAGTGCAACTCTCATTCTAGGAAGACCATTCCTAGCAACTGGATGGACTCTCATTGATGTACAAAAAGGGGAAGTGACCCTAAGAGTCAATGAGGATGAGTTCAAGTTGAATGCTGTGAAAGCTATGCAGCATCCAGACACACCAAATGACTGCATGGGCGCTGACATTATTGACTCTTTGGTGGAAGAGATCAATATGACTGAAAGCCTAGAATCAGAGCTTGAAGACATCTTCAAGGATGCTCAAGTGCCTGATCAAGAAGAACCACAGGAAACAAAGGAATTTTCGAAAATTCCTCAGGAGGAGGATAAGCCTCCCAAACCTGAACTCAAACCACTACCACCATCCCTGAAGTATGCATTTCTGGGAAAGGGTGACACTTTTCCAGTGATTATAAGCTCTGGTTTAAATCCACAGGAAGAGGAAGCACTGATTCAAGTGCTAAGGACACACAAGACAGCTCTTGGGTGGTCCATAAGTGATCTTAAGGGCATTAGCCCAGCCAGATGCATGCACAAGATCCTGTTGGAGGATAATGCCAAACCAGTGGTCCAACCACAGAGGAGGCTAAATCCATCCATGAAGGAGGTGGTGCAGAAAGAGGTCACTAAATTACTAGAGGCTGGGATTATTTATCCTATTTCTGATAGCCCCTGGGTGAGCCCTGTCCAAGTTGTCCCCAAAAAGGGAGGCATGACAGTGGTTCATAATGAAAAAAATGAACTGGTTCCTACAAGAACAGTCACAGGGTGACGTATGTGTATTGACTACAGAAGGCTCAATACAGCCACCAGAAAGGATCATTTTCCTTTACCATTCATAGACCAAATGCTAGAAAGACTAGCTGGTCATGATTATTACTGCTTTTTGGATGGCTATTCAGGCTACAACCAAATTGCAGTAGATCCTCAAGACCAAGAGAAAACAGCAGTTACTTGCCCTTCTGGCGTGTTTGCCTACAGAAGGATGCCTTTTGGTCTGTGTAATGCTCCTGCAACCTTTCAGAGATGTATGCTATCCATCTTCTCTGATATGGTGGAGAAATTCCTGGAAGTCTTCATGGATGACTTCTCAGTATATGGAGACTCATTCAGCTCCTGTCTTAATCACCTAACACTTGTCCTGAAAAGGTGCCAAGAGACTAACTTGGTTTTAAACTGGGAGAAATGTCACTTTATGGTGACTGAAGGAATTGTCCTTGGGCACAAAATTTCAAGCAGGGGAATAGAGGTGGATAAGGCAAAGGTAGAGGTAATTGAAAAATTACCACCACCTGCCAATGTTAAGGCAATCAGAAGCTTTCTGGGGCATGCAGGATTCTACAGAAGGTTCATAAAGGATTTTTCGAAAATTGCAAAACCTCTGAGTAATCTGCTAGCTGCTGACACGCCATTTGTGTTTGACACACAGTGTCAGCAGGCGTTTGAGACCCTGAAAGCTAAGCTGGTCACAACACCAGTCATCTCTGCACCAGATTGGACATTGCCATTTGAATTAATGTGTGATGCCAGTGATCATGCCATTGGTGCAGTGTTGGGACAGAGGCATAACAAACTTCTGCATGTCATTTATTATGCTAGCCGTGTTCTAAATGATGCACAGAAGAATTACACAACCACAGAAAAAGAATTACTTGCAGTGGTCTATGCCATTGACAAGTTTAGATCCTATCTAGTGGGATCCAAAGTGATTGTGTACACTGACCATGCTGCTCTTAAATACTTACTCACAAAGCAGGATTCAAAACCCAGGCTGATAAGATGGGTGTTGCTTCTGCAAGAGTTTGATATAGAAATAAGAGACAGAAAAGGGACAGAGAACCAAGTAGCTGATCATCTGTCCCGAATAGAACCAGTAGCTGGGGCGTCCCTCCCTTCTACTGAGATCTCTGAGACTTTCCCAGATGAGCAACTCTTTGCCATTCAGGAAGCTCCATGGTTTGCAGATATTGCAAACTATAAAGCTGTGAGGTTCATACCCCAGGAGTACAGTAGAGTGCAAAGAAAGAAATTAATTTCAGATGCCAAGTACTACCTATGGGATGAGCCATATCTCTTTAAGAGATGTGCAGACGGAATGATCCGTAGATGTGTACCCAGAGAATAAGCACAAAGGATCCTATGGCATTGCCATGGATCACAGTATTGAGGACATTTCAGAAGTGAGCGAACAGCCACTAAAGTCCTCCAATGCGGCTTCTACTGGCCTACTCTCTATAAAGACTCCCGAGAGTTTGTGCATAACTGTGACAGTTGCCAAAGAGCTGGTAACTTGCCTCACGGATATGCCATGCCTCAACAAGGGATATTAGAGATAGAATTGTTTGATGTATGGGGAATTGACTTTATGGGTCCATTCCCACCATCATACTCAAACACTTACATTCTGGTGGCAGTGGACTATGTATCTAAGTGGGTAGAAGCAATTGCTACACCCACTAATGATACCAAGACCGTGCTGAAATTTCTCCAGAAACACATCTTCAGCAGGTTTGGTGTTCCCAGAGTACTAATCAGTGACGGGGGCACTCATTTCTGCAATAAACAGCTATACTCTGCTATGGTTAGATATGGAATTAGCCACAAAGTGGCAACTCCGTATCATCCACAGACAAATGGGCAAGCTGAAGTCTCTAACAGAGAGCTAAAAAGAATCCTAGAACGGACTGTGATAGCCCGAAGAAAGGATTGGGCAAAGAGCTTGGATGATGCTCTGTGGGCATACAGAACAGCATTCAAGACTCCTATAGGAACCTCTCCATACCAACTGGTATATGGGAAGGCCTGTCATCTGCCCGTGGAACTGGAACATAAAGCCTACTGGGCAACCAGATTCCTAAACATGGATGCTCAGTTAGCTGGTGAAAAAAGATTGCTCCAGCTAAATGAGCTAGAAGAGTTCAGACTCAATGCCTTTGAAAATGCAAAAATTTATAAGGAAAAGGCAAAGAAATGGCATGACAAGAAGTTGTCAACCAGAGTCTTTGAGCCAGGACAAAAAGTTCTGCTCTTCAACTCTAGGCTCAGATTGTTTCCAGGAAAACTTAAATCCCGATGGAGGGGTCCGTATGTGATTACAGGAGTGTCACCATATGGATATGTTGAGCTTCAAGATATTGATTCTGACAAAAGGTTCATTGTTAATGGACAGAGAATCAAGCATTATCTTGAAAGCAATTTTGAGCAGGAATGCTCAAAACTGAGACTTGAGTGATTCTCAGTAAAGGTCCAGCTAAAGACAGTAAAGAAGCGCTTGCTGGGAGGCAACCCAGTCGTTAGCAGGTTATATGTTTTGTTTTTACAAAGGCAAGTATCAAAAATGAAGGAATTCACAGAGTTACAGAAGGATTCAGCTCAAAAAGCAGAGAAAAAGAGCTTACTGGCGAAAAAACGCCAGTAAGGGGCATTTTGGGCGTTAAACGCCAGAATGGGCACCATTCTGGGCGTTTAACGCCAGGTGTGCAGCATCCTGGGCGTTTAGAAAAACGCCCAGTGATAAAGGAATTCTGGCATTTAACGCCAGCCAGGGCACCTGGCTGGGCGTTAAACGCCCAAAAGGGGCAACAAATGGGCGTTAAACGCCAGAATGGGTGCCATTCTGGGCGTTTAACGCCAGAAAGGTGGGGGGACCACAATTTTGTTTTCAAACCAAATTTTTTCAAACTTTCCTTTTCTTACCCATACTTTTCTACAAAATCACACTTCAACCATTCATCATTCACTTTCAAATCTTCAAAAATCAAAAACCATTCTTCAAATCTATTTCAAATCAATTCCAAATATTATTCAAAAAACTCACCTTTCTCTCAAATTCTTTCCATATCTTTTCAAAACTTCTTTCAAACTTTTCTTTTTTTCCGAAATCTCTCCCCCCCACCTTATAAATACACGTTTGGACCCCTAATTACCCACACCATTCGAATTTGCTTCTCCTCTCTCTCTCTTTCTTCCTTTCTTTTGCTTGAGGACAAGCAAACCTCTAAGTTTGGTGTGCTTTTCCGTGATCACTAAGCCAAGATTCATCAAGATCATGGCTCCTAAAGGAAAACAAACCAATTTAAGGGGAAAGAAAGAGAATAATCCAAAGAATCTTTGGAACCAAGAGAAGTTCATAACCAAAGAACATGAAGACCATTATCACAAGATAATGGGTCTGAGGTCAGTGATCCCGGAAGTTAAATTTGATCTGAAAGAAGATGAATATCCGGGGATCCAAGAGCAAATTCGAAACAGAGGATGGGAAGTTCTAACCAATCCTGAGATAAAGGTTGGAAGGAACATGGTTCAGGAATTCTACTCAAATCTGTGGTTAACAGATAAGCAGAGAATGACTGGAACTGCTTATCATACCTACAGAACTATGGTCAGAGGGAAAGTTATGTACTTCCATCTGGACAAAATAAGAGAAATCTTCAAACTCCCTCAACTGCAAGATGATCCTGAATCCTTTAATAGAAGGATGGTGAGAGCAGATAAAGGGTTGGATCAAGTTCTAGAGGACATATGCCTCCCTGGAACTAAGTGGATAACCAATTCTAAGGGTGTCCCAAACCAACTCAAGAGAGGAGACCTCAAACCAATTGCAAGAGGTTGGCTAGACTTTATTGGGCGTTCCATATTGCCCACTAGCAACCGTTCTGAGGTCACTATCAAGAGAGCAGTGATGATTCATTGCATTATGCTTGGAAAAGAAGTGGAGGTTCATCATGTGATTGCTTGTGAGATCTACACAATTGCAAATAAGAATTCCACTGTAACCAAATTGGCTTACCCAAGCTTGATCTTCTTGCTCTGTAAAGAGGCTGGGGTAAAGATGGGAGTAGATGAATTCATACCCATTGAACATCCAATCACCAAGAAGTCAATGGAAGGAGCAAGAGAAGCAGGGGCGTGAACTCCAAGAGATGAAACGCCAAAAGCTCTCCTCTTAAGTTGAGGGAGCATCCACTTCTCAAAATCAAGGTTGTTGAGTCCTAACTCTGTGAAAACCTCTATCATTAGGAGCCTATTTTCTGCGTTTTTTTTTATTTTGTTTTCTATTTTTATTTTTATTTTTTAGTCTCATCATATATCTCTCTTTGAGTCTTGTTCTTAATTCATAATTAATAAAATTAAAATTTTATGCCTTAAAGCTATGAATGTCCTATGAATCCATCACCTCTCTTAAATGAAAAATGCTTTAATCACAAAAGAACAAGAAGTACAGGATTTCGAAATTTATCCTTGAAACTAGTTGAATTAGTTTGATGTGGTGACAATAATTTTTGTTTTCCGAATGAATGCTTGAACAGTGCATATGTCTTTTGAATTTGTTGTTTTAAGAATGTTAAAATTGTTGGCTCTTGAAAGAATGATGGAAAAGGAGAACTGTTATTGAGGATCTGAAAAATCATCAAAGTGATTCTTGAAGCAAGAAAAAGCAGTGAATACAAAAACAAAATTCGAAAAAAAAAAGAGAAAAAGAAAAAAAATTAATTAAAGTTGTGAACCAAGGCAAAAAGAGTATGCTTAAGAACCCTGGACACCTCTAATTGGGGACTCTAGCAAAGCTGAGTCACAATCTAAAAAGGTTCACCCAATTATGTGTCTGTGGCATGTATGTATCCGGTGGTAATACTGGAAGACAGAGTGCTTTGGGTCACAGCCAAGACTCATACACTAGCTATGTTCAAGAATCATTATACTTAACTAGGAGAATCAATAACATTATCTGAGTTCTGAGTTCTTATAGATGCCAATCATTCTGAACTTCAAAGGATAGAGTGAGATGCCAAAACTGTTCGGAAGCAAAAAGCTACTAGTCCCGCTCATCTAATTGGAACTATGTTTCTTTGATATTTTGGAGTCTATAGTATATTCTCTTCTTTTTATTCTATTTTGATTTTCAGTTGCTTGGGGACAAGCAACAATTTAAGTTTGGTGTTGTGATGAGCGGATAATTTGTACGCTTTTTGGCATTGTTTTTAGTATGTTTTTAGTATGATCTAGTTAGTTTTTAGTATATTTTTATTAGTTTTTAGTTAAAATTCACTTTTCTGGACTTTACTATGAGTTTGTGTGTTTTTCTGTGATTTCAGGTATTTTCTGACTGAAATTGAGGGTCCTGAGCAAAAATCTGATTCAGAGACTGAAAAGGATTGCAGATGCTGTTGGATTCTGATCTCCCTGCACTCGAAGTGGATTTTCTGGAGCTACAGAAGCCCAATTGGCGCGCTTTCAACGGCATTGGAAAGTAGACATCCTGAGATTTCCAGCAATATATGATAGTCCATACTTTGCCCAAGATTTGATGGCCCAAACCGGCGTGGCAATTCAGCCTCAGAATTTCCAGCGTTTAACGCTGGAACTGGCATAAAACTTGGAGTTAAACGCCCAAACTGGCATGAAAGCTGGCGTTTAACTCCAGAAAAGGTCTCTACACATGAAAGCTTCAATGCTCAGCCCAAGCACACACCAAGTGGGCCCGGAAGTGGATTTTTCTGTCATTTACTCATTTCTGTAAACCTTAGGTTACTAGTTTACTATTAATAGGATCTTTTGACATTGTATCTATACCTCATGACACTTTACACGTTTCTTTGTGTACCTTCCACGGCATGTGTCTCTAAACCCCATGGTTGGGGGTGAGGAGCTCTGCTGTGTCTTGATGGATTAATGCAATTACTACTGTTTCTTATCCAATCATGCTTGCTTCCGTTCTAAGATATCACTTGTTCTTAAACCGGATGAATGTGATGATCCGTGACACTCATCATCATTCTCAGCTATGAACGTGTGCCTGACAACCACCTCCGTTCTACCTTAGATTGAGTAGATATCTCTTGGATTCCTTAACCAGAATCTTCGTGGTATAAGCTAGAACTGATGGCGGTATTCAAGAGAATCCGAAAGGTCTAAACCTTGTCTGTGGTATTCTGAGTAGGATTCAATGATTGAATGACTGTGACGTGCTTCAAACTCCTAGCAGGCGGGGCGTTAGTGACAGACGCAAAAGAATCAATGGATTCTATTCCGGCCTGACCAAGAACCGACAGATGATTAGCCATGCTGTGACAGAGCATAGGAACGTTTTCACTGAGAGGATGGGAGGTAGCCACTGACAATGGTGAAACCCTACATACAGCTTGCCATGGAAGGAGCTTCGCGTGTTTGATGAAGAAAGACAGTAGGAAAGCAGAGATTCAGAAGATGGAGCATCTCCAAAACCTCAACCTATTCTCCATTACTGCAAAACAAGTAACCATTTCATGTTCTTTTGCTTTTTACAATCAATCCTAATAATTTATGATATCCTGACTAAGATTTACAAGATAACCATAGCTTGCTTCAAGCCGACAATCTCCGTGGGATCGACCCTTGCTCACGCAAGGTATTACTTGGACGACCCAGTGCACTTGCTGGTTAGTTGTGCGGGATTGCAAAAGTGTGATTGCAATTTCGTGCACCACACAGCTACCGCACAGCTAATCATCTGTCGGTTCTCACTTATGTCGGAATAGGATCTATCTATCCTTTTCCACACTGTCACTACGCCCAACATTCGTGAGTTTGAAGCTCGTCACAGTCATCCCCTTCCAGATCCTACTCGGAATACCACAGACAAGCTTTAGATTTTCCGGATCTCAGGAATGCTGCTAATTGATTCTAGCCTCTACCACGAAGGTTCTAATCTTACTGACTCGGTTTGTGGATCAGAGACCCAAGAGATACGCACTCAAGCTGTCGCCCAATGACTACGTTGAGCTCAGATAGAACGGGAGTGGTTATTAGGCACGCGTTCATAAGGTTGAGGATAATGATGAGTGTCACGGATCATCATATTCTCTATATTGAAGTACGAGTGAGTATCTTAGAATAGAATCAAGCGTGATTGAATAGAAAACAATAATAATTGCATTAATCCATTGAAACACAGTAGAGCTCCTCACCCCCCACCTATGGGGTTTAGAGACTCATTTTGTAGAAGATACAATATGAAATGTGAAAAATGTCATATGTTCCAAAATGACTCTCTAAAAGTAGTTTTTATACTAAACTAGTAACCTAGGTTTACAGAAAATGAGTAACTAAGTGCAGATAGTGCAGAAATCCACTTCCGAGGTCCACTTGGTGAGTGTTTGGGCTGAGCTTTGAAGCTTTCACGTGCATAGGCTATTCTTGGAGTTAAATGCCAGGTTGGGTGCCAGTTTGGGCGTTTAACTCCAGTTTTAGTGCCAGTTCTGGCGTTTTACGCCAGAAAAGGGTCTTTAGATTGCGTTTAACACCTATTTGGGCCATCATATCTCAGACAAAGTATGGGCTATTATACATTTCTGGAAAGCCCTAGATGTCTACTTTCCAACGCAATTGAGATCGCGCCAATTGGGCCTCTGTAGCTCCAAAAAATGCACTTCGATTGCAGGAGGGTCAGAATCCAACAACATCTGCAGTCCTTTTTCAGCTTGTGAATCAGACTTTTGCTCAGGTCCCTCAATTTCAGCCAGAAAATATCTGAAATTATAAAAAAACACACAAACTCATAGTAAAGTGCAGAAATATGATTTTTGCATTAAAATTAATAAAAATATACTAAAAAGTAACTAAAACATGCTAAAAACTACCTAAAAATAATGCTAAAAAGCTTATAAATTATCCGCTCTTCACAAGGCTATCTTGATAAAGTTTTTAATGAAATGCCTGTAAAAGCCTGCAGGTCTCAAAAAAGAATGGACCTCCCTCATAGAAGAGGGTTAAGGCAAACTAGAAATAACATTAACCATGTGATAACCGGAATTCACACCCCTCAAATTTTGAATATGAACCCGTTCTTTTGGCAAGCGCACCAAAATTATCGTCAAGTAATAACCCACAGTGGAGTGGGATCGTATCCACAGAGATTGGTAGATTTGAGCAATTTTAATCAATTGGTGAATTAGTCAAGCTGAGCAATATAGAGAATGAATGTAGAATTGTAAATGAACAGGAAAGTAAATGACTCAAAGATAAAGAGAAGTAGTAAATAGCGATAATGTAAAGTGCAGAATCATAAATGACTTAATTGTAAATGAGAATGGGGATTGACAAAATTGTAAAGAAAGCTATAAAGAATGTGGAAGATAAGAATATGGGAGTTAATTGAGATTGGGAGATATTGTTCTCTTTGGATTAAATCCAGCTCATCTCATCTTCAATCATGCAACTCCTTGACCTCTTAGCAATTGATGTTAGGAGTTTATCATTGATCTAGATTTTCACAAAGTAGAATTTCATTCGTTGAAAGTATAGTCTAGACTAACAATTAACTCCTAAATCAAATAATCCAATTCAAATCAAAATAAACCAAAATTGAGAGTACCTCAATGGTGCACGAAATTGTGATTCATATGTTATTGCATTTTGTAAAATTCATTGCTTTTTCTTTCCCTGGAAATGGCGCCAAAAACTGGTGCCAATACCATGGTTCACAACCTCGCACAACTAACCAGCAAGTGTACTGGGTCGTCCAAGTAATACCTTACGTGAGTAAGGGTCGATCCCACGGAGATTGTTGGTATGAAGCAAGCTATGATCATCTTGCAGATCTTAGTCAGGCTGATTCAAATATGATTGGATTAGATATTTAGATATTTAAAAGATAAATAAAATAAAGGGATAGAAATACTTATGTAAATTAATAGTGGGAATTTCAGATAAGCGTATGGAGATACTGTGCCCTTTCTTTTTCTACTTTCCTACTTCTTCCTTCAATCCTTCTTACACCTTTCCATGGCAAGCTGTATGTAGGGCATCACTGTTGTCAATGGCTACATCCCATCCTCTCAGTGAAAAAGGTCCAAATGCTCTGTCACAGCACGGCTAATCATCTGTCGGTTCTCAATCAGGTTAGAATAGAATCCCTTGATTCTTTTGCGTCTGTCACTAACGCCCAGCCTTCATGAGTTTGAAGCTCATCACAGTCATTCAATCCCAGAATCCTACTCGGAATACCACAGACAATGTTAGACCTTCTGGATTCCCATGAATGCCGCCATCAATTCTAGCTTATACCACGAAGATTCTGATTAAGGAATCCAAGAGATATGCGCCCCGTCTAAGGTAGAACGGAAGTGGTTGTCAGTCACGCGCGTTCATAGGTGAGAATGATGATGAGTGTCACAGATCATCCCATTCATCAAGTTGAAGTGCAACGAATATCTTAGAATAGGAATAAAGAGAATTGAATAGAAAATAGTAGTAATTGTATTGAAACTTGAGGTACAGCAGAGCTGCACACCCTTAATCTATGGTGTGTAGAAACTCCACCGTTGAAAATACATAAGTGAAAGGTTTAGGCATGGCCAAATGGCCAGCCCCCATGATCTGAGAACTAATCGTCCCAAGATGTCTAATACAATAGTAAAAAGTCCTATTTATAATAAACTAGCTACTAGGGTTTACATGAGTAAGTAATTGATGCATAAATCCACTTCCGGGGACCACTTGGTGTATGTTTGGGTTGAGGTTGATCTATCCACGAGCTGAGGCTTCTCTTGGAGTTGAACGCCAAGTTGTAACGTGTTTTGGGCGTTCAACTCCGGGTCGTGACGTGTTTCTAGCGTTTGACTCCAGATAGCAACATGGAACTGGCGTTGAGCGCCAGTTTACGTCATCAATTTCCGAATAAAATATGGACTATTATATATTTCTGGAAAGCTCTGGATGTCTAATTTCCAAAGCTGTTGAGATCACGCCATTTAGAGTTCTGTAGCTCCAGAAAATCCATTTCGAGTGTAGGAAGGTCAGATTCCAACAGCATCAGCAGTCCTTTGTCAGCCTCCTTTTCAGAGGTTTGCTCAGGTCCCTCAATTTCAGCCAGAAATTACCTGAAATCACAGAAAAACACACAAACTCATAGTAAAGTCCAGAAATGTGAATTTAACATAAAAACTAATGAAAGCATCCCTAAAAGTAGCTTGAACTTACTAAAAACTACCTAAAAACAATGCCAAAAAGCGTATAAATTATCCGCTCATCACAACACCAAACTTAAATTGTTGCTTGTCCCCAAGCAACTAAAAATCAAATAGGATAAAAAGAAGAGAATATACTATAAATTCCAAAATATCAATGAATATTAATTCTAATTAGATGAGCAGGACTTGTAGCTTTTTGCTTCTGAACAGTTTTGGCATCTCACTTTTTCCCTTGAAGCTTAGAATGATTGGCATCTCTAGGAACTTAGAATTTCAGATAGTGTTATTGATTTCCTAGTTAAGTATGTTGATTCTTGAACACAGCTACTTATGAGTCTTGGCCGTGGCCCTAAGCACTTTGTTTTCCAGTATTACCACCGGATACATAAATGCCACAGACACATGACTGGGTGAACCTTTTCAGATTGTGACTCAGCTTTGCTAGAGTCCCCAGTTAGAGGTGTCCAGAGCACTTAAGCACAATCTTTTTGCTTTGGATCACGACTTTAACCACTCAGTCTCAAGCTTTTCACTTGGGCCTTCATGACACAAGCACATGGTTAGGGACAGCTTAGTTTAGCCGCTTAGGCCTGGATTTTATTTCCTTGGGCCCTCCTATCCATTGATGCTCAAAGCCTTGGATCCTTTTTACCCTTGCCTTTTATTTTTAAGGGCTATTGGCTTTTTCTGCTTGCTTTTTTCTTTTTCTTTCTATTTTTTTGCCACTTTTTTTTTCCACAAGCTTTTGCTTTTTCACTGCTTTTTCTTGCTTCAAGAATCAATTTTATGATTTTCAGATCATCAATAACATTTCTCTTATTCATCATTCTTTCAAGAGCCAATAGTTTTAACATTCATAAACAACAAGATCAAAAATATGCACTGTTCAAGCATTCATTCAGAAAACAAAAAGTACTGTCACCACATCAATATAATTGAACTAAATTCAAGGATAAATTCGAAATTCATGTACTTCTTGTTCTTTTGAATTAAAAACATTTTTTTCATTTAAGAGAGGTGAAGGATTAATGGAATTATTCATAACTTTAAGGCATAGTTACTAAACACTAATGATCATGAAGTAGAGACACAAAACATAAATGAACACAACATAAAAACCGAAAAGCAGAAAGAAATAAGAACAAGGAATGAATCCACCTTAGTGGCGTCTTCTTCTTGTAGGACCAACAATGTCCTTAAGCTCTTCTATGTCCCTTCCTTGCCTTTGTTGCTCCTCCCTCATTGCTCTTTGATCTTCTCTTATTTCATGGAGAATGATGGAGTGCTCATGATGTTCCACCCTTAATTGTTCCACATTGTAGCTCAAATCTTCTAAGGAAGTGTTGAGTTGTTCCCAATAGTTGTTGGGAGGAAAGTGCATCCCTTGAGGCATCTCAGGGATTTCTTGATGATGAGCTTCCTCATGCATCTCTTGAGATCCGTGGAGGGTCTCTCTTGCTTGCTCCATCCTCTTCTTGGTGATGGGCTTATCCTCTTCAATGGGGATGTCTCCTTCTATGATAACTCCAGCTGAGTAACATAGATGGCAAATAAAGTGAGGAAAAGCTAGCCTTGCCATGGTGGAGGACTTATCGGCTATTTTGTAGATTTCATTGGATATGACTTCATGAACTTCTACTTCCTCTCCAATCATGATGCTATGAATCATGATGGCCCGATCCACAGTAACTTCAGATCGGTTGCTAGTGGGAATGATGGAGCGTTGAATAAACTCCAACCATCCTCTAGCTACAGGCTTGAGGTCCAGTCTTCTCAGTTGAACTGGCTTGCCTTTGGAGTCTCTTTTCCATTGAGCTCCTTCCACACATATGTCCATGAGGACTTGGTCTAACCTTTGATTAAAGTTGACCCTTCTAGTGTAGGGGCATACATCTCCTTGCATCATGGGCAAGTGGAACGCCAACCTCACATTTTCTGAACTAAAATCTAAGTATTTCCCCCGAACCATTGTGAGATAATTCTTTGGACTCGGGTTCATACTTTGATCATGGTTCCTAGTGATCCATGCATTGGCATAGAACTCTTGAACCATTAAGATTCCGACTTGTTGCATGGGGTTGGTTAGGACTTCCCAACCTCTTCTTCGAATTTCATGTCGGATCTCCGGATACTCATTTTTCTTGAGTTTGAAAGGGACCTCAGGGATCACCTTCTTCTTTGCCACAACATCATAGAAGTGGTCTTGATGGCTTTTGGAGATGAATCTTTCCATTTCCCATGACTCGGAGGTGGAAGCTTTTGTCTTTCATTTTCCTTTTCTAGAGGATTCTCCGGCCTTAGGTGCCATTGATGGTAATGGAAAACAAAAAGATTATGCTTTGACCACACCAAACTTAAAATATTGCTCGCCCTCGAGCAAGAGAAGAAAGAAGAGAAGAAGAAGAAGAAGAAAATATGGAGGAGAGTAAGGGGAGATGGATTCGGCCAAGGTATAGAAGAGGGGGTTTTGTTGTGTGGAAATGAAGTAGAATGGAAGGGTATATATAGGGAGGGGAGAGGGTGTAGTTTCGGTCATTTAGGGTGGGTTTGGGTGGGTAAGTGTTTTTGAATTTTAAAGGTAGGTGGGGTTTATGGGGAAGAGTGGATGGATGTGAGTGGTGAAGGGGGTAATTGGGAAGAGAGATTGAAGTTGTTGGGAAGTGTGATATGGGGAAGAGTGTTATAGGATTAGGAGGTAAGGTGGGAATATGTTAGGTGGGGATCCTGTGGGGTCCACCGATCCTGAGATGATCCTGTGGGGTCCACAGATCCTGAGGTGTCAAGGATTTACATCCCTGCACCAATTAGGCATGTAGAATGCCTTTGCACACCATTCTGGAGTTTAAACGCCGAGATGATGCACACTCTGGGCGTTCAACGCCCATGTGTAGCATGTTTCTGGCGTTGAACGCCAGTTCCATACTTGTTACTGGCGTTCAGCGCCAGCTTTCCTCAAGGCACATTCCTGGCGTTCAAACGCCAGAATGTTGCTTGTTTCTGGCGTTCAGCGCCAGATTCATGCTCTATTCTGGCGTTGAACGCCAGCCAGATGCTCCTTACTGGCGTTGAACGCCAGTATGTCCTCCCTCCAGGGTGTGATTTTTCTTCTGCTGTTTTTGATTCTATTTTTAATTTTTATATTTTTTTTGTGACTGCACATGATCATATACCTAATAAAACACAAAATAACAATAAAATAGAATAAAATACAAATTAGATGAATAAAAATTGGGTTGCCTCCCAACAAGCGCTTCTTTAATGTCAATAGCTTGACAGTGGGCTCTCATGGAGCCACAAGGTGATCAGGTCAATGTTGTAAAACTCCCAACACCAAATTTAGAGTTTGGATATGGGGTCTTAACACTAAACTTAGAGTTTGGTTGTGGCCTCCCAACACCAAACTTAGAGTTTGACTGTGTGGGCTCTTCTTGACTCTGAACTGAGAGAAGCTCTTCATGCTTACTCTCTTTTGTCACAGAGGGATGGCCATGTGCCTTAAACACAAGGTAGTCCCCATTCAATTGAAGGACTAATTCACCTCTGTTGACATCTATCACAGCTCCTGCTGTAGCTAGGAAAGGTCTTCCAAGGATGATGCATTCATCCTCTTCCTTCCTAGTGTTTAAGATTATGAAATCAGCAGGGATGTAAAGGCCTTCAACCTTTACTAACACGTCCTCTACTATTCCATAAGCTTGTCTCAATGACTTGTCTGCCAATTGTAATGAGAGCAAGGCAGGTTGTACCTCAATAATCCCCAGCTTCTCCATTACAGAGAGTGGCATAAGATTTATCCCTGACCCCAGATCACATAGAGCTTTTTCAAAGGTCATGGTGCCTATGGTACAAGGTATTAAGAACTTGCCAGGATCTTGCCTCTTTTGAGGTAAAATTTTCTGAATCCAGGTGTCTAGTTCACCAATGAGCAAGGGAGGTTCACTTTCCCAAGTCTCATTACCAAACAACTTGGCATTCAGCTGCATGATAGCTCCTAAATATTGAGCAACTTGCTCTCCAGTCACATCTTCATCCTCTTCAGAGGAAGAATAGTCTTCAAAGCTCATGAATGACAGAAGGAGATTTAATGGAATCTCTATGTTCTCTATATGAGCTTCAGATTCCTTTGGATCCTTAATAGGAAACTCCTTCTTGATTGAGAGACGTCCCAGGAGGTCCTCCTCACTAGGATTTTCGTCCTTCTCCTCCCTTGTGCATTCGGCCATATTGATCACATCAATGGCCTTGCACTCTCCCTTTGGATTCTCTTCTGTATTGCTTGGGAGAATACTGGGAGGAGTTTCAATGACTTTCTTACTCAGCTGGCCCACTTGTGCCTCCAAATTTCTGATGGAGGATCTTGTTTCACTCATGAAACTGAAAGTGGCCTTTGATAGATCAGAGACTAGATTGGCTAAATTAGATGTGTTTTGTTCAGAATTCTCCGTCTGTTGCTGAGAAGATGATGGAAAAGGCTTGCTATTGCTCAGCCTATTGCGTCCACCATTGTTAAAGCCTTGTTGAGGCTTTTGTTGATCCTTCCATGAGAAATTTGGATGATTTCTCCAAGATGAATTATAGGTGTTTCCATAAGGTTCACCCATGTAATTTACCTCTGCTATTGCAGGGTTCTCAGGATCATAAGCTTCTTCAGAAGCTGCCTCCTTAGTACTGTTGGATGCATTTTGCCATCCATTCAGACTTTGAGAAATCATGTTAACTTGCTGAGTCAACACTTTGTTCTGAGCCAATATGGCATTCAGAGCATCAATTTCAAGAACTCCCTTCCTCTGAGGTGTCCCATTATTCACGGAATTCCTCTCAGAAGTGTACATGAATTGGTTATTTGCAACCATGTCAATGAGTTCTTGAGCTTCTGCAGGTGTTTTCTTTAGGTGAATAGATCCACCTGCAGAATGGTCCAATGACATTTTCAAAAACTCAGATAGACCATAATAGAATATATCTAATATGGTCCATTCTGAAAACATGTCAGATGGACACCTTTTGATCAACTGCTTGTATCTTTCCCAAGCTTCATAGAGGGATTCACCATCTTTTTGTTTGAAGGTCTGAACATCTACTCTAAGCTTGCTCAGCTTTTGAGGAGGAAAGAATTTATCCAAGAAGGCTATGACCAGCTTATCCCAGGAGTCCAGGCTATCCTTAGGTTGTGAATCCAACCATATTCTAGCTCTGTCTCTTACAGCAAAAGGGAAAAGCATGAGCCTGTAGACTTCAGGATCTACTCCATTCGTCTTTACAGTCTCACAAATCTGCAAGAACTCAGTTAAAAACTGGTAAGGATCTTCAGATGGAAGTCCATAAAACTTGCAGTTCTGTTGCATTAAAGCAACTAGTTGAGGCTTAAGCTCAAAATTGTTGGCTCCAATGGCAGGAATGGAGATGCTTCTTCCATCAAATTTAGACGTTGGTTTTGTGAAGTCACCAAGCATTCTCCTTGCATTATTGTTGTTGGGTTCGGCTGCCATCTCCTTCTCTTGTTCGAAAATTTCTGAAAGGTTGTTTCTGGATTGTTGTAATTTAGCTTCTCTTAGTTTTCTCTTCAGAGTCCTTTCAGGTTCAGGATCAATTTTAACAAGAGTGCCTTTTTCCTTGTTCCTGCTCATATGAAAGAGAAGAAAACAAGAAAAGAAGAGGAATCCTCTATGTCACAGTATAGAGATTCCTTTTTGTTAGTAAAAGAAGAAAGGGGAGAAGAGTGAAGAAGAATGGGTTCGGATTTTTAGATGAAGAGAGGTGAAGAGAAGTGTTAGTAAATAAATAATTAAATAGAATAAGAAAAGAGAGGGAGAGAGAAATTCGAAAATTAATTTTTGAAAAGGGGTTAGTAATTTTGAAAATTAAAGATAAGATATGATTAAAATTAAAATTTAAAACAATTAAAAAGAATTTTTGAAAAAGAGAGAGGTATTTTCGAAAATTGAGGAGGAAAAAGTAGTTAGGTGGTTTTGAAAAAGGTAAGAAACAAACAAAAAGTCAAATAGTTAGTTGAAAAAGATATTAAAATCAAATTTGAAAAGATAAGAAGATAAGATAAGATAAGATATTTTGAAATCAAAATTTGAAAAAGATATGAGAAAAAGATAAGATAAAAAGGTTTAATTTTTTAAAATTAAAATTAATTACTTAACTAACAAGAAACTACAAGATATGATTCTAGAATTTAAAGATTGAATCTTTCTTAACAAGAA
The DNA here is from genome assembly GCF_014773155.1 of Arachis stenosperma. Lineage (NCBI taxonomy): Eukaryota > Viridiplantae > Streptophyta > Magnoliopsida > Fabales > Fabaceae > Arachis > Arachis stenosperma. The sequence goes on from NC_080382.1 coordinate 89,720,511, forward strand.
AGTAACAAACTTCAAATTTTTGAATCAATCACATTAATTGTTAGTGTAATTTTGAAAATATGATATAAAGATAAGAAAAAGATTTTTGAAAATAATTTGAAAAAGATTTTTGAAAATTTTCAAAAAACAAAGATAAAATTGAAAAGATATGATTTTTGAAAAAGATTTTTTTAAAAATTGAAAATTTGACTTGACTTGTAAGAAACAACAAATTTTGAAAATTTTTGACTAAGTCAACTCAAATTTTCGAAAATTATGAGAAAAAAGGAAAAGATATTTTTTTGATTTTTGAATTTTTGATGATGAGAGAGAAAAACATAAAAATGACTCACAACATAAAAATTATGAATCAAAACTCATGATGCATGCAAGAACACTATGAATGTCATGATGAACACCAAGAACACTTTGAAGATCATGATGAACATCAAGAACATATTTTTGAAAAATTTTTAATGCAAAGAAAACATGCAAGACACCAAACTTAGAAATCTTTAATGCATGGACTCTAACAAACGAAAAATGCATATGAGAAACAACAAATAACACAAAGCAAGAAAACATCAAGATCAAACAAGAAGACTTGTCAAGAACAACTTGAAGATCATGAAGAACACCATGAATGCATAAACTTTCGAAAAATGCAAGAAAAATATTTAAAGCATGCAATTGACACCAAACTTAAAAATTGACTCAAGACTCAAACAAGAAACACAATATTTTTGATTTTTTTATGATTTTATTAATTTTTTTAGATTTTTATTAATTTTTTCGAAAATAAAGTTTGGAAAAACGAAAAAGAAAAGAGAAATTTTGAAAAAAAAATTTTTTTGAAAAATTTTGAAAAGAAAATTACCTAATCTGAGCAACAAGATGAACCGTTAGTTGTTCATACTCGAACAATCCCCGGCAACGGCGCCAAAAACTTGGTGCACGAAATTGTGATTCATATGTTATTGCTTTTTGTAAAATTCATTGCTTTTTCTTTCCCTGGCAATGGCGCCAAAAACTGGTGCCAATACCATGGTTCACAACTTCGCACAACTAACCAGCAAGTGTACTGGGTCGTCCAAGTAATACCTTACGTGAGTAAGGGTCGATCCCACGGAGATTGTTGGTATGAAGCAAGCTATGATCATCTTGTAGATCTCAGTCAGGCTGATTCAAATATCATTGTATTAGATATTTAGATATTTAAAAGATAAATAAAATAAAGGGATAGAAATACTTATGTAAATTAATAGTGGGAATTTCAGATAAGCGTTTGGAGAAACTGTGCCCTTTTTTTTCTACTTTCCTACTTCTTCCTTCAATCCTTCTTACTCCTTTCCATGGCAAGCTGTATGTAGGGCATCACCGTTGTCAATGGCTACATCCCATCCTCTCAGTGAAAAAGGTCCAAATGCTCTGTCACAGCAGGGCTAATCATCTGTCGGTTCTCAATTAGGTTGGAATAGAATCCCTTGATTCTTTTGCGTCTGTCACTAATGCCCAGCCTTCAGGAGTTTGAAGCTCGTCACAGTCATTCAATCCCGGAATCCTACTCAAAATACCATAGACAAGGTTAGACCTTCCGGATTCCCATGAATGCCGCCATCAATTCTAGCTTATACCACGAAGATTCTGATTAAGGAATCCAAGAGATATGCGCCCGGTCTAAGGTAGAACGGAAGTGGTTGTCAGTCACGCGCGTTCATAGGTGAGAATGATGATGAGTGTCACGGATCATCACATTCATCAAGTTGAAGTGCAACGAATATCTTAGAATAGGAATAAAGAGAATTGAATAGAAAATAGTAGTAATTATATTGAAACTTGAGGTACAGCAGAGCTCCACACCCTTAATCTATGGCGTGTAGAAACTCCACCGTTGAAAATACATAAGTGAAAGGTTCAGGCTTGGCCGAATGGCCAGCCCCCATGATCTGAGAACTAATCGTCCCAAGATGTCTAATACAATAGTAAAAAGTCCTATTTATAATAAACTAGCTACTAGGGTTTACATGAGTAAGTAATTGATGCATAAATCCACTTCCGGGGCCCACTTGGTGTATGTTTGGGCTGAGCTTGATCTATCCACGAGCTGAGGCTTCTCTTGGAGTTGAATGCCAAGTTGTAACGTGTTCTCACACAATACGGAATGGACATCTACAACTCAATTCCACCCAAGCATCCAATTTCTCAACCAAGAGTGTGAAAACTTAACATGCAAGAAATTAAAAGTCAAAAGCAATAAAAGTCAAATCAAGTAAAATTAAAGTGCAAGAAACCACTTGGCAAGTAATTGAGAACTAAGGCTACCTATCCTAGTCATTAACCACAAACATATGATGATTATGAAGAGTTAATCCTACTTAGTCAACTTTACATCGAAGATAAGTCAAATAGGCATAGTTGATTTCAATCCCTAAGTCCTATGTCAACACTAAGGGGTCACATAGAGTCAAGGGAGACCAAATCAACTAACTACTCTAATGTATCAAACAAGAATAGACATCAATGTCTCAAGGATCACCAAAGCCAACAATTTCAAGCCAAGAGTGAGGAAAAACTAAGCCAAGCATTTCATCAAACACTTGGTGTGCATGAGAATAAAATAATATTAAATTATATTAAAGTAAATTCTAAAACTACCAAAGCAAGGAAATGACAATGACAACTCAAGAAAGCAATAAATGACATGGAAACAAAATTTGCATTAATTGGAATTAAAATAACAAAAGTGTTTATAACTTGAAATTTGCCATAAAAGAGAAAATAACAAAAGAGATGAAGATAAAGACAAGAAAGCATAAAAACATAAGGAAACTACATTAAAGAAAGAACTAAAGTGCTGAAATTAAAAGAAAACTAAGCTAAAATCCCTAATTCTAGAGAGAGGGGGGAGCTTCTCTCTCTAGAGAACTAATGCAAAAACATAGAATTTTGATTATGAACCCGTTCTTTTGGCAAGCGCACCAAAATTATCGTCAAGTAATTACCCACAGTGGAGTGGGATCGTATCTATAGAGATTGGTAGATTTGAGCAATTTTAATCAATTGGTAAATTAGTCAAGCTGAGCAATATAGAGAATGATTGCAGAATTGTAAATGAACAGGAAAGTAAATGACTCAAAGATAAAGAGAAGTAGTAAAGTGTAGAATCATAAATGACTTAATTGTAAATGAGAATGGGGATTGACAGAATTGTAAAGAAAGCTATAAAGAATGTGGAAGATAAGAATATGGGAGTTCATTGAGATTGGGAGATATTGTTCTCTTTGGATTAAATCCAGCCCATCTCATCTTCAATCATGTAACTCCTTGACCTCTTGGCAATCATGATTGATTGAGTCCCAATCCCTTGGTGACTCAATCTCTCAAATCTTGATAATCAGCCGATTCCTTAGTCTAATTGCTCATGAAGAGAGATATGCTTGGTCCCTGATTATACCACACATCCTTGTAGATCCAGAATAGAAGGTGGATTATATGTCATCACATCCAATCAACAAAACCCAGATCAACTCATATGTGAAAAGGGATTTCAAGCATGGTTTCATCTTTCGTTTTCCAAGGTTCCTATGAAACCCATTTTGCATTCAACCTCTTTCCCAAGATGGTTGAACACTAGCATTAAAAAAAATTCCTTCTAGCAAATCAAAGAGAAGATGAAGAGAAGAAGAAATTCACTATCATTAATCCATCAAGTACAACAGAGCTCCCTCTCTCAATGAGAGAGAATTTAGCTACTCATAGCTTAGAGAAAAGTATAAGAGATGGAAGAGATGGTGTGAAAGTAAATCTAACTCCACTTTAACAAACTACTACCCAACCCCTTTCTCAATACTCTCAAGGGTTATTTATACTACTCCTAGTGCTGGAATAAAGAAAGTACAAAAGAGGAAAAGAAAATTACAATTGGAGGGAAAGAAAACCCAATTTAGCTTGGCGTGCCACGCCCAACTCTCAAGTGGCACGCCCCCATATGTTGATATCCCTAGCGTGCCATACCTTCGATTCCAAGTGGCACGCCCAGGGTCTTTAAGTGGCCCGCCCAAATGATGGTTTGGGGCTGGCGTGCCACGCCTTCAACATCAAGTGGCACGCGCAGCTTTACTTGGCCTTCTCTAGCATTGGCGTGCCATGCCTGGGTCTTCAAGTGGCATGCCCAAGTGATGATTGAGAGCTGGCATGCCACGCCTTCGACATCAAGTGACACGCCCAGCTTTACATGGCCTTCTCTAGCATTGGCATGCCACACCTGGGTCCTCAAGTGGCACACCCAAGTGATGGTTAATGGTCCTGGCGTGCCATGCCCATCTTGGCGTGCCAAGCCTCTCTTGTGGCTCTAGCATTGCACTCTAGAAAACTGTACCAGCGTGCCACGCCCAGCTCCTAGTGTGCCACGCCCATATACTTTTATGGCGTTTGCTCCAAGTGTCACGCCAATTTCACACGCCCAGCTCTGTTTTGTTGTCTTCTTCCCTTTTGTTGCACTTTTCACCTGAAATTCAACATTAACCCATTTCAAAGCAATGTACCATAATATTCATCAATTAGCTCATGAATTGCAATGCTCAAATGAGTTTATGCTCTTTTATGGCCCTTTTTGGACAAGAAAAAAGGGTAAATGATGCAAGTCATCACAACACCAAACTTAAGTTTTGCTTGTCCCAAGCAAATCAATGTGAGTAGTCTTTAATTGAATAGAGACGTGACCTTAGAGAGAAGCATTCACTACCAAGATAAGGTTAAGTCTTAACTCATGCATGAACCTTAATGATTTGATGTCACAATGAACTCCTAGACTCTCGAGGATTCTTCCAAGTAATTGCCTTAGGTTCCTTTTCTATTGATTGTCACCTTGAAGTAGCAAAGATTATTCCTTCTTCTTTGGTTGTTCTATTATTTACAATTCTCTTTTTTTTTTACCACGACTCTAAATGTTTTATCTCAAGACGACCCTTTAAGTTAGGCTTTCAATTAGCACTCCCAAACCAGTTGGCTTTAGGGTACTAGGTATTGAAACACCCCTAAGAATTTACTTGCCCAGGTCTCTTTTCTTGACACATCTTCACCACAAGCATCTATTAGGATATCTAACTCTTTTGAGCTTATTTAGGTTTCTTTCCATCCCAGTAGTTGATGCTCAGAGCCTTAGGTCTTTATTGCTTACTACTTCTTGGTTTTATGGACACTCTTAGCCTCTACTTATCATACCCTTCAAGTCTAGTTACTTACCATGACTTAAAAAAAATTCCTAGTTCATCTAGAGTCCTATACTCAAGTCCTTATCTCTTGATATTGAATGGTCTTACTTTGTCTTAGCCTCTTTTACTCTTTATTTTTGCACAGCTCACAATAGACTCTTATGGAAACAAACGCTTCTTTTATTGATGATTATGGGACTTCAGACATCATTGCACTTTCTTTCTTGAAAACATAAAGGACTCATAAAAGACTTTAGGACATAAGGAAACTAAACATTAAACATAAACTATCCTAACATTGCAACTTATTATTGAACAGAAATTAAAGCATGAAGAAAGCTAAACAGAATTTCAGAATTATGAGAATGTCAACTATGGGACTTAACAACCTTGAGCAGCTTCAGTTCATTGGTCCTTTTTCCTTGTCCTTCTTTTTGGAAGGGGAGGAGTCATCACCATTCTTCTTGGAGGATCCCTCTTGTGCCTTTGTGTCCTTGGGCTTCTAAAATCTTAGCCTTCTCATGTAGTTCCTTTCGTCCTCCTTATGCTTAGCCAAAATTTCCTCCTGTCTCGTGCTTAGCTCCTCCATTTCTTGCATGAACGTTGGGTATCTGGGTTCAAGGCAGACACAGCATTACACAAGTGATTCAACTTCGCTTGTGTGTTGATATCATATTGCCTGCTTGAAATGGTCCTAGCATCATAAAGATGCCTAAACTCAGCAAGGTTCTTCTGATGCCATTTGTTTTGCTCCACTATTTTGTTGAGTGCACCTTGCTTTTCACCCCAGTCACATTGTTCTTGCTGCTCCTTCAATGACTCCATACTTTTTTGGAGTTGTTGTATGTTCTCATTCATGTGGTCCCATTGTTGTTGTTGTTGTTTGATTTGGTTGACATCCTCTCTCGGGTGGTGTATGTCTCCTTTCATTTGGTGTATGTCTCCTTGCAATTGTTCCCAATTAACATCTTCAGGAAATTGTTGGTAATGGTGGTATGGTGGTGGTTGAAGTGCTAGGTAAAGTGGTTGATCTTCAGCCTCTTCTTCTTTTTGAGGTTGCCCGTGTGGTTCATGAGCATGAGCTCTATGCTCCCTGGCCCTTTGAAGTGGGTTAACAGCTACCACCTTGGCCATCTTCTTGGCAATTATAGGCTTGTCTTGTTCCACCATGACTTTATTAATCTTCTCAACCCCTGCTTCATCACATAGCCTTTGGATGATACTGGGGAATGCCAACCTTGAGTTATCTTTGGTGCTTTTCAGTATTTTGTTGATGTTGTTGGCAATCATCTCCCCAACATTGACATTTTCTCCCTTCATTATGCTGTATATGAGCACAGCTCTTTCTATAGTTACCTCTAAAGTGTTGGATGTTGGAATTAGAGACCTTCTCACAAAGTCTAGCCACCCTCTAGCACGGGGGTTCAAATCTCTTCTCCTCAGCTAGTTGGGTCTCCCATCCTTGTCATTGATCCACTGCACATTTAGCACGCAAATTTCATTGATTTGATGAAAGCTTGGGTCCTGCTGCTTTATCCTTTCTTCATAACTCCGGGTGGAATTTGTTTGTTTTACCATCACAATTCTGTCTATGTTGGAGGGGCTATAATCAATGGCTTTCCCCGTAACATAGCTCAGATATCCATAATGTTGCCCAGGTTGGGGCACTGCATTGGCATAGAATTCTCTAACCAACCTTTCCACCGCCTTCCTTGGTGGGTTGCACAAGACTGCCATCCTCTGTTTTTGATTTCCCAGCTAATCTCAGGGTACTCATTTCTACCAAGTTAGAAGCCAACTTTGAGAATGATTTGCCTCTCACTCACCCAACCATAAAATTAGTTTTGGTTGAATGATGAGAGGAACTTGTATTCATTGTAGCTTGCAGAGGATCCTGAAGTTGGTTCCTTGGTCTTTCTCTTCTTTGATTATGATGCTCTTGGTAGTGCCATTGGGTGAGAAAAGAAGTGTGAAGGGTTGAAGAAATTGGAAGAAGGGGTAGGGAACAAGGAGCAAAGCAAGGGTTTTGCTCCATAACACCAAACTTAGGACTTGATTGTCCTTAATCAAGTAGAAGAAAAGAGAAAGAAAATAGAGAGGAGGGTTCTTTCGCGTGTGAACTTTTGGGGGGTGGGGGGTTGAAGTGTGCAGTTTGGTAGGAAGTGTTTGGCTTTTATAGTTGGTGCACGAAATTGAAATCACACTTTTGCAACCCCGCACAACTAACCAGCAAGTGCACTGGGTCGTCCAAGTATTACCTTACGTGAGTAAGGGTCGATCCCACGGAGATTGTCGGCTTGAAGCAAGCTATGGTTATCTTGTAAATCTTAGTCAGGATATCAGAAATTGTCAGGGTTGATTGTGAAAAGCAAAAGAACATGAAATAAGTACTCGTTATGCAGTAATGGAGAATAGGTTGAGGTTTTGGAGATGCTCCATCTTCTGAATCTCTGCTTTCCTACTGTCTTCTTCATCAAACATGCAAGGCTCCTTCCATGGCAAGCTGTATGTAGGGTTTCACCGTTGTCAATGGCTACCTCCCATCCTCTCAGTGGAAATGTTCAACGCACCCTGTCACGGCACGGCTATCCATCTGTCGGTTCTCAATCAGGCCGGAATAGAATCCAATGATTCTTTTGCGTCTGTCACTAACGCCCCGCCCTCAGGAGTTTGAAGTTCGTCACAGTCATTCAATCATTGAATCCTACTCAGAATACCATAGACAAGGTTTAGACCTTCCGGATTCTCTTGAATGCCGCCATCAATTCTAGCTTATACCACGAAGATTCTGATTAAAGAATCCAAGAGATATCTACTCAATCTAAAGTAGAACGGAGGTGGTTGTCAGGCATGCGTTCATAGTTGAGAATATGATGAGTGTCACGGGTCATCACATTCATCCGGGTTAAGAGCAAGTGATATCTTAGAACGGAAGCAAGCATGATTGAATAAGAAACAGTAGTAATTGCATTAATCCATCAAGACATAGCAGAGCTCCTCACCCCCAACCATGGGGTTTAGAGACTCATGCTGTAAGAAGTACACAAAGAAACGTGTAAAGTGTCATCAGGTACAGATACAATGTCAAAAGATCCTATTAATAGTGAACTAGTAACCTAGGGTATACAGGAATGAGTAAATGACGTAAAAATCCACTTCTGGGTCCACTTAGTGTGTGCTTGGGCTGAGCATTGAAGCTTTCATGTGTAGAGACCTTTTCTGGAGTTAAACGCCAGCTTTCATGCCAGTTTGGGCGTTTAACTCCAATTTTTGTGCCAGTTCCAGCGTTAAACGGTGGAAATTCTGAGGCTGATTTGCAACGCCGGTTTGGGCCATCAAACCTCCGACAAAGTATAGACTATTATATATTTCTGGAAAGCCCAGAATGTCTACTTTCCAATGCCGTTGAGAGCGCGCCAATTGGGCTTCTGTAGCTCCAGAAAATCCACTTCGAGTGCAGGGAGGTCAGAATCCAACAGCATCTGCAGTCCTTTTCAGCCTCTAAATCAGATTTTTGCTCAGATCCCTCAATTTCAGCCAAAAAATACCTGAAATCACAGAAAAACACACAAACTCATAGTAAAGTTCAGAAAAGTGAATTTTAACTAAAAACTAATAAAAATATACTAAAAACTAACTAAATCATACTAAAAACATACTAAAAACAATGCCAAAAAGCGTATAAATTATCCGCTCATCACAACACCAAACTTAAATTGTTGCTTGTCCCCAAGAAACTAAAAATCAAAATAGAATAAAAAGAAGAGAATATACTATAGACTCCAAAATATCAAAGAAACATAGTTCCAATTAGATGAGCGGGACCAGTAGCTTTTTGCTTCCGAACAGTTTTGGCATCTCACTTTATCCTTTGAAGTTCAGAATGATTGGCATCTTTAGGAACTTAGAACTCAGATAGTGTTATTGATTCTCCTAGTTAAGTATAATGATTCTTGAACATAGCTAGTGTATGAGTCTTGGCTGTGGCCCAAAGCACTCTGTCTTCCAGTATTACCACCGGATACATACATGCCACAAACACATAATTGGGTGAACCTTTTCAGATTGTGACCCAGCTTTGCTAGAGTCCCCAATTAGAGGTGTCCAGGGTTCTTAAGCACACTCTTTTTGCCTTGGTTCACAACTTTATTTCTTTCTTTTCTCCTTTTTTTTCGAATTTTTTTTTGTATTCACTGCTTTTTCTAGCTTCAAGAATCAATCTGATGATTTTTTAGATCCTCAATAACAGTTCTCTTTTTTTCCTCATTCTTTCAAGAGCCAACAATTTTAACATTCTCAAAACAACAAATTCAAAAGACATATGCACTGTTCAAGCATTCATTCAGAAAACAAAAAGTATTGTCACCACATCAAACTAATTCAACTAGTTTCAAGGATAAATTCGAAATCCTGTACTTCTTGTTCTTTTGTGATTAAAGCATTTTTCATTTAAGAGAGGTGATGGATTCATAGGACATTCATAGCTTTAAGACATGAATTCTAAATTTTATTAATTATGAATTAAGAACAAGACTCAAAAATAGATATAAGATGAGACTAAAAATAGAAAACAAAAATTTAAATAGGCTCCTAATGATAGAGGTTTTTCACAGAGTTAGGACTCAACAACCTTGATTTTGAGAAGTGGATGCTCCCTCAAATTGAGGGGAGAACGTTTGGCATTCCAGTTCTTGAAGTTCACGCCCCTGCTTCTCTTGTTCCTTCAGCAATTTGCAGAGCATGCAGTTCTGATTCTGCTGTTCTTCCTTAAGTTGCTCCATAGTCTCTTGCAACTTGGTGATAGATGCTTCTAGGCTGGTCCAGTAGCCAATTTCAGGAAATTCAGGGAGGAACTCCTGCGCCCTCCTTTTGATAGAGTTGTCTTGCATTTGTCCTTCCATTGACTTCTTGGTGATTGGATGTTCAATGGGTATGAATTCATCTACTCCCATCTTTACCCCAGCCTCTTTACAGAGCAAGGAGATCAAGCTTGGGTAAGCCAATTTGGCTTCAGTGGAATTCTTATTTGCAATTGTGTAGATCTCACAAGCAATCACATGATGAACCTCCACTTCTTTTCCCAGCATAATGCAATGAATCATCACTGCTCTCTTGATAGTGACCTCAGAACGGTTGCTAGTGGGCAATATAGAACGCCCAATAAAGTCTAGCCAACCTCTTGCAATTGGTTGAGGTCTCCCCTCTTGAGTTGGTTTGGGACAGCCTTTGAATTGGTTATCCACTTAGTTCCAGGGAGGCATATGTCCTCTAGAACTTGATCCAACCCTTTATCTGCTCTCACCATTCTCCTATTAAAGGATTCAGGATCATCTTGCAGTTGAGGCAATTTGAAGATTTCTCTTATTTTGTCCAGATGGATGTACATAACTTTCCCTCTGACCATGGTTCTGTAAGTATGGTAAGCGGTTCCAGTCATTCTCTGCTTATCTGTTAGCCACAGATTTGAGTAGAATTCCTGAACCATATTCCTTCCAACCTTTATCTCAGGATTGGTTAGAACTTCCCATCCTCTGTTTCGGATTTTGCTCTTGGATCCCCGGATATTCATCTTCTTTCAGATCAAACTTTACTTCCGGGATCACTGACCTCAGACCCATTATTTTGTGATAATGGTCTTCATGTTCTTTGGTTAAGAACTTTTCTTGATTCCAAAGATTCTTTGGATTATTTTCTTTCTTTCGTCTTAAATTGGTTTGTTTTCCCTTAGGAGCCATGATCTTGATGAATCTTGGCTTTAGTAATCACGGAAAAGCACACCAAACTTAGAGGTTTGCTTGTCCTCAAGCAAAAGAAAAGAAGGAGGAGAGAGAGGAGGAGAGCAAATTCGAATGGTGTGGGGGAATGGTGAGGCCGAACGTGTTTTTATAAGGGGGGGGAAGGAGATTTCGAAAGAAATTGAAAGGAGATTTGAGAAGATATGGAGAGAATTTGAGAGAAGGGTAAGTTTTTGAACAAGATTTGGGATTTGATTTGAGAGAGATTTGAAAGTGGATGATGAAAGGTTGAGATGGGTTCATGTGGAAAAGTATGGGTAAGAAAAGGAAAGTTTGAAAAAAATTTGATTGGAAAACAAAATCTTGGTCCCCCACTTTTCTGGCGTTAAACGCCCAGAATGGCATCCATTCTGGCGTTTAACGCCCATTTGTTGCCCATTGTGGGCGTTTAACGCCCAGCCAGGTGCCCTGGCTGGCGTTAAACGCCAGAATTCCCTTTATCACTGGGCATTTAGCTAAACGCCCAGGATGCTGCACACCTGGCGTTAAACGCCCAGAATGGTGCCTATTCTGGCGTTTAACGCCCAAAATGGCACCTTTACTGGCGTTAAACGCCCAGAATGGTGCCCATTCTGGAGTTTAACGCCCAAAATGCCCCTTACTGGCGTTTTTTCGCCAGTAAGCTCTTTTTCTCTGCTTTTTGCGCTGAATCCTTCTGTAATTCTGTGAATTCCTTCATTTTTGATGCTTGCCTTTGTAAAAACAAAACATATAACCTGCTAATGACTGGGTTGCCTCCCAGCAAGCGCTTCTTTACTGTCTTTAGCTGGACCTTTACTGAGAATCACTCAAGTCTCAGTTTTGAGCATTCCTGCTCAAAATTGCCTTCAAGATAATGCTTGATTCTTTGCCCATTAACAATGAACTTTTTGTCAGAATCAATATCCTGAAGTTCAACATATCCATATGGTGACACTCCTGTAATCACATACGGACCCCTCCACCGGGATTTAAGTTTTCCTGGAAACAATCTGAGCCTAGAGTTGAAGAGCAGAACTTTTTGTCCTGGCTCAAAGACTCTGGTTGAAAACTTCTTGTCATGCCACTTCTTTGCCTTTTCCTTATAAATTTTTGCATTTTCAAAGGCATTGAGTCTGAACTCCTCTAGCTCATTTAACTGGTGCAATCTTTTTTCACCAGCTAACTGAGCATCCATATTTAGGAATCTGGTTGCCCAGTAGGCTTTATGTTCCAGTTCCACGGGCAGATGACAGGCCTTCCCATACACCAGTTGGTATGGAGAGGTTCCTATAGGAGTCTTGAATGCTGTTCTGTATGCCCACAGAGCATTATCCAAACTCTTTGCCCAATCCTTTCTTCGGGCTATCACAGTCCGTTCTAGGATTCTTTTTAGTTCTCTGTTAGAGACTTCAGCTTGCCCATTTGTCTGTGGATGATACGGAGTTGCCACTTTGTGGCTAATTCCATATCTGACCATAGCAGAGTATAGCTATCTATTGCAGAAATGAGTGCCCCCGTCACTGATTAGTACTCTGGGAACAACAAACCTGCTGAAGATGTGTTTCTGGAGGAATTTCAGCACGGTCTTGGTATCATTAGTGGGTGTAGCAATTGCTTCTACCCACTTAGATACATAGTCCACTGCCACCAGAATGTAAGTGTTTGAGTATGATGGTGGGAATGGACCCATGAAGTCAATTCCCCATACATCAAACAATTCTATCTCTAATATCCCTTGTTGAGGCATGGCATATCCGTGAGGCAAGTTACCAGCTCTTTGGCAACTGTCACAGTTACGCACAAACTCTCGGGAATCTTTATAGAGAGTAGGCCAGTAGAAGCCACATTGGAGGACTTTAGTGGCTGTTCGCTCACTTCCAAAATGTCCTCCATACTGTGATCCATGGCAATGCCATAGGATCCTTTGTGCTTCTTCTCTGGGTACACATCAGCGGATCATTCCGTCTGCACATCTCTTAAAGAGATATGGCTCATCCCATAGGTAGTACTTGGCATCTGAAATTAATTTCTTTCTTTGCACTCTGCTGTACTCCTGGGGTATGAACCTCACAGCTTTATAGTTTGCAATATCTGCAAACCATGGAGCTTCCTGAATGGCAAAGAGTTGCTCATCTGGGAAAGTCTCAGAGATCTCAGTAGAAGGGAGGGACGTCCCAGCTACTGGTTCTATTCGGGACAGATGATCAGCTACTTGGTTCTCTGTCCCTTTTCTGTCTCTTATTTCTATATCAAACTCTTGCAGAAGCAACACCCATCTTATAAGCCTGGGTTTTGAATCCTGCTTTGTGAGTAAGTATTTAAGAGCAGCATGGTCAGTGTACACAATCACCTTTGATCCCACTAGATAAGATCTAAACTTGTCAATGGCATAGACCACTGCAAGTAATTCTTTTTCTGTGGTTGTGTAATTCTTCTGTGCATCATTTAGAACACGGCTGGCATAATAAATGACGTGCAGAAGCTTGTTATGCCTCTGTCCCAACACTGCACCAATGGCATGGTCACTGGCATCACACATTAATTCAAATGGCAATGTCCAATCTGGTGCAGAGATGACTGGTGATGTGACCAGCTTAGCTTTCAGGGTCTCAAACGCCTGCTGACACTGTGTGTCAAACACAAATGGCGTGTCAGCAGCTAGCAGGTTACTCAAAGGTTTTGCAATTTTTGAAAAATCCTTTATGAACCTTCTGTAGAATCCTGCATGCCCCAGAAAGCTTCTGATTGCCTTAACATTGGCAGGTGGTGGTAATTTTTCAATTACCTCTACCTTTGCCTTATCCACCTCTATTCCCCTGCTTGAAATTTTGTGCCCAAGGACAATTCCTTCAGTCACCATAAAGTGACATTTCTCCCAGTTTAAAACCAGGTTAGTCTCTTGGCACCTTTTCAGGACAAGTGCTAGGTGATTAAGACAGGAGCTGAATGAGTCTCCATATACTGAGAAATCATCCATGAAGACTTCCAGGAATCTCTCCACCATATCAGAGAAGATGGATAACATGCATCTCTGAAAGGTTGCAGGAGCATTACACAGAACAAAAGGCATCCTCCTGTAGGCAAACACGCCAGAAGGGCAAGTAAATGCTGTTTTTTCTTGGTCCTGAGGATCTACTGCAATTTGGTTGTAACCTGAATAGCCATCCAAAAAGCAGTAATAATCATGACCAGCTAGTCTTTCTAGCATTTGGTCTATGAATGGTAAAGGAAAATGATCCTTTCTGGTGGCTGTATTGAGTCTTCTGTAGTCAATACACATACGCCACCCTGTGACTGTTCTTGTAGGAACCAGTTCATTTTTTCATTATGAACCACTGTCATGCCTCCTTTTTTGGGGACAACATGGACAGGGCTCACCCAGGGGCTATCAGAAATAGGATAAATAATCCCAGCCTCTAGTAATTTAGTGACCTCTTTCTGCACCACCTCCTTCATGGCTGGATTTAGCCTCCTCTGTGGTTGGACCACTGGTTTGGCATTATCCTCCAACAGGATCTTGTGCATGCATCTAGCTGGGCTAATGCCCTTAAGATCACTTATGGACCACCCAAGAGCTGTCTTGTGTGTCCTTAGCACTTGAATCAGTGCTTCCTCTTCCTGTGGATTCAAAGCAGAGCTTATAATCACTGAAAAAGTGTCACCCTCTCCCAGAAATGCATACTTCAGGGATGGTGGTAGTGGTTTGAGTTCAGGTTTGGGAGGCTTATCCTCCTCCTGAGGAATTTTCGAAAATTCCTTTGTTTCCTGTGGTTCTTCTTGATCAGGCTGAGCATCCTTGAAGATGTCTTCAAGCTCTGATTCTAGGCTTTCAGTCATATTGATCTTTTCCGCCAAAGAGTCAATAATGTCAGCGCCCATGCAGTCATTTGGTGTGTCTGGATGCTGCATAGCTTTCACAGCATTCAACATGAACTCATCCTCATTGACTCTCAGGGTTACTTCCCCTTTTTGTACATCAATGAGAGTTCGTCCAGTTGCTAGGAAAGGTCTTCCTAGAATGAGAGTTGCACTCTTATGCTCCTCCATTTCCAGCACCACAAAGTCAGTTGAAAAGGCAAATGGCCCAACCTTGACAATCATATCCTCTATTATGCCTGATGGATGTTTAATGGAGCCATCAGCAAGTTGAAGGCATATCCGGGTTGGTTTGACTTCTCCAGTCAACCCAAGCTTTCTGATAGTAGATGCAGGTATTAGATTGATGCTTGCTCCAAGATCACATAGGGCTGTCTTGGTGCAAGCGCCTTCTAATGTGCATGGTATCATAAAGCTTCCTGGATTTTGAAGCTTTTCTGGTAAGCTTTTCAGAATGACTGCACTGCATTCTTCAGTGAGAAATACTTTTTCAGTTTCTCTCCAATCCTTCTTATGACTTAAGATCTTTTTCATGAACTTAGCATAAGAAGGTATTTGCTCAAGTGCCTCTGCAAACGGAATCTTTATTTCAAGAGTCCTTAGATAATCTGCAAAGCGAGCAAATTGCTTATCCTGCTCCGCTTGGCGGAGTTTCTGAGGATAAGGCATCTTGGCTTTATATTCTTCAACCTTAGTTGCTGCAGGCTTGTTCCTTACAGAAGTGGTTGAAGAATCCTTTTTAGAGGGATTACTGTCAGCACTCTCAGGTGTCTGATCCTCCCTTGGCGTCTGAACACCAGGATTGGGTGGAAAATGGGCATTAAACGCCAACTTTTCCCCCTTTTCTGGCGTTTAACGCCAGCTTTCCCTCCCTTCCTGGTGTTTGAACGCCACTAGCATTCCTCTCTGGGCTCTTACTGTCCTCAGAGGGATTTTGAACAGTGGTTTGGTTATCCTCTGTCAATTGTTCCTTATTTGACTTTTTACTCTTTTGAGTGGTGTTGTTCAGTGTCTTCCCACTCCTCAGTTGAACTTCTTGACACTCTTCTGTTATCTGTTTAGATATCTGCTGTTTTGCTTGATTCAACTGCAGTTCTATGTTCTTGTTAGCAACTTTAGTTTCGTGGAGCATCTCTTTAAATTCTGCTAACTGTTCTGTCATTAGGAGCAATTGTTGATTAAGCTCAATCATCTGTTCTTGAGGATTAGGATCAGTGACTACTGCCATGACTTCCTCTTTTGGAGAGAGCTCATTGCTAGAGTATAAATATTGGTTTCTAGCAACAGTGTCTATAAGCTCTTGAGCCTCTTCAATTGTCTTCCTCATGTGTATAGATCCACCAACTGAGTGGTCTAAAGACATCTGAGCTTTTTCTGTAAGCCCATAGTAGAAGATGTCTAACTGTACCCACTCTAAAAACATTTCAGAGGGGCATTTTCTTAGCATACCTCTATACCTCTCCCAGGCATTATAAAGGGATTCATTATCCTCTTGTTTAAAGCCTTGGATGTCCAGCCTTAGCTGTGTCATCCTCTTTGGAGGGTAAAAATGATTCAGGAATTTGTCTGATAACTGTTTCCATGTCTTTATGCTTGCTGTAGGTTGGTTATTCAACCACCTTTTAGCTTGATCTTTTACAGCAAATGGAAACAGTAATAGTCTGTAGACATCCTGATCCACCTCTTTATCATGTACTGTGTCAGCAATTTGTAAGAACTGTGCCAGAAACTCAATAGGTTCTTCCTGTGGAAGACCGGAATACTGGCAATTTTGCTGCACTATGATAATGAGTTGAGGATTTAGCTCAAAGCTGCTTGCTTTGATGGGAGGTGTACAGATGCTACTCCCATATGCAGCTGTAATGGGGTTGGCATATGACCCCAGAGTCCTTCTGGACTGATCAATCCTACTTAGGTCCATAATGGATAAAGGGAAATGATATGGATTGCAAATAGATAAATTTTGTTTTTTTTTTTTGAATTATCCGAAAAAGATAAAATAAAATAAAACAAAAGAAAAATAAAATAAAAATTCGAAAATTAAAAGAAAATAAGATCAAAGCAAATTGAAAACTGAATCAATTAGTTAATTGAAAAGATTTTGAGATTAGCAATTAGAAAGATATGATTGAGAAAAATTTTATGAAAAAGATTTGATTTTTGAAATGAAGAAAGAGAAAAACACAAAATGACACCAAACTTAAAATTTTTAGAAAATCAAACACAATTTTTCGAAAATTTTAACGGAAAAACACAAAGAGGACACCAAACTTAGAATTTTTATGGATCAAAAGGGACTAAAGACATGCAAATTCGAAAATTAGAAGAAAAACAAAAGCATACAATTGACACCCAACTTAAAATATGAAACTAAACTCAACTAAAAGACTCTAAACCAACAAAAATAAAACAGTCCTAATCTAAGCAACAAGATAAGCCGTCAGTTGTCCAAACTCGCACAATCCCCGGCAACGGCACCAAAAACTTGGTGCACGAAATTGCAATCACACTTTTGCA
Source organism: Arachis stenosperma (assembly GCF_014773155.1). Taxonomy (NCBI): domain Eukaryota; kingdom Viridiplantae; phylum Streptophyta; class Magnoliopsida; order Fabales; family Fabaceae; genus Arachis; species Arachis stenosperma. Next base: position 89,737,852 of record NC_080382.1, read on the forward strand.
ACCCCGCATAACTAACCAGCAAGTGCACTGGGTCGTCCAAGTAATACCTTACGTGAGTAAGGGTCGATCCCACGGAGATTGTCGGCTTGAAGCAAGCTATAGTTATCTTGTAAATCTTAGTCAGGATATCAGAAATTGTCAGGGTTGATTGTGAAAAGCAAAAGAACATGAAATAAGTACTTGTTATGCAGTAATGGAGAATAGGTTGAGGTTTTGGAGATGCTCCATCTTCTGAATCTCTGCTTTCCTACTGTCTTCTTCATCAAACACGCAAGGCTCCTTCCATGGCAAGCTGTATGCAGGGTTTCACCGTTGTCAATGGCTACCTCCCATCCTCTCAGTGGAAATGTTCAACGCACCCTGTCACGGCACGGCTATCCATCTGTCGGTTCTCAATCAGGTCGGAATAGAATCCAATGATTCTTTTGCGTCTGTCACTAATGCCCCGCCCTCAGGAGTTTGAAGTTCGTCACAGTCATTCAATCATTGAATCCTACTCAGAATACCACAATCAAGGTTTAGACCTTCCGGATTCTCTTGAATGCCGCCATCAATTCTAGCTTATACCACGAAGATTCTGATTAAAGAATCCAAGAGATATCTACTCAATCTAAAGTAGAACGGAGGTGGTTGTCAGGCACGCGTTCATAGTTGAGAATATGATGAGTGTCACGGGTCATCACATTCATCCGGGTTAAGAGCAAGTGATATCTTAGAACGGAAGCAAGCATGATTGAATAAGAAACAGTAGTAATTGCATTAATCCATCAAGACACAGCAGAGCTCCTCACCCCCAACCATGGGGTTTAGAGACTCATGCTGTAAGAAGTACACAAAGAAACGTGTAAAGTGTCATCAGGTATAGATACAATGTCAAAAGATCTTATTAATAGTGAACTAGTAACCTAGGGTATACAGGAATGAGTAAATGACGTAAAAATCCACTTCTGGGTCCACTTAGTGTGTGCTTGGGCTGAGCATTGAAGCTTTCATGTGCAGAGACCTTTTCTGGAGTTAAACGCCAGCTTTCATGCCAGTTTGGGCGTTTAACTCCAATTTTTGTGCCAGTTCCAGCGTTAAACGCTGGAAATTCTGAGGCTGATTTGAAACGCCGGTTTGGGCCATCAAACCTCAGACAAAATATGCACTATTATACATTGCTGGAAAGCCCAGAATGTCTACTTTCCAATGCCGTTGAGATCGCGCCAATTGGGCTTCTGTAGCTCTAGAAAATCCACTTCGAGTGCAGGGAGGTCAGAATCCAACAGCATCTGTAGTCCTTTTCAGCCTCTAAATCAGATTTTTGCTCAGATCCCTCAATTTCAGCCAGAAAATACCTGAAATCATAGAAAAACACACAAACTCATAGTAAAGTCCAGAAAAGTGAATTTTAACTAAAAACTAATAAAAATATACTAAAAACTAACTAAATCATACTAAAAACATACTAAAAACAATGCCAAAAAGCGTATAAGTTATCCGCTCATCAATAGTGCTGAGAGGTGCTGGCTCGAAGGGAGGGTTATGGTGGGATTTAAAAGCAATTTATCTTTTTTCACTTGGGAAGTGGTGCCTAGCATGGGAAGAGGTGCCAACCCTTCTTTTCTTTTGATTCTCTGCACATGTTTAGTTCCAAAGTGCAAGTACACTTTGACTCCTTTCTTGATGAGCTATCAATTATGTGGGCCCCATCCTCTCTTCTGAAAGTGAAAACCGAAACACCATAAGTGAAAAGAACCCCTTTATATTCCTTTTCGTAACATATAATTGAAATGCATTTGATGAGTGTCCCTTGGGACACCAAACTTAATTTCCTTGCATCTAATAAATTGGGTTTATCATTAGGTATTTAATGTGTTCATAAGGGTGAATAAATTCACTTATTTCACATTCTTTAACTCCCTCTGGACACATTAAGGTGACCTTATATGCATAGCCAATTTATTTAATGCATTCAGACTAAAAACATGCTGGGCTTACTATGTGGACATCATATGGAGGTGGCCACACCAAACTTAATCTCTGGGCTTACTCTCAAAATTAATTTATTCAAAGGTTTGTAAGCCTAGATTAAGTGGGCTAGTGGCCACACCAAACTTAGCTTTTTAGCTAGTTCCCAGCCCAATTACTCATCATTAGTAAGTGTGATCATCAATTTGCATTTTCAGAAAAAGGAAAAAAAACAGATTGAAGAATTACTAACTATCAAACATTGGAACTGATATTTAAACTACCTAATCTATCCTTTACAATCTACTCTTAGAAAGCAAGAGAAACAAAAGTATTAAACTGGAACTTAAACTATATAAATTGGAAATTCTGAAGCTACTTCTAGAAAGCAAGAGATCAAAAGGATATAGAGTGTTGGGGTGCCTCCCAACCAACGCTTCTTTAATGTCATTAGCTTGACATTCCTCCATCTTTAGTTGAGGTTGTAGCTCACTATCTGCTCCTCCAAAGAGTTTCCCAAGTAATGTTTGAGTCTATGGCCATTTACAGTGAAAGTTCTCTGAGTTTTGTCCTCCATGAGCTCTACATGACCATAGGGGAATACTTTAAGCATGGTAAAAGGTCCTGACCATAGTAGCACCTTTTGACCTTCTACAAACTCTCTTCTTGCTATCTTTTGATCATGCCACCTTTTAGCCTTTTCCTTGTAGATTTTGGCATTTTCATATGCTTAAGATCTGAGTTCTTCTAATTCTTGTAGTTGCAAGATCCTTTTCTCCCCAGCAGCATTACTGTCAAAGTTTAGTAGGTTGAGTGCCCAAAAGGCTTTGTGTTCAAGCTCAAGGGGTAAGTGACATGCCTTCCCATACACCAGCAAATATGGGGTCATCCCTATTGGTGTTTTGAAGGCTGTCCTATATGCCCAAAAAGCGTCATCCAGCCTCTTTGACCAGTCCTTTCTTGAAGCTCCCACAATTTTCTCTAGGATCCGCTTTAGCTCTCTATTGGATACCTCTGTCTGCCCACTTGTTTGAGGGTGAAATAGTGTTGCAACCTTATGTTTCACTCCATATCTCAAGAGGAGGGCTTCCAATGGTCTGTTGCAGAAGTGGCTCCCTCTATCACTAATAAGAGCTCTGGGGACTCCAAATCGGCTAAAGATGTTCCTCCTAAGGAAGTTCATGACTACCTTCTTATCATTTGTTGGTGCTGCAATGGCCTCCACCCACTTAGATACATAGTCCACTGCCACTAGAATGTACTTGTTTGAGTATGAGGTAGGGAAAGGACCCATGAAGTCAATTCCCCATACATCAAACAACTTATGTTCTAGGATAAACTGATGTGGCATCTCATTTTTCTTGGGTAGATTGCCAGCTCTTTGGCATTCATTGTACCTTGACACCAATTCCTTAACATCTTTAAATATTGTTGGCCAAAAGAATCCACATTGGAGCACCTTTGCTGCTGTTCTTTCTCCACTAAAATGGCCTCCATATGCAGATCCATGGCATTGCCACAACACTTGTTGCCCTTCTTCTTGTGAAATACATCTCCTCAAGATCCCATCAATACCTTTTTTGAACAAGTATGGCTCATCCTAGATGTAGTGTTTAGCATCATTGAGTAGCTTCCTCCTTATGTGCTTGTTGATGTTGGTGGGCAACTCCCCAATAGTCTTGAAGTTGGCTATATCAGCAAACTAAGGGCTTTCTTGAATCATCATCAGCTGCTCATCAAGGAAACTTTTATTCACTTCAAGTTGCTGTGCTTCATCCTCTTCATGTGGATTCTTGATAAATGATCAACCACCTTATTTTTTACCCTACTTCTATATTTTATCTCTATGTTGAATTCTTGAACTAGCAAGACCCACCTTATCAACCTAGGCATGGATTCTTGCTTGGTCAACAGATATTTGAGGGCTGCATGATTAGTGAAAACAGTAACTTTTGAGCCAGTAAGATATGATCTAAATTTATCAAAAGAAAAGACTATGGCTAAAAGTTATTTCTCTGTAATGGTGTAGTTCCTTTGATTCTCATTGAGGACTTTGCTAGCATAGTAAATAACATGCACTAGCTTGTCTTTCCTTTGTCCTAGAACAGCACCAACAGCGAAATCAGATGCATCACACATCAATTCAAAGGGTAGATCCCAACTATGTAGTGCTATAATAGGTGCAGAGGAAAGTCTATTTTTATGTTCATTAAAGGCTAACATACACTCTCTATCAAAAACAAAGGGGGTATCTGAGACAAGTAGGTTGCTGAGGGGTTTGGCAATCTTTGAAAAATATTTTATAAACCTCCTATAGGACCCAGCATGTCCCAAAAAACTTCTAATTTCATTGACATTTCAAGGTGGAGGCAATTTCTCAATTACTTCCACCTTTGCCTTGTCTACTTCTATGCCCTTTTTAGAGATCTTATGACTAAGAACCACCTCTCCAGTTACCATGAAATGGCAGTTCTCCCAGTTTAAAACCAGGTTAGTTTCTTGGCATCTCTTTAGCACTATGGCAAGATGATGTAGGCAATCAGAATATGAATCCCCAAACACAGGAAAGTCGTCCATAAACACTTCTATGAACTTCTCAATCATGTCTGAAAAGATGGAGAGCATGCACCTTTGGAATGTTGCAGGTGCACTACACAATCCAAAGGGCATTCTCCTATAATCAAAGACTCCATAGGGACTAGTAAAAGAGGTTTTCTCCTGATCCTTTGGGTCTACAACTATTTGGTTGTAGCCAGAGTAGCCATCCAGGAAGCAGTAATATTCATGTCTTACTAGTCTTTCAACATCTGGTCCATGAAAGGTAGGGGAAAGTGGTCTTTTTGGGTGGCTTCATTAAGTTTTCTATAGTCAATGCACATGCGCCATCCGGTCACTGTTCTTGTAGGTATTAGTTCATTCTTCTCGTTTGGTACAACAGTGATCCCTCATTTCTTAGGAACCACTTGGACAGGGCTTACCCAAGGGCTGTCTGAGATAGGGTAAATCACCCATGCTTGCCATAGTTTCAACACCTCCTTTTGGACTACCTCATTCATTGTTAGGTTTAGCCTTCTCTGTTGCTGTCTTGAGGGCTTTGCACCTTTCTCAAGTAGGATCTTGTGCATGCATATTGAAGGACTTATTCCCTTTAGATCCGCAAGTGTCCAACCTATAGCATCCTTATATTGTTTCAGCACTTGGATTAACTCCTCTTCTTGTTCCTCTTTCAGGTTCAAGTTAATGATTACTGGGTATATGTTGTTATCACCCAAGTAAGCATATTTCAAACTTGGGGGTAGAATCTTAAGTTCCAACATTAGTGCCTCCAATTCCATCTTGCTTGGCATATCCATCATGACTGATTTGTCCATAGCCTCCAGTGGTAGCTCACCATACGAGACTTATTGATCTTGCTCTTGAGTTTCTTCACATTGTTCTTCCTCTAGGACTCCTTGTACCAAGTTTTCAATGGTATCCACCATCATGCATTCACTAATGGCTTTCTTGGGGTAGCTCATTGCCTTGAAGAAATTGAAAACCATCTTCTCTTCATGTAATCTCAGGACTAGCTCCCCTTTTTGAACATCAATTATAGCTCCAGCAGTAGCTAGGAATGACCTTCCTAGGATGATTGATGTGCTGGCTTCTTCCTCCATGTTAAGCACAACAAAATTAGCTGGAAAGATGAATTTCTCCACTTTCATCAATAGATCTTCCACCACACCATGGGGGAATTTAAACGTTCTGTCAGCCAATTGGAGTGCCATTCTTGTTGGCTTGGCTTCCTCTATTCTCATTCTTTTTATCATGGGCAAAGACATGAGGTTTATGCTTGCTCTGAGATCACATAATGCCTTCTCAATGTTCCTAACCCCAATGATACAGGGGATTTGGAAACTCCCAGGGTCTTTTAATTTCTGGGGGAGCTTCTTTTATATTATAACACTGCACTCTTCAGTAAGTACCACAGTTTCTTTCTCACCCCAGTTTTTTTTCCTTGTCATAAGTTCCTTTAAGAACTTGGCATAGAGCGGCATTTGCTTTATGGGTAGGGTGCCTTCGACACATAAGGCTTCAGGACTTTCTTTGTTGGGGATGGTGCAGGGGTCTCTTCTTCCTTCTTGGTTTCAGGTTCCCTTGCAGCTTCTTCTCCTTTGTGGCTTTGACTTGGGGGTGTTTCTTCTACAACCTTTCTGCTTCTTAGTGTTATGGCCTTGCATTCTCCCCTTGGGTTAGCCATGGTGTCACTAGGAAAGATATGTGCGGACATAGGTATTTTCTTAGATAAGCTCCCTAATTGTGCCTCCAACTTTGAAATCGCAGCCCCTTGATTCTTTATGTTGGATCTGACCTCTTCCTAATTAGCATCTATCTTTCTATTAGCCTGGAGCTATCTTTCCAGAATAGTGGAGATAGTTCCGGTCAGTTGTGTTAACAATTGTGCTATGGCTGCCTCCAATTTTGAGAAATTGCTGCTGGTTTCACATGGTTGCATGGTGGGGGTTGATGTATCTTGGTGGTGGCTATTGTGTGTTTGCTGTGTAGGGTGATATAATGTGTTTTGTGAGTTGTGGTAGGGTCTATTGTTGCTTGATTGGTGGTTGGGGTTGTGGTTGTTGTGATGATTGGAGTGATATGATTTGTGGTCTTGTTGGTTTTCCCACCCAAAATTTGGGTGGTTCTTCCAACCTTGATTGTATGTTTTAGAGTTTGGATCATATAGTGGTCTAAAGGGATTGTTCACATAGTTTGCCTGCTCCCATTCACATTCAGCTTCTGCTGCATCTTCTTCTTGTGGTGGTGCTTGAGCTTGGACAACTGAGACTTGGCTTGCCTCTACTTTCTTTGTTAAGGCTGCTAATTATGCTGTAATTGCTTTGTTTTGTGCTAACAAGGCATCCATAGAGTTGAGTTCCAGCACTCCTATCTTTTGAGCTCTTTCTGAAGCATAGAAGTACTCATTTTTTACTACAATCTCAATAACATCTATGGCCTCTTCAATAGTTTTCTTCTTATTGAGTGAACCCCCTGAAGAATGGTCCACAGCTTTCTTTGCTTCATATGATAGCCCTTCATAGAAGATGTGTAGTTGAACCCATTCGTTGAACATATCCGGAGGGCACTTCCTTGTCAAGTCTTTGAACCTCTCCCAGGTCTCATAAAGTGTTTCACCATCTTGCTACCTGAAGGTTTGCACCTCAGTTCTCAACCTATTGACTCTCTATGGAGGGTAGAATCTTACTAGAAATTTATTCACAACCTCCTCCTAAGTTGTCAAGCTCTCCTTGGGAAATGCCTCCAACCACTTTGCTGCCTTATCTCCTTGTGAAAAAGGGAACAAGAGTAGCTTGTAGGTGTCAGGGTGTACACCATTGGATTTTACAGTGTCGTATATCCTCAATAATGTAGTGAGATATTGGTTTGGGTCCTCTTGGGCACCCCTTCCATATGAACAATTATTCTGGACAAGTGTGATGAGTTGAGGTTTCAACTCAAAGTTGTTAGCATGGATTGTTGGCTTCAGAATGCTGTTGCCATAGTTTCCTGGATTTGGGTTAATGTAGGAGCCTAAGACTCTCCTCTCTTGCCCAACATGATTGCCATCTTCCTCTCTAACATGGTTATGCACCTCTTCCTTCATAGTAGCTCCCAGATCTTCCTCCACTACTTCCTCTCCAACTATGCCTTTGCCTCTTGCTTCACTCTTTAATCTAAGAACGGTCCTCTCAAGTGCACTATCGAAGGAGGATGAAGTTTCTCCCCTTCTACCTGTCATACATTCAACAAATAGCCAGCAGAGGACAAGTGAAGTGAAAACTCTTGTTGAAGTTAGTGGTTAGCTTGGTTGATGCAATTGATCCAACAGTTAATATGGTAGTAAGAAGACTAGAAATATGAATAGTGAGTAACAAAAATTATCAAAGTAGATATAAACAGAGTGGGAAAGAAGAAAATTAAAGAACTGAAAAGGAAATAACAAGGTAATGAAAATGCTTAATCTAGCTCCCCAATCAATTTAGTAATTGTCAAATTCAAACCAATCCCCGACAACGGCGCCATAAAACTTGATGACCGGAATTCACACCCCTCAAATTTTGATTATGAACCCGTTCTTTTGGCAAGCGCACCAAAATTATCGTCAAGTAATTACCCACAGTGGAGTGGGATCGTATCTACAGAGATTGGTAGATTTGAGCAATTTTAATCAATTGGTGAATTAGTCAAGCTGAGCAATATAGAGAATGATTGCAGAATTATAAATGAATAGGAAAGTAAATGACTCAAAGATAAAGAGAAGTAGTAAAGTGTAGAATCATAAATGACTTAATTGTAAATGAGAATGGGGATTGATAGAATTGTAAAGAAAGCTATAAAGAATGTGGAAGATAAGAATATGAGAGTTCATTAAGATTGGGAGATATTGTTCTCTTTGGATTAAATCCAGCTCATCTCATCTTCAATCATGCAACTCGTTGACCTCTTGGAAATCATGATTGATTGAGTCCCAATCCTTTGGTGACTCAATCTCTCTAATCTTGATAATTAGTCAATTCCTTGGTCTAATTACTCATGAAGAGAGATATGCTTGGTCCCTGATTATACCACACATCCTTGTAGATCCAGAATAGAGGGTCGATTATATGTCACCACATCCAATCACCAAAACCCAGATCTACTCATATGTGAGAAGGAATTTCAAGCATGGTTTCATGTTTCCTTTTCTAAGGTTCCCATGAAACCCATTTTGCATTCAATCTCTTTCCCAAGATGATTGAACACTAGCATTAAAATAAAATTCATTCTAGCAAATCAAAGAGAAGATGAAGAGAAGAAGAAATTCACTATCATTAATCCATCAAATACAACAGAGCTCCCACTCTCAATGAGAGGGAATTTAGCTACTCATAGCTTATAGAAAATTACAAAAGATGAAAGAAATGATGTGAAAGTAAAGCTAACACCACCTTAACAAACTACTATCCAACCCCTTTCTCAATACTCTCAGGGGTTATTTATACTACTTCTAGTGCTGGAATAAAGAAAGTAAAAAAGAGGAAAAGAAAATTACAATTGGAGGGAAAGAAAACCCAATAAACATGACCTTCCAGCTTGGCGTGTGATGGGCGCTTGAGTAGCGTGCCACGCCCAGCCTCCAATTTAGCTTGGCGCGCCACGCCCAGCTCTCAAGTGGCACGCCCCCATGTGTTGATATCCCTGGCGTGCCACGCCTTCGATCCCAAGTGGCACGCCCAGGGTCTTCTCAAGCTTTGGTTAGCCTGGTGTGCCACGCCTTCGAGCCCAAGTGGCACGCCCAGGCTTTTGTTGGCTCTTTGTTATCCTGGCATGCCACGCCTTCGATCCCAAGTGGCATGCCCAGGCCTTTGTCTTCCTCTTCTCTTTTCTGGAAAGTTGAACTAGCGTGGCACGCCCAGGGTCTGGCGTGCCACGCCCATTGTATGTGTGTCACTCCCTTTTCTAGAAAATAGAGCTGGCGTACCACGCCCAGTGTGTGGCGTGTGGTGCACAAAATTGTGATCATCATAATGGTGCCAATAGACTTGGTGCTCTTAAACATGAATCACACTTCGTCACAACTCTACACAACTAACCAGCAAGTGCACTGGGTCATCCAAGTAATACCTTACGTGAGTAAGAGTCAATTCCACGGAGATTGTCAGCTTGAAGCAAGCTATGGTCACCTTGTAAATCTCAGTCAGGCGAATTCAAATGGGTGATAGAGTTTTCATAATTAAAAGATAAATAAATCATAAAGTAAAGATAGAGATACTTATGTAATTCATTGGTGAGAATTTCAGATAAGTGTATGGAGATGCTTTGCTCCTTTTGAATCTCTGCTTTCCTACTGCCTTCATCCAATCCTTTATACTCCTTTCCATGGCAAGCTGTGTGTAGGGTTTCACCAGCGTCAATGGCTAATCATCTGTCGGTTCTCGATCATGGTGGAATAGGATTTACTATTCTTTTGCGTCTGTCACTACGCCCAACACTCGCGAGTTTGAAGCTCGTCACAGTCATCCCTTCCCAGATCTTACTCGGAATACCACAAACAAGGTTTAGACTTTCCGGATCTCAGGAATGGCCGCCAATGGATTCTAGCTTATACCACAAAGACTCTGATCTCACGGAATGTAAAGACTCTGAGCATTGAGCTTTACACGTGTAAAGACTTCTCTTGGAGTTAAATGCCAGCTTTGGTGCTAGTTTGGGTGTTTAACTTCAACTTTTATGCCAGCTCTGGCGTTTTGACTTTAGAATAGGGCAGAGAAGGGGCGTTTGAACGCCAGTTTGAGTCATCAAAACTCGAGAAAAGTATGGATTATTATATATTGTTGGAAAGCCCTGGATGTCTACCTTCCAACGCAATTAAGCGCACGCCATTTGAGATTCTGTAGCTCCAGAAAATCCACTTTGAGTGCAGGGAGGTCAGAATCCAACAGCATCTGCAGTCCTTTGTCAGCCTCTGAATCAGATTTTTGCTCAGGTCCCTCAATTTCAGCCAGAAAATACCTGAAATAACAAAAAAACACACAAACTCATAGTAAAGTCTAGAAATGTAAATTTTGCATAAAAACTAATAAAAACATCCTAAAAAGTAGCTAGATCCTACTTCCAAGTTTGATGGAAGAAGCATCTCAATCCCTGCTATTGGAGCAAACAATTTTAAGCTGAAACCTCAACTAGTTGCTCTAATGCAACAGAACAGCAAGTTCCATGGACTTCCATCAGAAGATCCATATCAGTTTTTAACTAAGTTCTTGCAGATCTATGAGACTGTTAAGACTAATGGAGTAGATCCTGAAGTCTACAGGCTCATGCTTTTCCCTTTTGCTGTAAGAGACAGAGCTAAAACATGGTTGGACTCACAACCTAAAGATAGCCTGGACTCTTGGGTAAGCTGGTCACAGCCTTCTGGACTAAGTTCTTTCCTCCTCAAAAGCTGAGCAAGCTTAGAGTGGATGTTCAGACCTTCAAGCAAAAAGATGGTGAATCCCTCTATGAAGCTTGGGAAAGATACAAGCAGATGACCAAAATGTGTCCTTCTGACATGCTTTCAGAGTGGACCATTCTGGATATATTCTATTATGGTCTATCTGAGTTCTCCAAGATGTCATTGGACCATTCTGTAGGTGGATCCATTCACCTAAAGAAAATGCCTGCAGAAGCTCAAGAACTTATTGACATGGTTGCAGATAACCAATTCATGTACACTTCTGAGAGGAATTCTGTGAATAATGGGACGCCTCAGAGGAAGGGAGTTCTTGAAGTTGATGCTCTGAATGCCATATTGGCTCAGAACAAAATGTTGACTCAGCAAGTCAACATGATTTCTCAAAGTCTGAATGGATGGCAAAATGCATCCAACAGTACTAAAGAGGCATCTTCTGAAGAAGAAGCTTATGATCCTGAGAACCCTGCAATAGCAGAGGTAAATTACATGGGTGAACCTTATGGAAACACCTATAATTCCTCATGGAGAAATCATCCAAATTTCTCATGGAAGGATCAACAAAAGCCCCAACAAGGCTTTAATAATGGTGGAAGAAAAAGGCTCAGCAATAGCAAGCCTTTTCCATCATCTTCTCAGCAACAGACAGAAAATTCTGAGCAGAGTACCTCTAGCTTAGCAAATATAGTCTCTGATCTGTCTAAGGCCACTTTAAGTTTCATGAGTGAAACAAGGTCTTCCATTAGAAATTTGGAGGCACAAGTTGGCCAGTTGAGTAAGAAAGTCACTGAAACTCCTCCTAGTACTCTCCAAGCAATACTGAAGAGAATCCAAAAAGAGAGTGCAAGACTACTGATATTGTCAATATGGCCGAATCCAAGGAGGAAGGGGAGGACGTGAATCCCAATGAGAAAGACCTCATGGGACGTCTCCCAGACAAGAAGGAGTTCCTTATTGAAAACCTAAAGGAATCTGAGGCTCATATGGAGACCATATAGATATTCCATTAAACCTTCTTCTGCCATTCATGAGCTCTGAGAAATATTCTTCCTCTGAAGAAGATGAAGATGTAACTGGAGAGCAAGTTGCTCAATATCTAGGAGCTATCATGAAGCTGAATGCCAAGTTGTTTGGTAATGAACTAGATACATGGGTTCAGCAAACTCTACCTCAAAAGAAACAAGATCCTGGTAAATTCTTAATACCTTGTACCATGGACACCATGACCTTTGAACAGGCTCTGTGCAACCTGGGGTCAAGTACAAATCTTTTGCCACTCTATGTAATGGAGAAACTGGGAATCTTCGAGGTACAGGCTGCCACATTCTCATTACAAATGGCAGACAAGTTAGTAAGACAAGCTAATGGATTGGTAGAGGATGTGTTAGTAAAAGTTGAAGGCCTCTACATTCCTGCTGATTTCATAATCTTAGACACTAAGAAGGAGGAGGATGAATGCATCATCCTTGGAAGACCCTTCCTAGCCACAGCAGGAGCTGTGATTGATGTTGACAGAGGAGAGCTAGTCCTTCAATTAAATGGGGACTACCTTGTGTTTAAAGCTCAAGGATCTTCCTCTGTAACCATAGAGAGGAAGCATGAAAAGATTCTCTCAATACAGTGTCAAACAAAGCCCCCACAATCAAACTCTAAGTTTGGTGTTGGGAGGCCACAACCAAACTTTAAGTTTGGTGTTAATCCCCCATATTCAAACTCTAAGTTTGGTGTTGGGAGTCCACAACATTGACTTGATCACCTGTGAGGCTCCATGAGAGCCCACTGTCAAGCTAGTGACATTAAAGAAGCGTTTATTGGGAGGCAACCTAATTTTTGTTTATCTAATTCTATTTTTATTTTTATTGTTCTTTTATATATTATTAGGTTCATGATCATGTGGAGTCACAAAACAAATACTAAAATTAAAAACAGAATCAAAAATAGCAGAAGAAACAGCACACCCTGGAAGAAGGGCTTGCTGGCGTTTAAACGCCAGTAAGGAGCAGCTGGCTGGCGTTCAACGCCAGAACAGAGCATGGATCTGGTGTTGAACGCCAGAAACATGCAGCAATCTGGCATTTAAACGCCAGGATTGCACCCTGAGGAAAGCTGGCGTTCAACGCCAGAAACATGCTGCAGACTGAGAGCGGATAATTTATATGCTTTTTGGCATTGTTTTTAGTATGTTTTTAGTATGTTTTAGTTAGTTTTTATTATATTTTTATTAGTTTTTATTTAAAATTTACTTTTCTGGACTTTACTATGAGTTTTTGTATTTTTCTGTGATTTCAGGTATTTTCTGGCTAAAATTGAGGGACCTGAGCAAAAATCTGATACAGAGGCTGAAAAAGAACTGTAGATGCTGTTGGATTCTGACCTCCCTGCACTCGAAGTGGATTTTCTGGAGCTACAGAAGCCCAATTGGCGCGCTCTCAATTGCATTGGAAAGTAGACATCCAAACCGGCGTTCTAAATCAGCTCAAGACTGCCCGGCATTAAACGCCGGAACTGGCACAGAAGTGGGAGTTAAACGCCCAAACTGGCACAAAAGCTGGCGTTTAACTCCAAGAAAAGTCTCTACACATAGAAGCTTCAATGCTCAACTCAAGCACACACCAAGTGGGCCCGGAGGTGGATTTTTATGTCATTTACTCATTTCTGTAAACCCTAAGCTACTAGTTCTCTATAAATAAGACCTTTTGCTATTGTATTTTCATCTTGGTTCTTCTGGTTCCCTCTCTGGGGCCGAAGCCAATGATCACTATTATCACTTATGTAATTTCAACGGTGGAGTTTCTACACACCATAGATTAAGGTGTGGAGCTCTGCTGTACCTCGAGTATTAAGGAGTAAGAAGGATTTGATGAAGACAGTAGGAAAGCAGAGAGACGGAAGGGACAAAGCATCTCCATACGCTTATCTAAAATTCTCACCAATGAATTACATAAGTATCTCTATCTTTATTTTATGTTTTATTTATCTTTTAATCAGTAATCCTCCATAACCATTTGAATCCGCGTGACTGAGATTTCCAAGATGACCATAGCTTGCTACATACCAACAATCTCCGTGGGATCGACCCTTACTCGCGTAAGGTTTATTACTTGGACGACCCAGTGCACCTGCTGGTTAGTTGTGCGAAGTTGTGATAAAGAGTTGAGATTGCAATTGAGCGTACCATGTTGACGGCGCCATTAATGATCACAATTTCGTGCACTAAGTTTTTGGCGCCGTTGCCGGGGATTGTTCGAGTTTGGACATCTGACGGTTCATCTTGTTGCTTAGATTAGGTATTTTTCTTTAGAATTTTTAAGAATGAATTCTAGATTTTCAAGGTGATGTTTTCATCATCACCAAAGCTGATTGATTCTCATCAATTTAGCTCTTGAATGCAATGTCCTGCTGAAGCTTGGCTAGCCATGTCTAATTTCTTTAAACTAAAGCTTTAAACTAACATTGCATGATTCCTGGAATTCTTATTAAAATTTTTGAATCTCTTTATTTTCTTTTCCATATAATTTTCGAAAAAAATCCAAAAAAATTATAAAATCTTAAAATCAATAATATTTTATATTTCTTGTTTGAGTCTAGAGTCTAATTTTAAGTTTGGTGTCAATTGCATTCATCTAATTTTCAAAAAAATTGCATGCATTGTGTTCTTCATTGATCTTCAAGTTGTTCTTGATGATTCCCTTGTTCTGATCTTTAAATTCTCTTGTCTTGAGTGTTTTGTTGTTTCTCATATGCATTCTCAATTTGTTAGTGTCAATAGTATATAAACTTCTAAGTTTGGTGTCTTGCATGCATTGTTTATTTGATTTTAGTTGCATTTTGATTATTCCTCATCATTAAAAAATTCAAAAAAATTTTTATTTGTGTCTTTTCAAGTCAATAATACAGAGAATTGAAGATTCAGAACATACAGCAGAGGAACTACACAGAAAAAGCTGGGCGTTCAAAACACCCAGGGAGGAAGGAAAACTGGCGTTTAAACGCCAGCCAGGGTGCCTGGCTGGGCGTTTAACGCCCAAAAAGGTAGAGTTTTGGGCGTTAAACGCCAGAATGGATACCATTCTGGGCGTTTAACGCCAGGATGGCACGAGAGGGAAGATTTTGTTTTTAATTCAAATTTTTTTTTCAAGTTTTCTTAATTTTTCAAAATCAAATCTTTTTCAAATCATATCTTTTCAACCATATATTTTCAAAATCAATTTCTCTCCATTTTTCAAAAATACTTGCTAACAATTAATGATTTGATTCAACATTTCAAGTATGTTGCCTTTTCTGTTGAGAAAGGTTTAAATGTCTGAATCATATCTTTTAAATTTCTTGTTAGCCAAGTCATTAATTTTAAAAATCAAATCTTTTTAAATTGTTTTTTCCATCATATCTTTTCAATCATATCTTTTCAATCACATCTTTTTCAAAATTAATTTTCAATCATATCTTTTTGATTTCTAATTTCAAAATCTTTTTCAAAAATCACTTAATTTCTTTCCCACTCTTAGTTTTCGAAAATCATCAATCAATTTTCAAAATTCTTTTAAAATCTTTTACTTTAATTTCAAAAATTCTTCCCCTTTTCTCACATCCTTCTATTTAAGGACTAACACTCCTCCACTATCAACAATTCGAACTCTATCTCTCTTGATAAGTTTGAATTCCTCTACCTCCTCCTTCTATTCTTCTTTTCCTCTGACATCTCAAGGAATCTCTATACTGTGACATAGAGGATTCCATATTTTCTTTCTCTTCTCTTTCATATGAGCAGGAGCAAAGACAAAAGCATTCTTGTTGAGGCTGACCCTGAACCTGAAAGGACCTTGAAGCGAAAGCTAAGAGAAGCTAAAGCACTACTCTCTGTAGAGGACCTAACAGAAATCTTCAAACAAGAAGAAGACATGGTAGCCGAAAACAACAACAATGCCAACAATGCAAGGAAG
This sequence comes from Arachis stenosperma, assembly GCF_014773155.1. Classification (NCBI taxonomy): domain Eukaryota; kingdom Viridiplantae; phylum Streptophyta; class Magnoliopsida; order Fabales; family Fabaceae; genus Arachis; species Arachis stenosperma. The sequence continues at coordinate 89,753,710 of NC_080382.1, forward strand.
GTGTTGGGTGACTTTACTGCACCTACTCCCGACTTCTATGGGAGAAGCATCTCTATCCCTGCCATTGGACCAAACAACTTTGAGCTTAAGCCTCAATTAGTTTCTCTAATGCAACAGAATTGCAAGTTCCATGGACTTCTATTCGAAGATCCTCATCAGTTTTTAGCTGAATTCTTGCAAATCTGTGACACTGTCAAGACCAATGGGGTTGACCCTGAGGTCTACAGACTTATGCTATTCCCTTTTGCTGTAAGAGACAGAGGTAGGATATGGTTGGACTCACAACCTAAAGAAAGCCTGAACTCTTGGGAAAAGCTAGTCAATGCCTTCTTGGCAAAGTTCTTTCTACCTCAAAAATTGAGTAAGCTTAGAGTGGAAGTCCAAACCTTCAGACAGAAGGAAGGTGAATCCCTCTATGAAGCTTGGGAAAGATACAAACAATTGATCAGAAAGTGTCCTTCTGACATGCTTTCTGAATGGAGCATCATAGGTATCTTCTATGATGGTCTGTCTGAACTGTCCAGGATGTCATTGGACAGCTCTGCTGGAGGATCTCTTCATCTGAAAAAGACGCCTGCAGAAGCTCAAGAACTCATTGAAATGGTTGCAAATAACCTATTCATGTACACTTCTAAAAGGAATCCTGTGAACAATGGAACGAATCAGAAGAAAGGAGTTCTTGAGATTGATACTCTGAATGCCATATTGGCTCAGAACAAAATATTGACTCAACAAGTCAATATGATTTCTCAAAGTCTGTCTGGAATGCAAGCTGCACCAGGCAGTACTAAGGACGCTTCATCTGGAGAAGAAGCTTATGATCCTGAGAACCCTTCAATGGAAGAGGTGAATTACATGGGAGAACCCTATGGAAACACCTATAATCCTTCATGGAGAAATCATCCAAATCTCTCATGGAAGGATCAACAGAGACCTCAACAAGGTTTCAACAACAATAATGGTGGAAGAAACAGGTTTGGCAATGGCAAGCCTTTTCCATCATCTTCTCAGCAACAGACAGAAAATTCTAAGCAGAGCCACTCTGACTTAGCAACCATGGTCTCTGATCTAATCAAAACCATTCAAAGTTTCATGATTGAAACAAAGTCCTCCATTAGAAACTTGGAGGCACAAGTGGGTCAGCCGAGTAAGAAAGTTACTGAACTCCCTCCTAGTACTCTTCCAAGCAATACAGAAGAGAATCCAAAAAGAGAATGTAAGGCCATCAACATGGCCGAATTTGGAGAGGAGGAAGAGGCAGTGAGCGCCACTGAGGAAGACCTCAATGGACGTCAACTGGCCTCCAATAAGTTCCCTAATGAGGAACCATGGGAATCTGAGGTTCACAATGAGACCATAGAGATTCCATTGGATTTACTTCTGCATTCATGAGCTCTGATGAGTATTCTTCCTCTGAAGAGGATGAAGATGTCACTGAAGAGCAAGTTGCTAAGTACCTTGGAGCAATCATGAAGCTAAATAATAGGTTATTTGGTAATGAAACTTGGGAGGATGAACCCCCTTTGCTCACCAAAGAACTGGATGACTTGACTAGGCAGAGATTACCTCAAAAGAGACAGGACCCCGGGAAGTTCTCAATACCTTGTACCATAGGCACCATGACCTTTGAGAAGGCTCTGTGTGACCTAGGGTCAAGCATAAACCTCATGCCTCTCTCTGTAATGGAGAAGCTAGGGATCTTTGAGGTACAAGCTGCAAGAATCTCACTAGAGATGGCAGACAATTCAAGAAAACAAGCTTATGGACTTGTAGAGGATGTTCTGGTAAAGGTTGAAGACCATTACATCCCTGCTGATTTCATAGTCCTAGAGACTGGGAAGTGCATGGATGAATCCATCATCCTTGGCAGACCCTTCCTAGCCACAGCAAAGGCTGTGATTGATGTTTACAGAGGAGAATTGATCATTCAAGTGAATGAAGAATCCTTTGTGTTTAAGGCTCAAGGATACCCCTCTATAACCATGGAAAGGAAGCATGAAGAGCTTCCCTCAAAACAGAGTCAAACAGAGCCCTCACAGTCAAACTCTAAGTTTGGTATTGGAAGGCCACAACCAACTTCTAAGTTTGGTGTTGAACCCCCACATTCAAACTCTAAGTTTGGTGTTGGGAGGTTCCAACATTGCTCTGAACATCTATAAGGCTCCATGAGAGCCCACTGTCAAGCTACTGACATTAAAGAAGCGCTTGTTGGGAGGCAACCCAATGTTATATTTATCTATTTTCCTTTGTTATTTTATGTTTTCTGTAGGTTGATGATCATGTGAAGTCACAAAATCAATTGAAAAGCAAAAATAGAATGAAAAACAGAAAGAAAAATAGCACACCCTGGAGGAAAACTTGCTGGCGTTTAAACGCCAGTGAAGACAGCAAATGGGCATTTAACGCCCAGTCTGGCACCATTCTGGGCGTTTAACGCCAGAAAGGGGCACCAGACTGGCGTTTAACGCCAAGAATGGGCAAGGAGCTGGCATTAAATGCCAGAAATGGGCACCAGCCCGGCGTTTAACGCCAGGATTGGCAGAAGGAGCATTTTTGCTCGCCACTTGGTGCAGGGATGAGCTATCCTTGGCACCTCAGGATCTGTGGACCCCACAAGATCTCCACCTACCCCACCACTCTCTCTCTTCTTCCCTCATTCACCAATCACCTCAATACCTCTTCCCCAAAAACCCCTCATCTATCAAATCCCATCATTCTCTTCACCACTCACATCCATCCTTCATAAAACCACACCTACCTCACCCTTCAAATTCAAACCAATTTTCCTCCCAAAGCCACCCATAATGGCCGAACCCTACCCCTCTCTCCACCCGTATATAAACCCATCTTCACTCCTTCATTTTCACACAACCTAAACACTACTTCTCCCCCTTGGCCGAAACACAAAGCCCCCCTCCATCTCCTCTATTTCTTCTTCTTCTACTCTCTTCTTTCTTCTTTTGCTCGAGGACGAGCAAACCTTCTAAGTTTGGTGTGGTAAAAGCATTGCTTTTTATTTTTCCATAACCATTTATGGCATCTAAGGCCGGAGAAACCTCTAGAAAGAGGAAAGGGAAGGCAAAAGCTTCCACCTCCGAGTCATGGGAGATGGAGAGATTCATCTGAAGGGTGCATCAACACCACTTCTATGAAGTTGTGGCCAAGAAAAAGGTGATCCCCGAGGTCCCTTTTCAAACTCAAAAAAGGTCAACTTTAATCAAAGGTTGGACCAAGTCCTCATGGATATCTGTGTGGAAGGAGCTCAATACAAACAGGAGATCCCACTCATAGACATGAGCATGAGGAAATTCCTCATCATGAAATCCCTGAGATGCCTCAAGGGATGCACTTTCCTCCACAAAACTATTGGGAGCAAATCAACACCTCCCTAGGAGAATTGAGTTCCAACATGGGACAACTAAGGGTGGAGCACCAAGAACATTCCATCCTCCTCCATGAAATTAGAGAAGATCAAAGAATCATGAGAGAGGAGCAACAAAGGCAAGGAAGAGACATTGAGGAGCTCAAGCACTCCATAAGATCTTCAAGAGGAAGAACAAGCCGCCATCACTAAGGTGGACCCGTTCTTTAATCTCCTTGTTCATTATTTTTCTATTTTTTCGAATTTTTATGCTTATGTTTATCTATGTTTGTGTCTTTATTACATGATCATTAGTGTCTTAGTATCTATGCTTTAAAGTTATGAATGTCCTATGAATCCATCACCTCTCTTAAATGAAAAAATGCTTTAATCACAAAAGAACAAGAAGTACAGGATTTCGAATTCATCTTTGAAACTAGTTGAATTAGTTTGATGTGGTGACAATACTTTTTATTTTCTGAATGTATGCTTGAACAGTGCATATGTCTTTTGAATTTGTTGTTCATGAATGTTAAAATTGTTGGATCTTGAAAGAATGATGAAAAAGGAGACATGTTACTGAGGATCTGAAAAATCATAAAAATGATTCTTAAAGCAAGAAAAAGCAGTGAATTCAAAAAAAAAGAAAAGCAAGCAGAAAAAGCCAATAGCCCTTTAAACCAAAAGTCAAGGGTAATAAAAAGGATCCAAGGCTTTGAGCATCAGTGGATAGGAGGGCCTACAGGAATAACATCCTGGCCTAAGCGGCTAAACCAAGCTGTCCCTAACCATGTGCTTGTGGCGTGAAGGTGTCAAGTGAAAACTTGAGACTGAGCGGTTAAAGTCATGATCCAAAGCAAAAAGAGTGTGCTTAGAAACCGTGGACACCTCTAATTGGGGACTCTAGCAAAGCTGAGTCACAACCTGAAAAGGTTCACCCAGTTATGTGTCTGTGGCATGCATGTATCCGGTGGTAATACTGGAAAACAGAGTGCTTTGGGCCACGGCCAAGACTCATAAAGTAGATGTGTTCAAGAATCAACATACTTAACTAGGAGAATCAATAACACTATCTGAATTCTGAGTTCCTATAGATGCCAATCATTCTGAACTTCAAAGGATAAAGTGAGATGCCAAAACTGTTCGGAGGCAAAAAGCTACTTGTCCCGCTCATCTAATTGGAGCTAAGTTTCATTGATAATTTGGATTCCATAGTATATTCTCTTCTTTTTATCCAATTTATTTTCAGTTGCTTAGGGACAAGCAACAATTTAAGTTTGGTGTTGTGATGAGCAGATAATTTATACGCTTTTTGGCATTGTTTTTAGTATGTTTTAGTTAGTTTTTATTATATTTTTATTAGTTTTTATTTAAAATTCACTTTTCTGGATTGTACTATGAGTTTGTGTGTTTTTCTATGATTTCAGGTATTTTTTGGCTGAAATTGAGGGACCTGAGCAAAAATCTGATTCAGAGGCTGAAAAAGGACTGCAGATGCTGTTGGATTCTGACCTCCCTGCACTCGAAGTAGATTTTCTGGAGCTACAGAAGCCCAATTTGCGCTCTCTTAATTGCGTTGGAAAGTAGACATTCAGGGCTTTCCATCAATATATAATAGTCCATACTTTGCCCGAGATTTGATGTCCCAAACCGGCGTTCTAAATCAGCTCAAGACTGCCCGGCGTTAAACGCTGGAACTGGCACAGAAATGGGAGTTAAACGCCCAAACTGGCACAAAAGCTGGCGTTTAACTCCAAGAAACGTCTCTACACATAGAAGCTTCAATGCTCAGCCCAAGCACACACCAAGTGGGCCCGGAAGTGGATTTTTATGTCATTTACTTATTTCTGTAAACCCTAAGCTACTAGTTCTCTATAAATAAGACCTTCTGCTGTTGTATTTTCATCTTGGTTCTTCTGGTTCCCTCTCTGGGGCCAAAGCCAATGATCACCATTATCACTTATGTATTTTCAACGGTGGAGTTTCTACACACCATAGATTAAGGTGTGGAGCTCTGCTGTACCTCGAGTATTAATGCAATTACTATTGTTCTTCTATTCAATTCAGCTTATTCTTGTTCTAAGATATTCATTTGCACCCAAGAACATGATGAATGTGATGATTATGTGACGCTCATCATCATTCTCACTTATAAATGCGTGCCTGACAACCACTTCCGTTCTACATGCAAACAAGGCTTGAATGTTTATCTCTTGGATTCCTTAATCAGAATCTTCGTGGTATAAGCTAGAATTGATGGCGGCATTCTTGAGAATCCGGAAAGTCTAAACCTTGTCTGTGGTATTCTGAGTGGGATTCAAGGATTGAATGACTGTGACGAGCTTCAAACTCACGATTGTGGGGCGTTAGTGACAGACGCAAAAGAATCACTGGATTCTATTCCGACATGATCGAGAACCGACAGCTGAATAGCCGTGCTGTGACAGAGCGCGTTGAACATTTTCACTGAGAGGACGGGACTGTAGCCATTGACAACGGTGAGGCCCAACATACAGCTTGCCATGGAAAGGAGTAAGAAGGATTGGATGAAGACAATAGGAAAGCAGAGAGACGGAAGGGACAAAGCATCTCCATACGCTTATCTGAAATTCTCACCAATGAATTACATAAGTATTTCTATCTTTATTTTATGTTTTATTTATCTTTTAATCATTAATCCTCCATAACCATTTGAATCCGCCTGACTGAGATTTACAAGATGACCATAGCTTGCTTCATACCAACAATCTCCGTGGGATCGACCCTTACTCGCGTAAGGTTTATTACTTGGATGACCCAGTGCACTTGCTGGTTAGTTGTGCGAAGTTGTGATAAAGAGTTGAGATTGCGATTGAACATACCATGTTGATGGCGCCATTGATGATCACAATTTCGTGCACCACAGACCGGCATTGAACGCCAAAAACAAGCATAGAACTGGCGTTTAACGCCAGAAACAAGCATCAATCTGGCGTTAAATGCCCGGATTGCATGCAGAGGGCGTTTTACATGCCTCATTGGTGCAGGGATGTAAATCCTTGACACCTCAGGATCTGTGGACCCAATAGGATCCCTACCTACCTCAACTCACCTTCTTTCTTCTTCACACAATCCAATAACACTTTTCCCCAAAAGCCCTTCACCAATCACCTCAATCTCTCTTCCCAATTACCCCCTTCACCACTCACATCCATCCACTCTTCCCCAAACACCCCACCTAACTTCAAAATTCAAAATCCCTTTCCCACCCAAACCCACCCTATATGACCAAACCTACTTCCTCTACCTTCCCTATATAAACCCCTCCATCCTTCTTCATTTTCACACATCACTACCTTCTCTTCCCCCCTTGGCCGAATACACACCTCTCTCTTCCTCTCCTCCATTTTTCTTTTTCTTCTTTTATTCTTTCTTCTTTTGCTCGAGGGCGAGCAATATTCTAAGTTTGGTGTGGTAAAAGCATAGCTTTTTTGTTTTTCCATAACCACCTATGACACCTAAGGCCGGAGAAATCTCTAGAAAAGGGAAAGGAAAGACAAAAGCTTCCACCTCTGAGTCATGGGAGATGGAGAGATTCATCTCAAAAGCCCATCAAGACCACTTCTACGAAGTTGTGGCCAAGAAGAAGGTGATCCTTGAGGTCCCTTTCAAGCTCAAGAAAAATGAGTATCTGAAGATCCGACATGAGATCCAAAGAAGAGGTTGGGAAGTTCTGACCAACCCCATTCAACAAGTCAGAATCTTAATGATTCAAGAGTTCTATGCCAATGCATGGCTCACTAGGAACCATGATCAAAGTATGAACCCGAATCCAAAGAATTATCTTTCAATGGTTCGGGGGAAATACTTAGATTTCAGTCCGGAAAATATAAGGTTGGCGTTCAACTTGCCTATAATGCAAGAAAATGCACGCCCCTACATTAGAAGGGTCAACTTTGATCAAAGGTTGGACCAAGTCCTTATGGACATATGTATTGAAGGAGCTCAATGGAAAAGAGACTCTAAAGGCAAGCCGGTTCAATTAAGAAGACTGGACCTAAAACCTATGGCTAGAAGATGGTTGGAGTTCATCCAACGCTCCATCATCCCCACTAGCAACCGATCCAAAGTGACTGTGGATCGGGCCATCATGATCCATAGTATCATGATTGGAGAGGAAGTAGAAGTTCATGAAGTCATCTCTTTGGAATTCTACAGAATAGCCGAAAAGCCCTCCACATTGGCAATGCTAGCTTTTCCTCATCTCATTTGCCATCTATGCTACTCAGCTGGAGTTGTCATAGAAGGAGACATCCTCATTGAAGAGGACAAGTCCATCACTAAGAAAAGGATGGAGCAAACAAGAGAGGCCATCCATCGATCTCAAGAGACGCATGAAGAAGCTCATCATCAAGAAATCCCTGAGATGCCTCACGGGATGCATTTTCCTTCCAACAACTATTGGGAACAACTCAACACTTCTCTAGAATACTTGAGTTATAACATGGACCAAGTAAGGGTGGAGCATCAAGAGCACTCCATCATTTCCCATGAGATTAGAGAAGATCAAAGAGCAATGAGGGAGGAGCAACAAAGGCAAGGAAGAGACATAAAAGAGCTCAAGGACATCATTGGTCCTTCAAGAAGAAGGTGCCACCATCACTAAAGTGGACTCATTCCTTGTTCTTATTTCTCTATTTTTCGATTTTTATGCTATATGTTTGTCTATGTTTGTGTCTTTACTTCATGATCATTAGTATTTAGTAACTATGTCCAAAGGCTATGAATAATTCCATGAATCCTTCACCTCTCTTAAATGAAAAATGTTTCTAATTCAAAAGAACAAGAAGTACATGAGTTTCAAATTTATCCTTGAGATTAGTTTAATTATATCAATGTGGTGACAATACTTTCTCTTTTCTAAATGAATGCTTAAACAGTGCATATTTTTTATCTTGTTGTTTATGAATGTTAATATTGTTGGCTCTTGAAAGAATGATGAACAAAGAGAAATGTTATTAACAATCTAAAAAATCATGAAATTGATTCTTGAAGCAAGAAAAAGCAGTGAAAAAAAGTGGCGAGAAAAAAAAATAAAAGAAAAAGAAAAGCAAGCAGAAAAAGCCAATAGCCTTTAAAACCAAAAGTCAAGGGTAAAAAGGATCCAAGGCTTTGAGCATCAATGGATAGGAGGGCCCAAGGAAGTAAAATCCAGGCCTAAGCGGCTACATCAAGCTGTCCCTAACCATGTGCTTACGGCATGTAGGTCCAAGTGAAAAGCTTGAGACTGAGTGGTTAAAGTCGTGATCCAAATCAAAAAGAGTGTGCTTAAGAACTCTGGACACCTCTAGCTGGGGACTTTAGCAAAGCTAAGTCACAATCTGAAAAGGTTCACCCAGTTATGTGTCTGTGGCATTTATGTATCCGGTGGTAATACTGGAAAACAAAGTGCTTAGGGCCACGGCCAAGACTCATAAAAGTAGCTGTGTTCAAGAATCAACATACTTAACTAGGAGAATCAATAACACTATCTGAAATTCTAAGTTCCTAGAGATGCCAATCATTCTAAGCTTCAAGGGAAAAAGTGAGATGCCAAAACTGTTCAGAAGCAAAAAGCTACAAGTCCCGCTCATCTAATTAGAACTAATATTCATTGATATTTTGGGATTTATAGTATATTCTCTTCTTTTTATCTTATTTGATTTTCAGTTGCTTGGGGACAGGCAACAATTTAAGTTTGGTGTTGTGATGAGTGGATAATTTATACGCTTTTTGGCATCGTTTTTAGGTAGTTTTTAGTAGGATCTAGCTACTTTTAGGGATGTTTTCGTTAGTTTTTATGCAAAATCCATATTTCTAGAATTTACTATGAGTTTGTGTGTTTTTCTATGATTTCAGGTATTTTCTGGCTGAAATTGAGGGACCTGAGCAAAAATCCGATTTAGGCTGAAAAAGGACTGCTGATGCTGTTGGATTCTGACCTCCCTGCACTCAAAATAGATTTTCTGGAGCTACCAAACTCCAAAAGGCGCGATCTTAATGGCGTTGGAAAGTAAACATCTAGAGCTTTCCAGCAATATATAATAGTCTATACTTTATTCGAGATTAGACGATGCAAACTGGTGTTCAATGCCAGTTCCATGCTACATTCTGGAGTCTAACGCCAGAAACACGTCACAAACCAGAGTTAAACGCAAAAAACACGTTACAACTTGGCGTTTAACTCCAAGAGAAGCCTCTACACGTGTAAAGCTCAAGCTCAGCCCAAGCACACACCAAAGTGGGCCCCAAAAATGGATTTCTACACTTAGACTTATTTTTGTAAACCCTAGTAGCTAGTTTAGTATAAATAGAACTTTTTACTATTGTACTAGTGTCTAGTCTTTTGACCATTCGGTCTTTTGATCACATTTGGGGGCTGGCCATTCATCCATGCCTGGACCATCACTTATGTATTTTCAACGGTGGAGTTTCTACACACCATAGATTAAGGGTGTGGAGCTTTGCTGTACCTCGAGTTTTAATGTAATTACTACTATTTTCTATTCAATTCAGCTTATTCTTATTCTAAGATATTCGTTGCAATTCAACATGATGAATATGATGATCCGTGACACTCATCACCATTCTCACCTATGAACACGTGATTGACAACCACTTCTGTTCTACCTTAGACAGAACGAATATCTCTTGGGTTCCTTAATCAGAATCTTCGTGGTATAAGCTAGAATTATTGGCGGCCATTCTTGAGAATCCGGAAAGTCTAAACCTTGTCTGTGGTATTCTGAGTCGGATTCATGGATTGAATGACTGTGACGAGCTTCAAACTCGTGATTGTTAGGCGTGATGACAAACGCAAAAGAATCAATGGATTCAATAATGACATGATCGAAAACCGACAAATGATTAGCCGTGCTGTGACAGAGCATTTGGACCATTTTCACTAAGAGGTTGGGATGTAGCCATTGACAACGGTGATGCCCTACATACAGCTTGCCATGGAAAGGAATATGAAGAATTGAATGAAAGCAGTAGGAAAGCAGAGATTCAACAGGAACAAGCATCTCTATGCACTTATCTGAAATTCCCACTATTGAATTACATAAGTATCTCTATCTTTATTTTATGCTTTATTTATTATTAATTTTGAAAAACAATTATAACCATTTGAATCTGCCTAACTGAGATTTACAAGATGACCATAGCTTGCTTCATACCAACAATCTCCGTGGATCGACCCTTACTCACGTAAGGTTTATTACTTGGATGACCCAGTGCACTTGCTGGTTAGTTGTGCGAAGTTATGACAAAGTGTGATTCATGTTTGAGAGCGCTACCAAGTCTTTGGCACCATTGTTGATGATCACAATTTCGTGCACCACTCATCACAACACCAAACTTAAATTGTTGCTTATCCCCAAGCAACTGGAAACAAAATAAGATAAAAAGAAGAGAATATACAATGAATCCCACAGTATCAATGAAACTTAGTCCTAATTAGATGAGCGGAGCTTGTAGCATTTTGCTTCTGAACAGTTTTGGCATCTCACTTTTTCCTTTGAAATTCAGAATGATTGGCATCTATAGGATCTCAGAGTTTCAGATAGTGTTATTGATTCTCCTAGTTCAACATGTTGATTCTTGAACACATCTACTTTATGAGTCTTGGCCGTGGCCCTAAGCACTTTGTTTTCCAGTATTACCACCGGATACATAAATGCCACAGACACGTAACTGGGTGAACCTTTTTAGATTGTGACTCAGCTTTGCTTAAGTCCCCAGTTAGAGGTGTCCAGAGTTCTTAAGCACACTCTTTTTTCTTTGGATCACGACAGTAATAACTCAGTCTCAAGTTTTTCACTTGGACCTGCATGCCACAAGCACACGTTTAAGGACAGCTTGATTTAGCCACTTAGGCCTGTATATTATTTCCTTGGCCCTCCTATCCATTAATGCTCAAAGCCTTGGATCCTTTTTACTCTTGCCTTTTGGTTCAAAGGGTTATTGGCTTTTTCTGCTTGCTTTTTCTTTCTTTTCTTTCTCTCTTTCTTTTTTTTTTGCCATTTTTTTCTTTTCTTTTTTTTTTCACTGCTTTTTCTTGCTTCATGAACCAATTTCATGATTTTTCAGACTATCAATAGCATTTCTCTTTGTTCATCATTCTTTCAAGAGCTAACAAATTTAACATTCATAAAACAACAAGATAAAAAATATGCACTGTTCGAGCATTCATTCAGAAAACAAAAATTATTGCCACCACATCAAAATAATTAAACTAGTTTCAAGATAAAATTTGAAATCCAAATTTTAAATAGACAAGGAGATTAAGGAATGAGTCCACCTTAGTGAGGGTGGCGTCTTCCTCCTCTTGAATACCAATGGTGCTCTTGAGCTCCTCTATGTCTCTTCCTTGCCTTTGTTGCTCCATCCTTAGTGCTTTTGGTGCTCCTATCCTTAGTTGCTCCCAATAGTTGTGTGGAGGAAAATGTATCCCTTGAGGCATCTCAGGGATTTCTTGATGAGGGAATTCCTCATGCTCTTGTTGAGGTCCATGAGTGCGCTCTCTAGTTGTGCAGTCAAATGCTCTACTACTGAGCTATGGACCCTTGAGATGAATCTCTCCATCTCCCATGACTCGGAGTGGAGGCAGTTGCCTTCCCTTTCCTCTTTCTAGAGGTTTCTCTGGCCTTATGTGCCATAAATGGTTATGAAAAAATAAAAAGCAATGCTTTTACCACACCAAACTTAAAATATTTGCTCGTCCTCGAGCAAAAGAAGAAGGAAATATGTAGAAGAAGAAGAAGATGGAGGAGATGGAGGGTGTATAGGGTTCGGCCAAGAGGGGAAGAAGGTGTTTGGGATGTGTGAAAATGAAGGAGTGAAGGGGGTATTTATAGGGAGAGTGGCCGAATGGTTTGGGTGGGTTTGGGAGGGAGATGGTTTTGAATTTTGAAGGTGGGTGGGGTTTTTGGGGAAGAGATATGGAGGTGATTGGTGAAGGGTATTTGGGGAAGAGTGCTGTAGAAAGGTGTGAAGAGGAGAGAGAGTGAGTTGAGGTTGGTGGGGATCCTATGGGGTCCACAGATCCTGAGGGGCCAAGGATTTCTCATCCCTGCTCTGATTGGGGTTGCACAACGCCTTAGAGTTCAATTCTGGTGTTTAAACGCCAGTCTGCTGTCCTGTTCTGGCGTTTAAATGCCAGCTTTCCTTCCTGTTTTAGTGTCTAAACACCAGGTTATTACCCTGTTTTGGCGTTTACACACCAGCTTTCTGCTCTATTTTGGCATTTACACGCCAGTCTGGTGCCCTGTTTTGGCGTTTAGACGCCCAGAAAGGTGCCAGATTGGGCGTTTAAACGCCTATTTTGCTACCCTTACTGGCGTTTAAACCCCAGTAAGTCCTTCCTCCAGGGTGTGCTATTTTTTACTTCTGCTTTATTTTTATGAGTGTCTTTGTGACTTCACATGATCATCGACCTAAAAGAAAACATAAAATAACATAGATAAAATTAAAATAAAATTAGGTTGCCTCCCAATAAGCGCTTATTTAATATCAATAGCTTGACAGTGAGCTCTCATGGAGCCTCACAGATGATCAGAGTATGGTTGAGATCTCTCAACACCAAACTTAGAGTTTGGCTGTGGCCTCCCAACACCAAACTTAGAACTTGAATGTGGTGGCTCTGTTTGACTCTGTATTGGGAGAAGCTCTTCATGCTTACTCCACATGGTTACAGATGGAGAACCTTGAGTTTTTACTACAAGGTGATGACATGTCATCATATACCTATTTTTCTATGCTTTTTCATACAAGAAATTGATGATTAGTGCTTAAATATTGCATTCTTTTGTGCTTAATTGGAAGATTTCCTTGATCTTTTAATTTTATAAATCTTGTAGGAAATAAGAAGAAAAAGAAGCAAAGAAGCACAAAAAAAGGAGAAAAAAAGAGCTTTGGGACACACTTTGAAGTTGGAGCACACTTTGGAGCCTTAGGCCACGCTTTTAAAAGCGTGGCCCATGACCAAATTAAAGAAGAGAGCAACCAGCACGCACACTGTCCTGCTCTTGCCAAGGGCAGGGCAGAATCATGATGAAACAAAGTGATGTTGGAGCAAATTTTCGCTAAGTTAAAATCTGGCCGCTCACAACATGACCATGCCTACTTCAAAGGGCTATAACTTGAGCTACAGACGTCCGATTGATGTGCTTCCAGTTGCGTCGGAAAGCTGACAATCAGAGCTTTCCAACGATATATAGCAATCCATATTTGGCGTACAATTCAGGCAGGAACGAAAGGCATCTTTAAGGACCAAAAATAAGTGAAAATAAACCAATGTGCTTCCACCAAGGTTCGAAGCTGGAGCCTCACCCCAAAGCAAAATGGCGCTCATTTTTCTGCTCTGCCCTCTTGGAGAGCAGGGCGATGTCGTGCTCTTCATGGAAAATCAAGGAAAATTGCTCCCCCAATTGCTTTCACCAAGGTTTGAACACAAGACCTCCAAGGAAGCCAAGCCTTATGCGTGAATTAGGTGCCAAGGAAACCAAGGAAAAGAAGCAGCGTGTGCCTCCACTGAGTTTCGAACATGGGGTTTCACTTTTGGAAACATTGCCCTGCCCTCCGCGAGGGCAGGGTAGCATTTTGTGGTGCACAGCCAGCGCACCAGATTGGCGCACCAAGGGAGCTTCGGCAGCATCAACAGGCACGGGCAGCAGAATTTGGCGCACCAAAAATTTCTGCCCTGCCCTCCACAAGGGCAGGGCAACATCCTGCAGCACCCAAACGCGCACGCAAGCACCAACACGCACCATTTTCTGCCCTACCCTCCACAAGGGCAGGGCAGCCTCCTGGGAACACCCATGGGCCAAAATTCAATTCAAATTCCCTTTGAACTCAAATCTTCACCAATTGAACCAAGGCCATCCAAGACCCATCTCTCCTCAAATCCAAAGCAAGCAAAGCCCACATCATCACTCAAAGGCACATGGATCAATTAGATTAGGATTTTCATTTTTGTAATTTGTTTTAATTTCATTTTCATTTTTTATTTTGTAAAGCCTATATAAAGGCATCACTCTCATTTCAGAAAGGGAGCTCCATTAGAAAGCTCTCTTAGTTTTCATTTTCGTTTTGGATCTTGGGTGGAGAATTGAAGAACTTCTGTTTCAATTCCACCTTGAGATCTCTTGTTAATCTTTCTGCATAATTCAAAATTTATTTGCTGTTTTAAATCTTCTTCTTCTGCAACTCTAGCTTTTCTGTTTGGATCTTGAATTGAGGTTGAAGAGCTCCATTGATTCAAATTCTGAGAATCATCTTCCACTCTTCTTCTCAATTGATCTAAGGATTGGGTTTTAATCTTCTCTGCTATTTTTAAACCTTAGTTTCTTCTGCAATATATTTTCTGACTGAGCAAAGGAGAATTGAGATCCAGATTTGCTTCCTAGGTTCATTGCTCTTCTTGGATCCTCAAATTCTCTTTTAGATTTTACAATTGAGCTAAGTTTCTTTCTGTCTTGTTCTTCAAGCAATTTTTCATTTCTGTTTGAATCTGCTGCACTTACATCATCTTCTACTTCTTTTCTTGATTGCACTTTACATTTTCTTGTTGAAGTTTTAATTCCCAGCACCCAATCCCTTTTACTTTTCATGCAATTTAACTATTCTGCAAATATTCTAAGTGCTGCTTATCGCTTTCCTTTAAATTTCCTGCACCCAATCCCCTTTACATTTGATGCAATTTACATTTCTTGTCATTTAAGATTTTGCCAATTTACTTTTCTTGCTCTTTAAGTTTCTATGCAAGTTACTTTCTGCACTTTATAATTCCTGCAAATTTACATTCTGTTGGCTACAGTTTCAAACAATCTACTTCAATGTTAGCTTGACTAAACTAATCACCCACTAAAGTTGCTTGATCCATCAATCCCTGTGGGATCGACCTCACTCACGTGAGTTATTATTACTTGATGCGACCCGGTGCACTTGCCGGTTAGTTATGTGTGTTGGAAATTTGTTTTTCCACAAAAATACCATCAAGTTTTTGGCGCCGTTGCCGGGGATTGATTAGATCAACAATGATTAAGTGGGTGAGAAGTTTAGATCAAGCATTTTTTTGTTTTTGTTCTCTGTTTTAAATTGATAGCAAGGTGTTTGAGTTATTGCCTCACTAAGAAATTCTTTCTCTGTGACATGAATTTCAAATTTCATTGATGTTTACAAAATACAAATAGAGTTCAACTCATCTTATGGTCAAACAAAATTTTATGGGATATCACCCACCATCACCGATCTCTAATGGTGTTTGGGAATATCACCAAGAAAATACAAATTCTAAGCACTCCAATCCATGGAGATTTGCTTCACAAACACAAGATGAGCAAGAAAACCATATGGGATATTTCCCTCCACCACAAAATGATGCAAGTCATAATTCCAATGGTGGCTGGGAAAGGAATTCTAATGCTCCGTATGATATTCATCCAAAGTTATCATCACTTGACCATGCTTCAACAAAAAGCCCCTTTCAAAACTTACCACTCACACAAACTTCCAATAGCCAAAGAATCTCAAAGCTTGAGTCCATGCTCAAAAGATTTGCGGAGGAGAAAGAGAAGTACCAGAAAGAACAAGAGAACTCCCTCAAAAATATGGAAGTGCAGTTAGGCCAATTGTCGAAAGCATGGAAGGAGAAAATGGAAAAACAAAAACAAAAGGTCCCTATATCAAGTGAAATTACAAAGAAGGAAGAGGTGGTGGAAACATTTGAACCTAAAACTGCACTTGAGATGACAAGAGAACCTGAACACTCACAACCTCCTCAAACTCCCCTGGACCAAAGATGCTCAACACTGATCGAAAAATATGAAGAGGAGATGAAGAAAGCTTGGGAAGATCAACAAACCTCCTCCATGAAAGAGCTATTAAAGCAAATGTTGAGTGTAAAAGAGGAAGTGGAAGAACAAGCTAGTGAGGAGGATAATCAAGAACGTCCAAACTCAAGGGACACAGAGAGGCACATGAAGGACAAGCTCATTGAACCACCAATTCAAAAGGCTCTGGATGAAGATCAAACTCCAAAAATCACACAGCAACCAATTCATGAATCCAAAGAAGTGAAGGCAACTAACAAGAGCTCCAATCCTGTCCCTGATCCAGCAAGCAAGATCAATCAAGCCATTTGCAAAAGGAAGCTTACTGAGGAAAGGCCAAGACAAGGGACAGTAGGGACAGTAGCTGAATCTTCTCCCCCCTTGAGGTCATTCCTCTTAACAAATTGGAAGAAGAGGAAGAAATTGAAGAACAACATGCCAACAGTAGGTAATGTTTCTCTTCCTTGCTTTGCTTTCTTTCTTTGCTTTGTTTAAATTCAATAAATTGGCATATGGTTACATTCCAAGTTTGGTGTTGCCTTGCAACAAATTATTTTCAATATTTTTGGATGATTGCATCAAATCAAAAATGAAAGTGACACACCAAGATTCTAAGTTTGGTGTGCCACTTATTCTTCTAGGCAATTCATTCAAGCAACACTACTTGTCTGCATAATCATCATGCCTCTGCAATTTTATTTTACTCTTTTGGTTTAACATTTTAGTTTCCTCTTTATTCATTTACGTGTTTTCAATGCTTTCTTTTATTAACTGTATTTGTTTATACATCACCAAGAGAGCTTTATTCATGACAAGATTCTTGGCTTGGTGATTGTATTTAACATACAACAGTTTCATTTAGTCTTGTTTCAAATAAAATTGACATATGGTTGCATTCTAAGTTTGGTGTTGCTATGCAACAAAATTTGGTTCTAATTCTTACTAGATACTTGCATTAATTTCAAGTGAAAGTGTCACACTAAGTTTGGTGTGCCACTTATCTTTTATGCAATGTATTGTGCTCAACTTCTTATGTTTGCAATCAAAATGTCTATGTCTCTAGTGCTTTGATTGTTATCTTTCATTTTGCTTGCTTAAAACACATGTGCTACTAACATTTCATTGTATAAGACATTCATGATCCATCTTAGCCCCATAGCCATTGTTCTAATTGTTGCTTGAGGATGAGCAAGCATTCTGAGTTTGGCAAGGGAAAGAGGAAGAATAGAGGAAAAAGGACAACAATAATGAAGATGAACTACAAGGTTGTAAAGTTCCTTTTCCTCTCCTTTATTTCCAGCACTTTAAATTGCATGATTGTCTTTATATTTTCTGTATGCATGTGTGGTATGACTAAGCATAGCTTGAATCTTGATTTGTAACATGTTGCTGTGGCATTATGACTACCAACTTGAGTTTTGTGAATTCAAAAGCAAAAAAGCATCATGATCATAAACAAACAAGGAATTAAAGAAGAATTTAGCATGTGCATACAAGTATTGGAAAGCTAGTATGATTGATTGTTGCTCAATTGCATTGGATTTTATTTAATTGAAGTTTTTCATCTAGTACATTTTGGGAAATCTTTTGAAATCATGAAAACCTTGAAGGAAGCAAATACAATTAAAGCAAAAAAGAAAAAGGGAAAGAATGAAAAAGCTGAAGGCTCTGAGTACCAATGGCAATTTATTTGCTAAGTGCTTGTGGTGTTTATGTATCAAGCCAAATGCTTGAAAACAAAACACTTAGAAGTCAAGGCTAGGCTCAAGTGCAAAAGCACTCCCTCAAAGCTCAAGGTTCTGAGCATCAATGATTAGAGAGTAAAAAAAAATGATGAGCTTAATGAAGTCCTCTAATTAAATGCTTGTGGTGCTTATGTATCAAGTGGTAATACTTGAAAATAAAGCATTTAAAAGTCGTAGCTTTGTTATTAACTCATGGGGCAAAGCACCCAAAAGGAGAAACTAAAAAAAAAATCAAAAGCTTGTTTCAAGGAAGAATTATAAGAAAAAGATTTCATAAATTGAGCTAGATAGAAGCATCAATCATTTACATCTCTTTTGTAATTATAGCATGCATAGAAAACTAGCTTGCCATGAACATTAACTTGCTACTCTTCTTACCTTGGATTGTCAATTTCTATTGCATGATTCTTTTCTTGCTTGGGGACAAGCAATGTTTAAGTTTGGTGTTGTGATGACATGTCATCATATACCTATTTTTCTATGCTTTTTCATACAAGAAATTGATGATTAGTGCTTAAATATTGCATTCTTTTGTGCTTAATTGGAAGATTTATTTGATCTTTTAATTTTATAAATCTTGTAGGACATAAGAAGAAAAAGAAGCAAAGAAGCACAAAAAAAGGAGAAAAAAAGAGCTTTGGGACACACTTTGAAGTTGGAGCACACTTTGGAGCCTTAGGCCACGCTTTTAAAAGCGTGGCCCATGACCAAATTAAAGAAGAGAGCAACCAGCATGCACACTGCCCTGCTTTTGCCAAGGGCAGGGCAGAATCATGATGAAACAAAGTGAGGTTGGAGCAAATTTTCGCTAAGTTAAAATCTGGCCGCTCACAACATGACCATGCCTACTTCAAAGGGCTATAACTTGAGCTACAGATGTTCAATTGATGTGCTTCCAGTTGCGTTGGAAAGATGACATTCAGAGCTTTCCAACGATATATAGCAATCCATATTTGGCGTACAATTGAGGCAGGAACGAAAGGCATCTTTAAGGGCCAAAAATAAGTGAAAATAAACCAATGTGCTTCCACCAAGGTTCGAAGCTGGAGCCTCACCCCAAAGCAAAGTGGCGCTCATTTTTCTGCTCTGCCCTCTTGGAGAGCAGGGCAATGTCGTGCTCTTCATGGAAAATCAAGGAAAATTGCTCCCCCAATTGCTTTCACCAAGGTTTGAACACAAGACCTCCAAGGAAGCCAAGCCTTATGCGTGAATTAGGTGCCAAGGAAACCAAGGAAAAGAAGCAGTGTGTGCCTCCACCGAGTTTCGAACATGGGGTTTCACTTTTGGAAACATTGCCCTGCCCTCCGCGAGGGCAGGGCAGCATTTTGTGGTGCACAGCCAGCGCACCAGATTGGCGCACCAAGGGAGCTTCGGCAGCATCAACAGGCACGGGCAGCAGAATCTGGCGCACCAAAAATTTCTGCCCTGCCCTCCACAAGGGCAGGGCAGCATCCTGCAGCACCCAAACGCGCACGCAAGCACCAACACGCACCATTTTCTGCCCTGCCCTCCACAAGGGCAGGGCAGCCTCCTGGGAACACCCATGGGCCAAAATTCAATTCAAATTCCCTTTGAACTCAAATCTTCACCAATTGAACCAAGGCCATCCAAGACCCATCTCTCCTCAAATCCAAAGCAAGCAAAGCCCACATCATCACTCAAAGGCACATGGATCAATTAGATTAGGATTTTTATTTTTGTAATTTGTTTTAATTTCATTTTCATTTTTTATTTTGTAAAGCCTATATAAAGGCATCACTCTCATTTCAGAAAGGGAGCTCCATTAGAAAGCTCTCTTAGTTTTCATTTTTGTTTTGGATCTTGGGTGGAGAATTGAAGAACTTCTGTTTCAATTCCACCTTGAGATCTCTTGTTAATCTTTTTGCATAATTCAAAATTTATTTGCTGTTTTAAATCTTCTTCTTCTGCAACTCTAGCTTTTCTGTTTGGATCTTGAATTGAGGTTGAAGAGCTCCATTGATTCAAATTCTGAGAATCATCTTCCACTCTTCTTCTCAATTGATCTAAGGATTGGGTTTTAATCTTCTCTGCTATTTTTAAACCTCAGTTTCTTCTGCAATATATTTTCTGACTGAGCAAAGGAGAATTGAGATCCAGATTTGCTTCCTAGGTTCATTGCTCTTCTTGGATCCTCAAATTCTCTTTTAGATTTTACAATTGAGCTAAGTTTCTTTCTGTCTTGTTCTTCAAGCAATTTTTCATTTCTGTTTGAATCTGCTACACTTACTTCATCTTCTACTTCTTTGCTTGATTGCACTTTACATTTTCTTGTTGAAGTTTTAATTCCCAGCACCCAATCCCTTTTACTTTTCATGCAATTTAACTATTCTGCAAATATTCTAAGTGCTGCTTATCGCTTTCCTTTAAATTTCCTACACCCAATCCCCTTTACATTTGATGCAATTTACATTTCTTGTCATTTAAGATTTTGCCAATTTACTTTTCTTGCTCTTTAAGTTTCTATGCAAGTTACTTTCTGCACTTTATAATTCCTGCAAATTTACATTCTGTTGGCTACAGTTTCAAACAATCCACTTCAATGTTAGCTTTACTAAACTAATCACCCACTAAAGTTGCTTGATCCATCAATCCCTGTGGGATCGACCTCACTCACGTGAGTTATTATTACTTGATGCGACCCGGTGCACTTGCCGGTTAGTTATGTGTGTTGGAAATTTGTTTTTCCACAAAAATACCATCACAAGGCATTCTTCATTCACATGAAGGATTAACTCTCGTCTGTCAACATCAATCACAGCTCTTTCTGTGGCTAGGAAGGGTCTTTCAAGGATGATAGATTCATCCTCATCCCTCCTAGTGTCTAGGATTATGAAATCAGTAGGGAAGTAAAGGCCTTCAACCTTTACTAGCACGTCCTCTACTAGTCCATAAGCCTTTTTTATAGATTTATCTGCCATCTCCAATGAGAATGTGGCAGTCTGTTCCTCATAGATTTCCAGTTTCTCCATCACAGAGAGTGCATCATGTTTATCCCTGACCCCAGGTCACACAGAGCTTTTTCAAAGGTCATGGTGCCTATGGTACAGGGTATTAAGAATTTACCAGGATCTTGTTTCTTTTGAGGTAAATTTTACTAACCCAATGTATTCAGTTCATTGGTGAGCAAGGGAAGTTCACCTTCCCAAGTCTCATTACCAAATAATTTGGCATTCAGCTTCATGATTGTTCCTAACTACTGGGCAACTTGCCCTTCAACAATGTCTTCATCCTCTTCAGAATATGAATAATCATCAGAGCTCATGAATGGTAAAAGGAAGTCCAATGGAATCTCTATGGTCTCTGTATGAGTCTCAGATTCCTTTGGTTCCTCATTAGGGTACTCCTTACTGAATGGTGGACGTTCCTTGAGGTCTTCCTCATTGGAATTTTTGTCCTCCTCCTCCTTCAAGGTTTTAGCCATGTTGATTATATCAATGGCCTTGCACTCTCCTTTGGGATTCTCTTTTGTATTGCTTGGGAGAGTGCTAGGAAGAGTTTCAGTAAAACTTTTACTTAGCTGGCCCACTTGTGCCTCCAAGTTTCTAATGGAGGATCTTATTTCAGTCATGAAACTAAGAGTGGCTTTAGATAGATCAGAGACTATGTTTGCTAAGCTAGAAGGATTCTGCTCAGAATGCTCTGTCTGTTGTTGAGATGATAATGGGAAAGGTTTGCTATTGCTAAACCTGTTTCTTCCACCATTGTTATTATTGAAGCCTTCCTTCTGTTGATCCTTCCATGAAAAATTTGGATGATTTTTCCATGAAGGATTATAGGTGTTGCCAAAGGCTTCACCCATGTAATTCACCTCTGCCATTGCAGGGTTCTCAAGATCATAATCTTCTTTTTCAGAAAATACTTCTTTAGTACTGTTGGATGCATTTGGCAATCCATTCAGACTCTGAGAGATCATCAATTTCAAGAACTCCTCTCTTTTGAGGCATCCCATTACTCACAGGATTCCTCTTAGAGGTATACATGAACTGGTTATTTGCAACCATTTCAATAAGTTCCTGAGCTTCTGCAGGCATTTTTTAGGTGAATGGATCCACCTGCAGAGTGGTCCAGTGACATCTTGGAAAATTCAGACAGACCATCATAGAATATATCTAATGTGGTCCATTCTGAAAGCATATCGGAAGGACACTTTTTGGTCAACTGCTTGTATCTTTCCCAAGCTTCATAGAGGGACTCACCATCTTTTTGTCTGAATGTCTGAACATCCACTCTAAGCTTGCTCAGCTTTTGAAGAGGAAAAAACTTGGCTAAGAAAGCCGTGACCAGCTTATCCCAAGAGTCCAAGCTATCTCTAGGTTGTGAGTCCAACCATGTTCTAGCTCTGTCTCTTACAGCAAAAGGGAAAAGCATAAGCTTATAGACTTCAGGATCAACTCCATTGGTCTTAACAGTATCACAGATCTGTAAGAACTCAGTTAAAAACTGATAAGGGTCTTCTATTAGAAGTCCATAAAACTTGCAGTTCTGTTGCAGTAGAGAAACCAATTGAAGCTTTAGCTTAAAATTATTTGTTCCTATGGCAGGGATTGAGATGCTTCTTCCATAAAAGTTGGAAGTTGGTGTAGAAAAATCACCAAGCATCTTCCTTGCGTTGCTGTTTGGTTCAGCCATAATTGTTTCTTTTGCTACTTCCTTTTCGAAAATTTCAGTGAGGTCCTCTTCAGAGTTTTGTGCTTTAGCTGCTCTTAGCTTTCTCTTCAGAGTCCTTTCAAGTTCAGGATCAGCTTCAACAAATATGCCTTTATCTTTGTTCCTGCTCATATGAAAGAGAAGAAAACAAAGAAAATATGGAATCCTCTATTTCATAGTATAGAGATTCCTTAACGTGTCAGAGGAAAATAAGAATGGAAGGATGAGGTAGGTAAGGAAGAATTCAAACACACAAAGAGAGATGTAATTCGAATTGACAATAGAGGAGGAATGTTAGTGTTTAAATGAAAAAATAAGATAGGGGAGGATAATTTTTGAAAATTAAAAGAAGAATAAAATTTAAAATAGATTTTTGAAAAATTGGTTGTGTTTTTGAAAAAGATAAGAAATAGTAAAACAAACAAAAAGTCAATTAGTTAGTTGAAAAAGATTTGAAACTCAATTTTGAAAAGATAAGAAGTTAGAAAAGATTTTGAAATTGATTTTGAAAAAGATATGATTTGAAAAAGATATGTTTGAAAAGATATGATTGAAATTTATTTTGAAAAAGATTTGAAAAGGAAATTAAAAAGATTTGATTTTTTTGAAAAAGATATGTTTGAAAAGATATAATTTTGAAAAAGATATGATTGAAAATATTTGATTTGAAAAAGATTTGATTTTGAAAACAAAATTCCTCTCCTTGTATCATCCTGGCGTTAAACGCCCAGGAGCTGCATGTTTTGGGCGTTTAACGCCCAATTGCTGCATGGTTTGGGCGTTTAAACGCCTAGCCAGGTACCCTAGCTGGCGTTTAAATGCCAGTTTTCCTTCCTCACTGGGCGTTTAAACGCCCAACCAGGTACCCTAGCTGGAATTTAAACGCCAGTTTTCCTTCTTCATTGGGCATTTTAAACGCCCAACTTTTTCTCTGTAAATCCTCTACTTTATGTTCTTGGATCTTTATTTTGCTATATCCTTTATTCAAGAAGATATATTGAATTGAAAAACAGCAAAATGAGTCAAAACATATAATTCTTGGATCAAAACACAAGAAATATGCAAGAACATTATAAATGTCAAGATGAACACCAAGAACAATCTTGAAGATTAAGATGAACATCAAGAACTCAGTTTTCTTAATAAAAGAAAACATGGAGGACACCAAACTTAGAAATTTTTCATGTTTGGGCCATATGCTTTGCAAGAATGCACGTATAAAACATCATGCAGTGCAAAACAAGAAATCATGAAGATCAAACAAGGAAATTCATCAAGAACAACTTGAAGATCATCAAGAACATTATGCATGTTTTTTCGAAAATTGCAAGACAATTAAAATCATGCAATTAACACCAAACTTAAAATTTGGCACTGGATTCAAACAAGAACCATGGAATATTTTTGGGTTTTTATGATTTTATGAATTTTTTTGTATTTTTCAAAAATTAATTTGGAAAAATGAGAAAGAAGAAAATTTTTTGAAAGATTTTTGAAAATATTTTGAAAATAAAATAATGGTTAAAACAAAAAGAAAATTATCTAATTTGAGCAACAAGATGAACAGTTAGTTGTCCAAACTCGAACAATCCCCGGCAACGGCACCAAAAACTTGGTGCACGAAATTGTGATCATCACAATGGCGCCAATAGACTTGGTGCTCTTAAACGTGAATCACACTTCGTCACAACTCCGCACAACTAACCAGCAAGTGCACTGGGTCGTCCAAGTAATACCTTACGTGAGTAAGAGTCTATCCCACAGAGATTGTCGGCTTGAAGCAAGCTATGGTCACCTTGTAAATCTCAGTCAGGCGGATTCAAATGGGTGATAGAGTTTTCATAATTAAAAGATAAATAAATCATAAAGTAAAGATATAGATACTTATGTAATTCATTGGTGAGAATTTCAGATAAGTGTATGGAGATGCTTTGCTCCTTTTGAATCTCTGCTTTCTTACTGCCTTCATCCAATCCTTCATACTCCTTTCCATGGCAAGTTGTGTGTATGGTTTCACCGGCGTCAATGGCTACCTCCCATCCTCTCAGTGAAAAAGGTCCTCTACGGTTTCCCGCATGGCTAATCATCTGTCGGTTCTCGATCAAGTTGGAATAGGATTTACTATCCTTTTGCGTCTGTTACTACGCCCAACACTCGCGAGTTTGAAGCTCGTCACAGTATCCCTTCCAAGATCCTACTCGGAATACCACATACAAGGTTTAGACTTTCTGGATCTCAAGAATGGCCACCAATGGATTCTAGCTTATACCACGAAGACTCTGATCTCACAGAATATAAAGCTCGGTTGTCAGGTGAGGCAATCATGCATTGTGGACCAGGAGTCCAAGAGATACACGCTCAATCTTAAGTAGAACGGAAGTGGTTGTCAATCATGCATTCATAGGTGAGAATGATGATGAGTGTCACGGATCATCACTTTCATCGGGTTGAAGTGCGAGTGAATATCTTAGAACAAGAATAAGCATGAATTGAATAGAAGAACAATAGTAATTGCATTAATACTCGAGGAACAGCAGAGCTCCACACCTTAATCTATGGTGTGTAGAAACTCCACCGTTGAAAATACATAAGAACAAGTGTAGGCATGGCCGAAGGGCCAGCCTCCCCAAATGGCTTGTGAATTCGAAAATACGGAAAAAGACCGATCCGAGGATGAAAATACAATAGTAAGAGGTCCTATTTATAATGAAACTATCTACTAGGGTTTACATAAAAAGGTAAATGATACAGAAATCCACTTCCGGGCCCACTTGGTGTGTGCTTGGGCTGAGCATTGAGCTTTACACGTGTAGAGACTTCTCTTGGAGTTAAACGCCAGCTTTGGTGTCAGTTTGGGCGTTTAACTCCAACTTTTATGCCAGCTCTGGCGTTTTGACTTCAGAATAGGGCAGAGAAGGGACATTTGAACGCCCGTTTTTGTCATCAAAACTCGAGCAAAGTATAGACATCTATTGCTGAAAAGCCCTAGATGTCTACTTTCCAACGCAATTGAGAGCGCGCCATTTTGGTTTCAGTAGCTCCAGAAAATCCACTTCAAGTGCAGGGAGGTCAGAATCCAACAGCATCTGCAGTCCTTTGTTAGCCTCTAAATCAGATTTTTGCTCAGGTCCCTCAATTTCAGCCAGAAAATACTTGAAATCACAGAAAAGTATACAAACTCATAGTAAAGTCCAGAAATTGGAATTTTGCATAAAAACTAATAAAAACATTCCAAAAAATAGCTAGATCCTACTAAAAACTACCTAAATACAATGCCAAAAAGCGTATAAATTATCCACTCATCAGCGTGCCACGCCCAGTGTCCTTCATACTCCAATAGCTGGCGTGCCACGCCCAACATTCAAGTGGCAATCCAAAATGATCAATGAGGGTTGGCGTGCCACGCCTTCGATATCAAGTGACACGCCTAGCTTTACTTGGCCTTCTTCGAAGCTTGGCGTGCCACACCGGGGTCTTCAAGTGACATGCCCAAATGTTGGTTTGGGGCTGGTGTGCCATGCCTTCGACATCAAGTGGCACGCCCAGCTTTACTTGGCCTTCTCTAGCATTTGCGTGCCACGCCTGAGTCTTCAAGTGGCACGCCCAAGTGATGATTGAGAGCTGGCGTGCCCCGCCTTCGACATCAAGTGGCACGCCCAGCTTTACTTGGCCTTCTCTAGCATTGTCGTGCCACGCCTGGGTCTTCAAGTGGCACGTCCAAGTGATGGTTAATGGTCCTGGCATGCCACACCCATCTTGGCGTGTCACGCCTCTCTTATGGCATCTAACATTGCTCTCTGAAAAACTGTACTAGCGTGCCACGCCCTGCTCCTGGCGTGCCACGCCTTTATACTTACATGGCGTTTGCTCTAAGTGGCACGCCAGTTTCACACGCTCAACTCTGTTTTGTTGTTTTCTTCCCTTTTTGTTGCACTTTTCACCTGAAATTCAACACTAACCCATTTCAAAGCAATGTACCATAATATTCATCAATTAGCTCACAAATTGCAGTGATCAAATGAGTTTATGCTCTTTTATGGCCCTTTTTGGACAAGAAAAAAGAGTAAATGATGCAAGTCATCACAATGGCCGGGTCAGTAGAAATTCTACTACTAGAAACAACATGTCCCAACACTATACCTTGCCTAACCATAAAATGACAATTCTCAAAAGTTATTATAATGTTAGCATTGACACATTTTTCCAAGACCTTGGCCAAGTTATTTAAACAACAATCAAAAGTCTTCCATAAAAACTTCCAAACAATTTTCTATAAGATCAAAAAAGATACTTGTCATGCACCTTTGAAACGTAGCTGGTGCATTGCACAAGCCAAATGGCATCCTTTTATAAGTAAAGCTTCCAAAAAGGCAAGTGAAAGTACCCTTTTTCTAATCCTCTAGAGCAATATGAATTTCTAAGTAACCAATAAAGCCATCAAGGAAGCAATAGTGGAATTTACCAGACAACCTGTCCAACATCTAGTCAATGAATGGGAGAGGATAGTGGTCCTTCCTAGTATAATCATTGCAAACTCGCCAAGAGTTTGGACTTACCCAGATTTCTTAGGAACTACCTAAACTGGACTCACCCACTCGCTCTCAGAGATTACGTTGATGATATCTACAACTAGAAGTTTAGTAACCTCCTTTTTTACCACATCAAGAATCGTCAGATTAAGCATTCTTTGTGGTTGCCTAACTGGCCGAGCTTCATCTTCAAGGAAGATGCGATGCATACAAGTCTGTGGGCTATTCCCCACAATGTCTGCCAATGGCTCTCCGATGCTTTCTTAAAACTTCAAGGAGCTTTTTTTCCTCTTGTGTAGAGAGCTCACTAGAAATGATTACTGAAAACTTGTTATCCTCAAGGAAAGCATATTTGAGAAACCACTAATCTCGTTATAGAATGCAACACCACTAATCTAGCAAGAAACCAAACACGGTCTCAGATCACTACACTTTTTTAGAATAGGATTCATCAAAAAATTATAGAACTATCAAAAAATGAGTCTCAAGTTCACCTATCATTTCCTTGTGTGTGAACAAGTCTTTTAGAAATTTAGCATACTTAGGGACTTGTTGAATGGCATCAAAAAGAAAAATTGTTACCTCCACCTTTTTGAAGATTTACACCATGTTAGGATCAAACTCCGGAGTCTTCTTTACCATAGTAGGGAATGGGATGGGAATGGGTTCATCCATCATAATCTTCCGTTTGGGCTCCTTAGGCTTCAAATCTTTCTCTGCTTGCCTTAGTACTTCCTCCTCATTTATGTCCTCTACTTCAACAACTACTTCTGTGTAAACATCCTCCATGGTCTTAGGAGCAACTTCCTCTAACACAGTACTAGACTGGTGCACAAAATTGTGATCACATTTTTTACAACTCCGCACAACTAACCAGCAAGTACACTGGGTCGTCCAAGTAATACCTTACGTGAGTAAGGGTCGATCCCACGGAGATTGTCGGCTTGAATCAAGCTATGGTCATCTTGTAAATCTCAGTCAGGCAGATTCAAATGGTTATGAGATTTTGATAATTAACAGATAAATAAAACATAAAATAAAATAGAGATACTTACGTAATTCATTGGTGGGAATTTTAGATAAGCGTTTGGAGATGCTTTGTTGCTTCTAAATCTCTGCTTCCCTATTGCTTCCATCCAATCATGCGCACTCCCTTCCATGGCAAGCTGTAAGTTGGTAGATCACCGTTGTCAATGGCTTCCATCCGTCCTCTCAGTGAAGGTCCGGCTACGGTTCTCACCGTAGGGCTAATCATTTTGTCGGTTCTCACTTGTGTCGGAATAAGAACCATTGATCCTTTTGCACACTGTCACTGCACCCAACAGTCGCGAGTTTGAAGCTCTTCACAGTCATCCCCTCCTAGATCCTACTCGGAATACCACAGACAAGGTTTAGACTTTTCGGATCTCAGGAACGCTGCCAATTGTTTCTAGCCTATACCACGAAGGTTCTAATCTCACTTATTTGAATGCTCTGTTTTAAGGAGATGCTAGTCAAACGCATGGATCAGAGACCCAAGAGAATATACTCCAGATGGCATCCAATGACTATGTTGAACATCATGTAGACCGCTTGTGGTTGTCAGGCACGCGGGTCTTAGCTAAGCGAGTGATTGTCACGAGTCACCCCTTCTATTTGACTTAACTGAATTAAGTACAAGAGTATATCTTGGAGAAGAAGTAGGTGTGAATTGAAGGAAAAGCAATAGTACTTGCATTAATTCATGAGGAACAGCAGAGTTCCTCACCTTAATCTATGAGGTGTAGAAACTCCACCGTTGAAAATACATAAGAACAAAAGGTCTAGGCATGGCCGAATGGCCAGCCTCCCAAATGGCATAAGAATTCGAAAACAGGGGAAGAATACCAGATCAAAGGATCGAAAACTGGTCCAAAGATGAAATACAATAGTCAAAAAGTACTATTTATACTAAACTATTAACCTAGGTTTACAGAAAATGAGTAGATAGTGCAGAAATCCACTTCCGGGGCCCACTTGGTGTGTGTTTGGGCTGAGCTTTGAAGCTTTCACGTACATAGGCCATCCATGGAGTTAAACGTTAGCTTTGGTGCCAGTTTGGGCATTTAACTCCAGCTTTGGTGTCAGTTCTGGCGTTTTACTCCAAAAAAGGGTCTCTGGTGGGCGTTTGAACGCCAGTTTGGGCCATCAAATCTCGAGCAAAGTATGGACTATTATATATTGATGGAAAGCCCAGGATGTCTACGTTCCAACGCAATTAAGAGCGCCCCAATTGGGCTTCTGTAGCTCCAGAAAAGCCACTTCGAGTGCAGGGAGGTCAGAATCCAACAGCATCTGCAGTCCTTTCTTAGCCTCTGAATTAGATTTTTGCTCAGGTCCCTCAATTTCAGCCAGAAAATACCTAAAATCACAGAAAAACACACAAACTCATAGTAAAGTCCAGAAATGTGATTTTTGCATAAAAACTAATAAAAACATACTAAAAACTACCTAAAAATAATGCCAAAAAGCGTATAAATTATCCGCTCATCATAGACCTTAGGGTGATTAAATTAAGGCCACCTTTTGGCTTAGGAAAGATTTGAGAGGGAAGACTATTGTGGTGTTTATATTGATGTTGGAAGGGGGTAAAGACATTCTAGATAGAGCCTTAGCTATGGAAGTCATTTAGTCATGGAGGATCTTGTTATTTTCCTCTTGTTTTTCTACCATAGACCAGAGTTCCTTTTATTCTTGGAAGAAGGGACGAATAGTATCCTCAATAGGGGTTTGGCCTGAAGAAGGAGAAGTTTGACTGATGGAAGCTTGTTGTCTTTGGTGAGGTGGTCGGTATCTTTTGTTGTGAGAATGGTTTTGGTGTTAGAATAGTAGATTATGATGGGTTTGGTTATTTTGGTAAGAATGGTTGTTGAAAGGTGGTTGATGAGAAGATTGGTAGCCTTGTTGGTGTTGAGAGGGAAGATTGGATAGCCCTTGATTCTACCCCTGATTATAGTTATTCCTCTACTCTTAATTGTAGTTATTCCCATGAGAATAAGAACCTTAGTTTTAAGGGTGGTAGGTGGAACGGTTGTTGTAAAGGGTGGCCACCGCAATAGTGTAGTCTCCTTGAATCTGAGGGCATTGATTAGTGTAGTGTGAGGTACAAAAGCACACACCACACACTCTAGGAGGTTTCTCAATTTGCAGGATTGAGGTAGAGCTTGGATAAATTGCATGGATGGAGAAGATTGTTGATTTTGATAGATTTGCTTGAGAAGATTGGTCATCTTCCCTAGTGTCTTAGTCAACACCGAATCAGGCTAAGATACTTCTGCCACACTTTTTGGATGATTGTTCCTCATTCTAGCATGTTAGGTAGCTTCCGAAACATCATCAATCAGCCTCCATGCCTCGTCTGCCATCTTGTATTACACAAGAAATCTACCACTAGAAGCATCAAGAAGTTTCTTACCTTGTGGGCAAAGGTTTCCACAAAAATAGCTAATGAGCAAAGAATCATCCATCCTATAATGGGGACAAGAGTCTAGTCTCCTGAATCGAGTCCAATACTCGTAAACTAATTCTTGGTCCCTTAGCATAATACCAGAGATTTCCTTCTGGATGTAATTAGTCCTTTCCGAAGGAAAGAATTTATCCAAGAATTCCTTTCTCAACAAGTCCCAGTCAGTCACCACTACATGAGATTGAGCATAGAACCACTCCTTTGCTTGTCCCACAAGAGAAAAGAGAAAGGCAAAAACTATGACAACCACTTCATCAGATCCATGTCTCTTAGCAGTAGAACATGCCACTTGAAAGTTCTTCAGATGTCTTATGGGATCCTGGCCCGGCAACCCATTGTACTTAGGCAACATATTAATCAGACTATTCTTCAGCTCAAATTTGTATCTAAGTTAGGGTATCATGCCTGAAGCAGTTGGAGAACAATGTATGGTGCTCCTTGCTCATACAAGGTAATCCTTCGAGGTGCATCCATATTAATATCACCTGTAATGCTCAAGGGTATGTCAGCAGTTCCAACAAGAGAATAAGATGCCCCTTCATTTAATGAAGAGTCCAAATTACTATCAGATTGGACTAGTGTATCAAAATGTTCCTCAAAGGGGGCCAATGTACTAGTCGTATAATCCAACTGATGCTTAGCTTGCCAAATGTGAAGTAAAGTTCTTTCAATTTCAGAATTAAATGTGGCTAAGTTAGGATCTGGTTGTGACTTAGTCATTCAACTTGGGATTCATAAGTTCATGTATTATTGAAAACATAAAGCAAAAGCAAATGTACTATGTATTAACTAAAATAGGGAAACAATTAAAGAATGTTTTGGGTTTTAGTATAAGTATAAAAGACTCTTGACTAAGGCATGGGAAAAAGGGGTCACCATCCTTATCTAACAATCGTATAATGACAATTATGAGGAATCAATCCCATAAAGTCAACCTCTATGCTTGAGGCAAGTCAAATAGGCATAGTCAACATCAATCCATAAGTCCTAATCTAACTACTAATTAACTTTATAGAAGACTAGTGTTAATAGATATCAATTTAACTAACATGGACCCGATATCATTGATCCAATTAAATACAATAACTCAAGATTGCCCAATTCCTTTAACCTAGGCCAAGAGTATGAAAAATTACTCCACAATCGAAGGAAATATTTTATCAAACACTTGGTATGTACTAAATAAAGACATGGGTAAATTGCAAAATAAATGGAAATCGAAACCACCAACTATATATAATTACTACCGAAGGCTACAGTGGACATGGAAAGAATATAAAACTCAAATTCAATTAAAGGAAATTCAATATTCACAATGGTATCAAACTATGATCATAAGTAACAAAAATAAGTAATTAACAACTAGGTAATTGAGAGTATAATGACTACAAAATTAAGAAGAGAACTAAAATTTAGTAAGATCCAAACCACAATTCAGTAGCAAAATATTGACAAACCTAAGAAAACCTAGAGAGAATGAGGAATTTCTCACTATAGAAAAAGGACTTAAAACCTAGAACAAAAACTAAACTCTCTTTCTAAGTATGAGTGTATGTATCCTTTCGTCTCTCCTTACCCCCATTTAGTTTTTGCCCTCTCCCTTTGAGAATTGAGTTAAATTGGGCCCAAAAAGTGGTCCAGAAATTGTTGGCACATGCATTTTTAAGTGATACACGTGCTACATGTCATGCGTACGCATGGCTTATGCTTACGTGAAAATTGAGTTGTCCGCAGGAGATGCGTACACATGGGTCATGCGTACGCACAAGCGCCGAATTCTCAAATCTTTAATTCTTCATGATTCTTCCACTTTTGCATGCCTCCATTCCATCTTCCAAGTGATTCTTACCCTATTAAACATGAAATCACGCAATAAACGCATCAAGGCATCGCATGGTAATAAAAGTGGACTAAAAATTGACACTTTTAAGGCCTAAAAAACATGTTTATAACTCTTAACCATAATTTAGGAAAAAATCATAAAATCATAAATTTTAGTGAATAAGTGGGAAATAAGTTGACAAAATTCTCTCATTTCAACCCAAAATAAATAATAAAATTATGATTTATTAGGCTGGTTGTGAGATAGATAGAGATTTGGATCACATAGAGGTATTTGGTGGTGGAATGGGACTTGAGAGTATTGTGGTTGAGGACAATATTGAGGATAGAGTTCATAGGAATATGATGGTTGAGGCTCATAACCATAGCAAGGGCTACCATAGTCTTTTGGTTGTATGCACTATAGGATGAAGTATGATCATAATAAAGT
Organism: Arachis stenosperma; assembly: GCF_014773155.1. Lineage (NCBI taxonomy): Eukaryota > Viridiplantae > Streptophyta > Magnoliopsida > Fabales > Fabaceae > Arachis > Arachis stenosperma. The sequence continues at coordinate 89,786,620 of NC_080382.1, forward strand.
GGAGGAGGTTGATGCCATGAAAATTAGTCTTAAGTGTAACCTCCTTCCTAAATTAATAATTCGCTTCTTGGTGCAAACCATCATTGAAATCATCATTTCCTACAAAATTGTCACAACCATACTCAAAGCTACAAGGATGAGAATTCATAGAAAAGATAAAATAGAAACAAAGGAAAACAAAAAGCCAAGAAAAAACAAACTCCTAACTATTAGCAAAATAAAAAATCAAACAAAAAGCAAGCTATTCACACTATTCACATATTCACAATAGCCAATGACAAGCACATATTGTACCCCGACAACGATGCCAAAAACTTGATGAGGGCTAGATACTAATTTAGAATTTCACAATTTAAAGCACAAGATTCGTCGTAACTCTAAACTGGCAAATAACCCTATCAGCGTTTATTTTATTGTCACAAGTCAAATCAAATACTAGGAGTTTTAAATACCGGGTCATTCTACCACGGAATTGTAGTCGGGTGTGTGTATCATTGGCTATGAGAAATTGGGGGTTTTGATTGCAATAAACAAGAAATGTAAATGGCAAGAAATTAAAGAGCAAAGCAATATCTAAATAATAAAAGAAATTAAACTAAGAGCAATGAAGCAATTAGCTAGTAAAAGAAAGAAAATTCACATGCAAAAAGGATCTTGGAAAGGATTGAGAGTCAAGGATCACTATCTTTGTCATTGACCACAAACATGACAATTATGAAGAGTTAATCCTAATGAGCGAAAATTGATGCTCACGGATACCGGCAAGTGTACCAAATCGCACAAGTAATACCACGGTGAGTGGATATCATTCCCATGAGTATTAAAAGATTGAATAAGCAAATTTTTATTAAAAAGCCTAATTAGATTAATAAAACCTGATTGATGATCAGAGAGGTCAAGTGAGTGTCTTGCTGGGAGTCTTGAGAATCTTGAATACTAAATTCTTGGATGCCATGGATAGTGAGCTTGAATGATGAATTGAGAGAAGACCGTGATTGTGAGAGTCAAGGGCTTTGGAGATGCTTATGCTCTAGGGAAAACTAATCTTGTTTATTTTTCTTGAAGTTTGCAAAGATCTTTTATGACAAAATCTTTAGTAACTGATTTCCATCTCCTTGACTCCTTAGTTTCTCAAGCATTAATTAGGCATCAATTAATTAATCAAGAGATTAAGTACAAAAAATAATTTTAGATTCAAATAAGATTTAAAAGTAGTCCTTAGGTCGAATTATATGTCACGTATTCAAGCTATTCCTGTCTAGTTAAATCTTAAAAGAAAACATAATTTTCAAAACGTGTTCTTGTAACACCCAAATTAACCTAAACTTTACCTCGCATCGTAAAGCAAAGGTTAACCAAGGGTTACGATAGTTCTAAAGCTGATACATACGATACATATAGAAGAAATAATACAATCTAGAAGCCTGATGAAGGATGTAGCTCAAAAAGAGAATTTAAAAGCGCAAAATGAGCTAACGAAGCATCTAACTTAAAGCTCAAGAAAACAGATGTGATATAAAAAAAGATAATAGTATAATAGTGTAATATCATAAGAAACTAGCCACGGCTCGCGAAGTTTAAGCCAACTAGCCAAATGTATAGACAAAAGGGAAACTAAAGTTTAATAGGCTTATACAAGTTTTGTTATCTCAATTTTAAGCCTCTAGGCAAAACAAAATACAAAGGTGAGAGATATTTAAACAAAATAAACCAAAAAGCCTCCAAGAGTAACAGGATCCTCCACCTCTGTCACCAACCAGACAACTCACCAAGGTGGGTTGCGACCTGCATCTAAAAAACACAACAGAAATATGGTATGAGAACCGGAGGTTCTCAGTATGGTAACAGTGCCTAGTGATGTAGGATATAAGACCCCAGGCTGCCAGAGGCAATCCTAGAGCTTCATATCCATCACAGATTTATCTTAAAGCCTACTAAAACAATGAAACATAACTTAAACCATAATACAACTAAAGCCTGAGCAGTATAACGTGGTAATCTATCTTAGGGGAATTACTAACTAAACTAGTCACCGATGTCCCACAGCCTTCGCCAACTTACCCTCCGTGCGATCCCATCACCGCCGCCTACCTAACCTCCTCAAAACCAGACAAACACAGGTAATACAAACAAGTAAAACACAGATAATATTTAGACTTAACAAGTACTTCGAGAAGCAAGTAGGCATGTTATACAATTAGGCAAACTCAAGTAATCAAGGCAAACAAGCATATAGAAGATGCACATGATGAATGTCTGTCCTATTGGCTGTGATATCACATGTCGGTTATAATGCCAAACCCAATTGAAAATTCGGTCGACAACTCCCAGATTAGTCTCTTTATTGTGCATAAGGAAGAAAAATTTCGAGGGAGAGTGCCCTACCACCTTCTCCTTTCAGAGGGAAATGTTCTGAGGAAGCATGCCCTACCACCTTCCCCTGGCTGTCACATAATTCCGTGGGTTAGTGCCTTACCACCTTGCAATTAGAGAGAAGTCGCATTTCAGGAGGAATAATTCTGAGGGATAAGTGCCCTACCACCTTCTCCTTTTAGAGGAAAATATTCTGAGGGAGTGTGCCCTACCACCTACCTCTGGTTGCGAAAAAATGAGTGAGAAGCCCAGCTTCAACTCTCACATCCGAACGTAGGCGGGAGACTGCCATAGACGCTACGACGGAGAACAATGCATATCATAATTACATATTCAATCTTAGAGGCCACTTCTCTAAACACACTTCCACTCATACTCATCATAACCATAATCAAGCCATAAGTTCTATTCCGAACTCCTTAGTTCATAAGTCTCTCAATTTCGTTATCAGCAATCACCATATTCACCACTCTTCCTTCTCTCTCAACCAACTCATCCTCACTACACCCGAAGCCTAAACCTCCGTTTGCTAACTTTTCAGAATAAAACTCAAATTAAACCTCCTAAGACTTTTCCCATATTCCAACATCCAAAATTGAGCCCAAGAGTCTTAAAATGGTGTTATAGAAGCTTACAACCTTGTTGAGAAGGTTAAATAGTTGAAAACAAAGTTTAAATTTGTGATACAGGGCATGTACATACGCACAGGGGTGTGCGCGCGCACGCACAGGGATATTTTTAAAGTGTGCGTACGCATAGGGGTGTGCGTTCGCACAGGCACTAAAATTTATAAGCCTGTTCACTCGCACAAGCTGTGCGAGCGCCCCCAACAGACAACCCTTCCCGACTTGTGCGTGGGCACAGTGCTGTGCGTACGCACAGGTTGTAATCCTTCATTGATGTGTGATAAACCCCATTTTTAGGGTTTATCTTGTGCTTAATCTAGTGGATTTTATCCATTATTCTCACACTTATTCATACAATTCGCATGCTTTACGTTTTCCTTCCTGATTTTTGTGCTATGATTGAAAACATGCTTCTTTGTACTTATATTTGCTAATATTAATCCACTCTTATTACCATTCAATGCCGTGATATGTGTGTTAAAGTGTTTCAAACTTTATAGGGCAAGAATGGCTTGGAGAATGGAAAGGAAGCCTACAAAAATGGAAGGAACACAAAGGAAGAATGAAGCTGACCAGTGGGACATGACGCGTAAGCATAGATGACGCATACGTGTGACCAGCGTAAAAGAGGAGCAATGCGTACGTGTGATAAGGGATTTAACCAAACGACGCACACGCGTGACCCACACGTACGCGTGATGTGCGCCACGTGCAGAAGTTGTAGAAATTGCTCCCAGCGATTTCTGGCCTCCTTTTGGCCTAGCTCCAGGTCCAGAAAACACAGATTAGAGGCTGGGAGTGAGGCAGAATGGAGGGGACAATTCATTCACTACATATTCACATAATTTTAGGTTTTAGATATAGTTTTAGAGAGAGGCTCTCTCCTCTTTCTTAGGTTTTAGGATTTAGGATTTCTTTAGGATTTAGGATTATCTCTTCTCAATCCCAGGTTTAATGTTATTTGACTTAATTCTCTTCTACTCTTATTGATTCTAATACTTTGATCTATACATTCCTTTGTGATTGGATTTTCTATTTAATATAACTTGAGGTATTTCATATTCAGGATTGCTCTCTTTTGATCTATGTTGCTGATATTTGAGATTGGTTATTTGGATGTTATTATCTCCTATTGCTTCCCTACTATTTTGGTGTTATGCCCTCCAAGTGTTTGATAAAATGCTTGGGAGGGTTTTAATTTAGACTTTCACCCTTTTTGGCTTTGGTTGATTAATTGGTAACGCTTGAGTTGTCAAACTCCTTTGTTGATGGATAATTGTTCTGTTTGCTAGTTGATTTGAATTCCACTAACACTAGTCTTTCCTTGGGAGTTGACTAGGACTTGAGGATTCATATTGATTTATCCACTTGACTTACCTTTATAGTTAGAGGTTGACCTAGTGGGAGCAACGGACAATTCTCATCACAATTGATAAGGATAACTAGGATAGAACTTTCAATTCTCATACCTTGCCAAGGGTTTTTATTGTTATCATTCTAATTTCTCTACAATTTACTCTTCTCATTTCTCATCCCCGAAACCCCAATTTACACAACTCATAACTAATAATAAGAACACTTCCCTGCAATTCCATGAGAGACGACCCGAGGTTTAAATACTTCGGTTATCAATTTTATTAGGGGTTTTTTACTTGTGACAACCAAACTTTTGCACAAAAGGGATTCTTTGTCTGTCTAGAAGCTATACTTTCAACGAGGATTTAATTGTGAAATTTTAGACCGCGCGAGAAACCCGCTCGTCAAAATGACGCCGTTGCCAGGGAATTGCAAACGTGTGCCTTATTATTGGTTATTGTAAATATTTGTTTTTGCTTGTTTATTTGTTTTCGTTTTTGTTTTTAATTTTTATTAACTACTATGAATTCTCACCCCTCTGGCTTTAAGTTTGGTTCCAATGTTGTTGTAAGGCATGAAAGCTATAATGAGAACAGGCATCAAGGTTGGAAGAATCAAAGATGGGAGGCACCACAAGGATTTGATCAACCCCCTTGGCAACAACCCCCTCCAATGCACTATAGCCAACAACCATTCTATGATGCATACCAAGACAATAGTTATGGTGGACCTCTTCGTGACAACCAACCTCCACCAAATTACTATTGTCAAGAGCCATTCTGAGGTGTGTACCAAGATGATAGATATAGTGGACCCGCTTGTAGTTACCAACAAGCCCCACCATATGCCTATAACCCCCCCTCCTCAACATAGGTTTGAACCACCAAACTCACAAGCCCCCTACTACCAAACACCCTTATATTACCCTAACCCTTATCCACCTTATGAACCATGTATAGAACCACCCCAACTCCAACCCAATTACTCCCAAGAACCACCACCTCCATATACATCATGTCCATATCCATCAATCCAAGAGCCTTATGACCCTACTTATAATATCCAAGCGGAACAAGAGTCAAGGGATCGTCTCAAGTAGACACTGGATCAATTTCAAGCAGCCGTTCATCAATTGGAGCGAGAAGTAGGTGATTTAGCCTCTCGGCATTTTTACACTCAAAGTGCTCCCATGGCTACATGTGGAGAATCAATAAAAGAGCATAGCATGAAGGAGACACTAGAAACTCCAATGGACAATGAGGAACATGCCTTTGTATTGGAACAACTGGAGGAAACCGTAATAGCTGAAGAAGAGGAAGTGGTTGAAGACTTAGGAGATGCGGAACCTCCATAGGAAAGACCAGTCATAGAGCCTCCTTCCAAGATGTCTGATGTTGATGTTGAGGAGGGTGTACAACCTCCAAGAGTATCATGGTTGAAGACTTTGAAGAGGCTGATCAAGAAATGGAGATTAAAGAAGAAGAGGCACAACCTCCATTGCCCTTGGTAAGTAATGAAGCAGAGATTGAATTAGAAGAAAACTACCAAGAGGAAGAGGTTGAAGTTGAAGAGGCTTGCAAGGAGGCGAAAGAATTCAAAGAAGAGCACAAGGGAGTGGAGCTTGCAAGATCATTAGCAACACCTCTCCCAAAGCCATTACCATCCAACACAACATTCAAGTAGATAAAATTCTTATCCTTGACCTTTACTTTCCCACTTGAATATGGTTTACCTGAGACGGATGGTCAACTTAGAGCTCTTTGTGGCATTAAGAGTAAAAGGGAGATGGTTAGTGGTTGGTAACACCATCCTAGGTTCGTTATGGTTAGAAGCTCAAGGCCTGATTGCAAGGGTTGGTATAATTCTCAATTGATTGGGTCTAGGAGGATGTTTGGGTACCTAAATGAGAATTCCAAGGCTGAACCACCCGGATGGAATTATCATGTTCCACTTGAAGATGGTTGTAGAAACAAGATTTGGGATTCGGGAATACATGAGGATCAATTGTGGAAGCTCAAAGCTTATGAAGAACTCCATCAAAGCTTGAGGAATTTACCTGGTATTGATAGATCTTATTGGAAGTCCAAGCATTGGTGGAAGTTTCAAGACGAGTTCAAGCACAAGCCACCATGACAAGGAGCTCACCAAACGTCCAACTTAAGGACAATAACTAAAAGGGCTAGGTGGGAGACAACCCACCATGGTATGATTGTTCTTTTCACTCTTCTTAGTTTTCTTTTTAAGTGACTCTTCTTATTATTAGTACATATAGTTTGCATCTTCATCTGCATATTGCATAAAAAAATTTGAGAAAAAATTGGACAAAAGGTCGCATAGGAGCTGTGAAGGAAGTGTGCTTTATGTATAAGCAATACCACGCGTACGCGTTGGGGTACGCGTCACTTGCGATTTTGGCACATCACGCGTACGCGTCAATGACGTGCAAGCGTGACCCAGAAAAATTGATGTAAAAAGGTGTTTGGCCAAAAGTTGTGATGGCCTGGTGCTGGCACTATGCTAGAGGCACAAAATCACTCACACGTACGCGTCCCTGACGTGTGCGTGTCATTTTCAGTTTCAGATCATTCACGTGTGCGCGTGCCTGACGCGCACGCGTCACATGCAATTTGGCCATAGCGCGAAGCAAACAGAAAGTTGTGCGCGCGCAGAGCTGGCCTCGCATGAGTAGCACGACCAAGGACACGCGTAGGCGTGACCGACGCTTATGCGTCATATTGTTTTCTGCTCACCCACGCATACGCGTGGGCGACGCTTACGTGTCGATTCGTAGACTCTTCTCTCTTTACTCTTTTCTCCTTCTTTCCTCCTTTCCCACTCTCTTCTCCTCCTCTCTCATCCTTATTCCTTTTCTTTTCTTCTATTTGTTACATTTGCATACTCGCATTCATGGCATTTTAACTTCATTGTTTCTTCTCCCTTTCTTTTCTATATTTGCTGTTTTCACATTGGTGTTAAAATTTTCTTACTCAACTGTTGCATATTTCTTACATTATTTTGGGTGCTTCTTGACTTGTTTGCTATTTAGTTGACATGCCATTTGCTTCTATTGTTTTCTCACTTACACGTTGTAGCTACCATGTAATTGAGAACCTTATTTGGCATTAGCCCCCGCCTATGTCCTATTTGCTTTGATATCGTTGTTATAGGCTTAATTTTCTCTCTTTTTCTCTCCTTTTAGGCTGGCCACCAAAGAGGGGTACAGGAAGAGTCTACATGGGGCGACGAACAAGTGCCTAGCGCACATTCTTTGGAGAAAAAGCATCAGTTGTAGCAACCTGTCCACTTGTACATCTCTGCATGCACCGAGGACGATGCAATATTTAAGTGTGGGGAGGTCGATACCAACTTCCGCAGGTTAGTTAGTTCTTTCTCAACACCAATGTGGGATTTCCTTTGTTAGTTCATTGTTGCATTTACATGTTTGATTGCATGTTTGTTACATTTTATGCATATTTTACCACTACTTGGTTGAAGTAATAATTTCTTTTTCAAGAAACGTTTTTTATGCCATTTCACTAATTTGAATTAAAATTTTATTAAACTTGTTTGAAGAAATTTTACTTTGGAACATGGTTTTAGAGCTCGAACACACAAAACCAGTGAGATTTTGAGCCCATTTGATTGGTTGTATTTTATCAACCAATATTTTATTTTTGGTGTGTGTTGTTCTCTCTAAAATTGTGATCTATATCTTGTTTGATTCTATATTTCCATGGTTTAATGTATGCATATACTTATATGATTGTGGCCTTGTTGGCCTTACCCTTTCATTATCCTTTGCAAACCAATGTTGAGCCTATTTTACCCCTTTGTTCTTTACTTTAGCTCATCACTAACTCTAAGTGAAAAACAATAATGTCCTTAATTTAAATCCTTGATTAGCTTAGACTAGTGAGAGTACTTATGATTTAAGTGTGGGGAAATTGGGTTTGGAAACGTTTGGTTTGGGAATTGAGTATGTTAGACTTTGTGTGAAAATGTGAAAAATGTTAAGAACATGTTATGCATTCAATGCCTTAATCATATGCATTGAAAAAGGAAAGAAAAAAATTGATTAAGAAAAAAAAATAGAAAGAGAAAAAAAAAGAGAAAAAGAAAAGAAAAAGAGCAAAAAAAAATAAAAAGGGGACAAAATGCCCCAAAGTAAATAGTGATAGCAATGCATATGTACTGTACTGAAAAATTGGAATGCATGAATATGTAGTAAACACATTTAATGGATAGTTATTGATTTTATATTATGATTATATGGATTGTCCTAAGTTAGGTGAGAAGTTTAGGTTAATTAAGGATTCAAATTTTAGTCCACTTGACCAAATACAATCCTACCTTGACCTTGACACCATTACAACCCTCAAAAGGCCTCTTGATTTGTGTATTGGTGCATTAAATTTCTGTTGATTGATAAAAGAAGAGCAAGTCTTAGAAAGCAAGGTTAGTGGAGAATTGAGAGAATCGAACCTTAAACACTTGAGCGATTAGAGTGTATACACTTCTAGTGAGGGTTCGATGCTCGAATCTTTGTTCCCGGCTTTCATGAGCTATTTTCTTCTGCAAGTCTATTTGCACTTCATTTTTATGATTTAAATTAGTGAAATACAGTTCATATTTGTTCTTAAAAAATTTATTTACTTTTAACTAAGTAGGTAAAAGCATTTTGCATGTAGGTGCATTCATATAAATAGGTTGCACTTCATATATCCTACCATTCCCATTCACTCCTATAGCTTCTCTTGAGCTCAGCATAAGGACATGCTAATGTTTAAGTGTGGAGAGGTTGATAAACCCCATTTTTAGGGTTTATCCTATGCTTAATCTAGTGGATTTTATCCATTATTCTCACACTTATTCTTAGAATTCGCATGTTTTATATTTTCCTTCCTGATTTTTGTGCTATAATTAAAAACATGCTTCTTTGGCCTTATATTTGCTAATATTAATCCTCTCTTATTACCATTCGATGCCGTGATATGTGTGTTAAAGTGTTTTAAGCTTTATAGGGCAAGAATGGCTTGGAAAATAGAAAGGAAGCCTGCAAAAATAGAAGGAACACAAAGGAAGAATGAAGCTGACCAGCGGGACATGACGTGTACGCATAGCTGACGTGTACGTGTGACCAGTGTAAAAGATGAGCGACGCGTACGTGTGACTGACGCGTACGCGTGATAAGGGATTTTTTCAAATGACGCGCACGTGTGACTCACGCGTATGTGTGATGTGCGCCACGTGCAGAAGTTGTAGAAATCGCTCCCAACAATTTCTTGGCTCCTTTTGGCCCAGCTCCAGGCCCAAAAAACACAGATTAGAGGCTGGGAGTGAGGCAGAATAGAGGGGACAATTCATTCACTACACATTCACATAATTTTAGGTTTTAGATGTAGTTTTAGAGAGAGAGGCTCTCTCCTCTCTCTTAGGTTTTAGGATTTAGGATTTCTTTAGGATATAGGATTATCTCTTCAATCCTAGGTTTAATGTTCTTTGACTTAATTCTCTTCTACTCTTATTGATTCTAATACTTTGATCTATACATTCCTTTTGTGATTGGATTTTCTATTAAATATAACATGAGGTATTTCATATTCAGAATTGTTCTTTTTTGATCTATGTTGCTGATATTTGAGATTAGTTATTTCGATGTTATTATCTCCTATTGCTTCTCTACTATTTTGGTGTTATGCCCTCCAAGTATTTGATAAAACGCTTGGGAGGGTTTTAATTTAGACTTTCACCTTTTTTGGCTTTGGTTGAGTAATTGGTGACGCTTGAGTTATCAAAATCCTTTGTTGATGGATAATTGTTATGTTTGCTAGTTGATTTGAATTCCACTAAGTCTAGTCTTTCCTTGGGAGTTGACTAGGACTTGAGGATTCATATTGATTTATCCACTTGACTTACCTTCATAGTTAGAGGTTGACCTAGTGGGAGCAACGGACAATTCTCATCACAATTGATAAGGATAACTAGGATAGAACTTCCAATTCTCATACCTTGTCAAGGGTTTTTGTTGTTATCATTCAAATTTTTCTACAATTTACTCTTCTCATTTCTCATCCCTGAAACCCTAATTTACACAACTCATAACCAATAATAAGAACACTTCCCTACAATTCATTGAGAGACGACCCGAGGTTTAAATATTTTGGTTATCAATTTTATTAAGGGTTTATTACTTGGGACAACCAAACTTTTGTACGAAAGGGATTCTTTGTCGGTCTAGAAGCTATACTTTCAACGAGGAGTTATTTGTGAAATTCTAGACCGCGCGAGAAACCTGCTCGTCAATGTGCATGCGCACAAGCTGTGCTAACGCTGCAGGCAGAGAACCTTTTCTTGCCTGTGCATACGCACAGGTCTGTGTGTCCTCACAGAATAAGATTTTCGCAGGGTTGTGCATGCGCACAAGGCTGTGCGTGTGCACATATCAGAAATCCTGAAATTCTGTAACTTTTCAAAATTTCATACTTTCAACACCAACTTTGAATGATCATAACTCCCTTTACAAAATTCCAAATTTTACAAACTTTATATCGATTTAAAGGGTTTTCAATAATCGTGTTTCAACCAATTTTGAAAATCGAGGCAAAAGTTTTGATTAGATAAAGTTCACCAAAAGCTTACTCTTACAAAAAGTCTAAAAACCCCAACATTCCCAACCAAAACCAACCAAACCACTTCAAAACTCCAATTCCTATCATAACCTACCCTTTATAGCATATTGTACCATTCCCAACCACCAAACCTCAATTATGTGCTACCAAAATCAATTCTCCACCAACACTTTTCTCAATCCTAACTCAATCATTATCCATCATCAAAATCAACCCCATTTCGTTCCGATTTCAATCGCTCACACCATCCTTACCAATTTCAATATCATGATATATTAACATATTCCAAAATCACCAACTCATCATAATCATCTCATTATCATCAATCTCACACTCACCTTCAATATACCAACAACATCACTAACCACTCATCAATTATCAACATATTAACAACAATAAATCACATATCCAACATCAAACATTATAATCCTCGAATACCAACAATCATTACCAATTTCACATACTCCTCATCTCAAAACCTCATATCCTCATCATCTTCTTACAAGTTATCCTCACACATCAAAATCACATACAATAATTCATCATCAATATATCGATATAATTATCATACATCAACATTCTACACCTCAACAACCATTATAATTACCACAAAGCTTATATAGAAAGGATGGGCTCGGCTAGAGCTTCGCGTAGCCACTGACGGCACGTGAATTGGAGCATTGTAGCTCAAGATATCGCGGATTGAATGGAGGAGTGAATAGTGCTCTTCTCTCTTCTCTTCTCCTCCTTGTAGCTGGTGTGGCTATGTTTATGGGTGAAGGGTTCATTAATGAACCCTTATATATGTTGGACTTGGGCCTAACTTGGGCCCGGTCTAACCCGTTAGCATTTTTAGCCCGTTCGCCCCAACTTTGGGCCAAACCTTTAACACTAACGCACGGTTTTTCATCTCTAATATTTTTTAGGTTTTCGGCTATTTTCACTGCTTCTCGCGCAGCATTAGTGCACAAAATTGTGATCATCAACAATGGCTCCAATGACTTGGTGCTCTCAACCGTGAATCACACTTTGTCACAACTCCGTACAACTAACCAGCAAGTGCACTGGGTCGTCCAAGTAATAAACCTTACGTGAGTAAGGGTCGATCCCACAGAGATTGTTAGTATGAAGCAAGCTATGGTCACCTTGTAAATCTCAGTTAGGCGGATTCATATGGTTATAATGGTTTTTGAAAATAATAATAAATAAACAGACAATAAAGATAGAAATACTTATGTAAATCATTAGTGGGAATTTCATATAAGTGTATGAAGATGTTGTGTTCCTTCTGAATCTCTGCTTTCCTGCTGCTTTCATCCAATACCTCTTACTCCTTTCCATGGCAAGCTATATGTAGGGCATCACCGTTGTCAATGGCTACATCCCATCCTCTCAGTGAAAATGGTCCAAATGCTCTGTCACAGCACAGCTAATCATCTGTCGGTTCTTGATCATGTCGGAATAGAATCCATTGATTCTTTTGCGTTTGTCATCACGCCCAACAATCGTGAGTTTGAAGCTCGTCACAGTCATTCAATCCCTAAATCCTACTCGGAATACCATAGACAAGGTTTAGACTTTCCGGATTCTCAAGAATGGCTGCCAATAATTCTAGCTTATACCACGAAGATTCTGATTAAGGAACCCAAGAGATACTCGCTCGTTCTAAGGTAGAACGGAAGTGGTTGTCAGTCACGTGTTCATAGGTGAGAATGATTATGAGTGTCACGGATCATCACATTCATCATGTTGAAATGAAACGAATATCTTAGAAAAAGAATAAGCTGATTTGAATAGAAAATAGTAGTACTTTGCTTTAACACTCGAGGTACAGTAGAGCTCCACACCCTTAATCTATGGTGTGTAGAAACTCCACCGTTGAAAATACATAAGTGATTGTCCAGGCATGGCCGAATGGCCAGTGCCCAAATGTGATCAAAAGACCGAATGGTCAAAAGATTAGACACTAGTACAATAGTAAAAAGTTCTATTTATACTAAACTAGCTACTAGGGTTTACAGAAATAAGTCTAAGTGCAGAAATCCACTTCTGGGGCCCACTTTGGTGTGTGCTTGGGCTGAGCTTGAGCTTTAGACGTGCAGAGGCTTCTCTTGGAGTTAAACGCCAAGTTGTAACGTGTTTTTGGCGTTTAACTCTGGTTTATAACATGTTTTTGGCGTTGAACGCCAGCTCTCCTCAGGGTGTAATCCTGGTGTTCAACGTGGTTCTATGCTTGTTTTGGGCGTTCAATGCTAGTCTTCAGCATGTTTCTAGCGTTGAACGCCAATTCCATACCTGTTTCTGGCGTTTAACGCCAGCTCTCCTCAGGGTGTAATCCTGGCGTTTAAACTCCAGATTGTTGCTTATTTTTGGCTTTCAACGCCAGATCCATGCTCTGTTCTGGTGTTGAACGCCAGCCAGATGCTCCTAACTAGCATTTAAATGCCAGTAAGCCCCTCCTCCAGGGTGTGCTATTTCTTCTGCTATTTTTTATTCTATTTTTAATTTTAATATTTGTTTTGTGACTCCACATGATCATAAACCTAATAAAACATAAAAGAACAACAAAATTAGATAAATAAAAATTGGGTTGCCTCCCAATAAGCGCTTCTTTAATGTCAATAGCTTGACAGTGAGCTCTCATGGAGCCTCACAGTTGATCAGGTCAATGTTGTAGACTCCCAACACCAAACTTAAAGTTTGGTACACCAAACTTAGAGTTTGGGTGTGGCCTCCCAACACCAAACTTAGAGTTTGATTGTGGGGGCTCTGTTTGACTCTGTATTGAGAGAAGCTTTTCATGCTTCCTCTCCATGGTTGCAGAGGAAGATCCTTGAGCTTTAAACACAAGGTAGTCCCCATTCAATTGAAGGACTAGCTCTCCTCTGTCAACATCAATCACAGCTCCTGCTGTGGCTAGGAATGGTCTTCCAAGGATAATGCATTCATCCTCCTCCTTCCTAGTGTCTAAGATTATGAAATTAGCAGGGATGTAAAGGCCTTTAACCTTCACTAACACGTCCTCTACCAATCCATAAGCTTGTCTTACAGACTTGTCTGCCATTTGTAATGAGAATGTGGTAGCCTGTACCTCAAAGATTCCCAGTTTTTCCATTACAAAGAGTGGCATAAGATTTATACCTGACCCCATGTCACACAGAGCCTTCTCAAAGGTCATGGTGCCCATGGTACAGGGTATTAAGAATTTACCAGGATCTTGTTTCTTTTGAGGTAAAGTTTGCTGAACCCATGTATCTAGTTCACTAATGAGCAAGGGAGGTGCATCTTCCCAAGTCTCATTACCAAACAACATGGCATTCAGCTTCATGATAGCTCCTAGATATTGAGAAACTTGCTCTCCAGTTATATCTTCATCCTCTTCAGAGGAAAAATAGTTTTCAAAGCTCATGAATGGCAGAAGGAGGTTTAATGGAATTTCTATGGTCTCTATATGAGCCTCAGATTCCTTTAAGTCCTCAATAGGGAACTTCTTCTTGTCTGGGAGACGTCCCATGAGGTCTTCCTCATTAGGATTCACGTCCTCCCCTTTCCTCTCTAGGTTTGGCCATTTTGATTATGTTAATGGCCTTGCATTCTCTTTTTGGATCTCTTCTGTATTGCTTGGGAGAGTACTAGGAGGAGTTTCATTGACTTTCTTACTCAACTGGCCCACTTGTGCCTCCAAATTTTTGATGGAAGACCTTGTTTCACTCATGAAACTTAAAGTGGCTTTAGACAGATCAGAGACTATGTTTGCTAACCTAGAGGTACTCTGCTCAGAATTCTCTATCTGTTGCTGAGAAAATGATGGAAAAGGCTTGCTATTGCTAAGCCTGTTTCTTCCACCATTATTAAAGCCTTGTTGGGGCTTTTGTTGATCCTTCCATGAGAAATTTGGATGATTTCTCCATGAGGAGTTATAGGTGTTTCTATAGGGTTCACCCATGTAATTAACCTTTGCCATTGCAGGGTTCTCAGGATCATAAGCTTTTTCTTCGGAAGATGCCTCTTTAGTACTGTTGGATGCATTTTGCCATCCATTCAGACACTAAGAAATCATGTTGACTTGCTGAGTCAACATTTTGTTCTGAGCCAATATGGCATTCAGAGCATCAATTTCAAGAACTCCCTTCCTCTGAGGCATCCCATTACTCATAGGATTCCTCTCAGAAGTGTACATGAATTGGTTATTTGCAACCATGTCAATAAGTTCTTGAGCTTCTGCAGGCGTTTTCTTTAAGTGAATGGATCCACCTGTAGAATGGTCCAGTGACATCTTAGAGAATTCAGATAAACCATAATAGAATATATCTAAAATGGTCCACTCTGAAAGCATGTCAGCAGAACACTTTTTGGTCAACTGTTTGTATTTTTTCCCAAGCTTCATAGAGGGATTCACCCTCTTTTTGCTTGAAGGTCTGAACATCTACTCTAAGCTTGCTCAACTTTTGAGGAGGAAAGAATTTAGCCAAGAAGGCCGTGACCAGCTTATCCCAGGAGTCCAGGCTATCTTTAGGTTGTGAGTCCAACCATGTTCTAGCTTTGTCTCTTACAACAAAAGGGAAAAGCATGAGCCTGTAGACTTCAGGATCTACTCCATTAGTCTTAACAGTCTCACAGATCTTTAAGAATTCAGTTAAAAATTGATAGGAATCTTCTGATGAAAGTCCATGGAACTTGCAGTTCTGTTGCATTAGAGCAACTAGTTGAGGCTTCAGCTCAAAATTGTTTGCTCCAATGGCAGGAATTGAGATGTTTCTTCCATAAAAGTTTGAAGTAGGTGTAGTATAATCACCAAGCATCCTCCTTGTATTATTGTTGTTGTCATTATTTTCAGCTGCCATCTCCTCTTCTTTTTTGAAAATTTTTGTAAGGTTGTCTCTGGATTATTGTAATTTAGCTTCTCTTAGTTTCCTCTTCAGCGTCCTTTCAGGTTCAGGATCTACTTCAACAAGAATATTCTTGTCCTTGCTCCTGCTCATATGAAAAAGAAGGGAATAGAAAATAATAATAGGGATCCTCTTTACTACAGTAGAGAGATTCCTTTATGTGAGTATAAGAATAAAAGAATAGGAGAAGGAGAAGAGAAAAATTCGAACACAAAGAAGAAGAGGGGGTTTGAATTTTTAAGTTGAAGAGAAGAGTGTTAGTAATTAAATAAATAAATAGAAGAAGATGAAAGAGGGAGAAATTCAAAAATTATTTTTGAAAACAGGTTAGCGATTTTCGAAAATTAAGAGAAGAAATAAAATTAAAATTAAAGTTTGAAACAATTAGTTAATTAAAAGAATTTTGAAAAAGAGGGAGATGATTTTCGAAAATTAGAGAGAGAAAAGTAGTTAGGTGGTTCTGAAAAAGATAAGAAACAAACAAAAAGTCAATTAGTTAGTTGAAAAAGATTTGAAAATTAATTTTGAAAAAATAAAAAGTTAGAAAAGATATTTTGAAATCAAATTTTTGAAAAAGATAAGAAAAAAGATATGATTGAAAAAGATTTAATTAAAAAGATATGTTGGAAAAGATATTTTGAAAAAGATTTGATTTTTCAAATTAAAATTGATTACTTGACTAACACGAAACTAAAAGATATGATTCTAGAATTTAAAGATTGAACCTTTCTTAACAAGAAAGTAACAAACTTCAAATTTTTGAATCAATCACATTAATTGTTAGTAAAGCCTTTGAAAATCATGAATTAAAGATAAGAAAAGGATTTTGAAAATCAAATTAAAAATTTTCGAAGAATAATAAGAAAAATGAAAAAGATTTGATTTTTGAAAAGGATTTGAAAAGATAGGATTTTTAAAATTGAAAATTTGACTTGACTTATAAGAAATAGCTAAGTTTTAAAAATTTTTGACTAAGTCAACTTAAATTTTCGAAATTTATGAGAAAAATAAGGAAAAGATATTTTTTGATTTTTGAATTTTTAATGCGGGGAGAGAAAAACACAAAAATGACCCAAAACATGGAACACTATGAATGTCAAGATGAACACCAAGAACACTTTGAAGATCAAGATGAACATCAAGACTTATTTTTGAAAAATTTCAAGAAAACAAAAACATGCAAGACACCAAACTTAGAAGTTTTTAATGCTTGGACTCTAAGAATGCAAAAATGCATATGAAAAACAACAAAAAACACAAAACAAGAAAATTTAAAGATCAAATAAGAAGACTTATCAAGAACAACTTGAAGATCATGAAGAACACATGCATGAATTTTCGAGAAATGCATAATTTTTAAAAACATGCAATTGACACCAAACTTAAAAATTGACACTAGACTCAAACAAGAAATACAAAATATTTTTTTGATTTTACGATTTTATTAATTTTTTTTGCTTTTTCGAAAATTAATTGTGGAAAAACAAAAATAAAGAAAAAAATTTTGAAAAAAATTTTTGAAAGATTTTTGAAAAGAAAATTACCTAATCTGAGCAACAAGATGAACCGTCAGTTGTCTAAACTCGAACAATCCCCGGCAACGGCGCCAAAAACTTGTTGTACGAAATTATGATCATCAACAATGGCTCCAATGACTTGGTGCTCTCAAAAGTAAATCACACTTTGTCACAACTCCGCACAACTAACTAGCAAGTGCATTGGGTCGTCCAAGTAATAAACCTTATGTGAGTAAGGATCGATCCCACGGAGATTATTGGTATGAAACAAGCTATGGTCACCTTGTAAATCTCAGTTAGGCGGATTCATATGGTTATAATGGTTTTCAAAAATAATAATAAATAAACAGAAAATAAAGATAGAAATACTTATGTAAATCATTGGAGGGAATTTCAGATAAGTATATGAAGATGCTGTGTTCCTTCTGAATCTCTGCTTTTCTGCTGCTTTCATCCAATCCCTCTTACTCCTTTCCATGGCAAGCTATATGTAGGGCATCACCGTTGTCAATGGCTACATCCCATTCTCTCAGTGAAAATGGTCCAAATGCTCTGTCACAGCACGGCTAATCATTTGTCAGTTCTCGATCATGTCGTAATAGAATCCATTAATTCTTTTGCGTTTGTCATCTTACCCAACAATTGCGAGTTTGAAGCTCGTCACAGTCATTCAATACCTGAATCCTACTTGGAATACCACAGACAAGGTTTAGACTTTCCGGATTCTCAAGAATGGCCACCAATAATTCTAGCTTATACCACAAAGATTCATATTAAGGAACCCAAGAGATACTCGCTCGTTCTAAGGTAGAACGGAAGTCGTTGTCAGTCATGCGTTTATAGGTGAGAATGATGATGAGTGTCACGGATCATCACATTCATCATGTTGAAATGCAACGAATATCTTAGAAAAAGAATAAGCTGATTTGAATAGAAAATAGTAGTACTTTGCATTAAAACTCGAGGTACAGTAGAGCTCCACACCCTTAATCTATGGTGTGTAGAAACTCCACCGTTGAAAATACATAAGTGATGGTCCAGGCATGGCCAAATGGCTATCACCCAAATGTGATCAAAAGACCGAATGGTCAAAAGATTAGACACTAGTACAATAGTAAAAAGTTCTATTTATACTAAACTAGCTACTAGGGTTTACAGAAATAAGTCTAAGTGCAGAAATCCACTTCCGGGGCCCACTTTGGTGTGTGATTGGGCTGAGCTTGAGCTTTACACATGCAGAGGCTTCTCTTGGAGTTAAACGCCAAGTTGTAACGTGTTTTGGCATTTAACTCTGGTTTATGACGTGTTTCTGGCATTTGACTCCAGAATGCAACATGGAACTGGCGTTGCATCATCTAATCTCAAATAAAGTATGAACTATTATATATTGTTGGAAAGCTCTGGATGTCTACTTTCCAACGCCATTAAGAGCGCACCATTTGGAGTTCTATAGCTCCAGAAAATCTATTTAGAGTGAAGGGAGGTCAGAATCCAACAGCATCAGCAGTTCTTTTTCAGCCTAAATCAGATTTTTGCTCAGGTCCCTCAATTTCAGCCAGAAAATACCTGAAATCACAGAAAAACACACAAACTCACAGTAAAGTCCAGATATGTGAATTTTACATTAAAACTAATGAAAACATCCCTAAAAGTAGCTAGATCCTACTAAAAACTACCTAAAAACAATGCCAAAAAGCGTATAAATTATCCGCTCATCAAGCACCGAGCAGACATGAACTGGTTCAACCGGCTCGACTGCCGGTTTGTAGTTTTTCACGGTTTTTTGTAGAAAACACATTTTCTGACTCGGAAGGACCTACTGAGTCCAAAAAACATATTTAAATCCCCAAATTCTCATCCTAACTTTCTGGAATTTAATTTGGGCATTTAAATAATTTTATCCGTGAAAAATCTGGTTCTTACGGTTCTAATCTGAATTATATGTCACTTATTCAAAATTAGAGTGATTGAAAATCATGTATGTGCCGCACACTAACTAAACCACTACTCCTAGCCAAATTCAAATAGTCATGTGAAAGAGTTTTTAAGCTTTGATTCAAATATCAAGATTTTTCAATTATAATAGAAGAATCCTAGAGGAATTAGCTTACCTTTTGATCCACTAATCCGAATGAAGAACGAATAACTCAATCACGAAGTAGATGAATGCAAAACTTCAAAATAAAATAAACGTAGATTAATTATCCATAGAGAACATAAACAGAGCTACTAACCCTTGGACAGAGAATTAGCTACCCATGAAGAAGAAAAACAAGAAAAAGAATAGTCCAAGGACCTGATGCCCTCCTCTATAGGCTATGTTCACCTATTTATAACCTAACTTCTAGAATTCAAATTCAAAACTAAACTGATCTTATACTTCAAAGAGAGATAAGACAACTACTTATCTTCTGGAGAGAAAGATAAGCTACTGACTTTAATTTCAAATTTGAAATGAAAACTTAATTTAAACTCTAACAACCAAATCTCTTATGCTTCTAGAGAGAATCAATAACTAGTCTTTTAGAGTATTCAATCTTCTGGATGTGATTAAGACTTCTAATGATGTGGATAATTAAGTTTGGGCATTAATTATTGAATCATGAGAATTGTAATCGCCTTTAAGTTGACTTGGATGGGAGATAATTGGGCAAAAAGTTCAGGAACACCTTCCAGAAGGGGTGTGATTACCAGGCGTGAGATGGAGGCTGCCAAGCGGAGGTGAGGCATGAAGGGAGACCGATGGGCTTGCATGCAACGTGAAGGGGGTCCGCCAGGCATGCTTCTTGCTTCGTAGCTTCATTTTCCTTAGGCTATGCTTTTCAGATTACGCTTTTTTTTTGTGCTTTCCTTGTGAAAAAACTAGAATTCTAAACAGAAGTTGGAGCTTCTCTCTCTAGAATTTGACCTAAAATATGATAAAAACCTAAAACTACACTACTTAGTTGCCTCCCCTTCAATGTTTTCTCCGAACATGGCTCCTAGTGATATGAAATGGGCCAAAACGCCCTAAAATCGTGAGTCATGTGTCTTTCTAAATGAAGCACGCAACCAGTCTTATGCGTACGTGGTGCGGTGATTTAACAACCACAGACTAACCGGCATGTGCACCGGGTCGTACCAAGTAATACCTTAGGTGAGTGAGGGTCGATCCCACGAGGATTGATGAATCAAGCAACAATGGTTAAATGATTTACTTAGTTAGGCAAGTAGAAAAGGGTTTTGAGATATTCAAAAGGTTTAAATTGAAAATATCAGAAAGCAGGCACGCAAGTAAATAAGTTGAAAATAAAATATTGGAGAAACAGTTAAGCCTTTAGAGTTATCTATTTTTCCGGATTAACTTTTCTTACTAACTATTTTAATCATGTTGGATTTAATTTATGGCAAACTATATGTGACTAGACCCTAATTCCTTAGACCTTTCTAGTCTCCTCTAAAATTCATCAACAGCCAATTCCTTGGTCAATTAATTCCAATTAGAGGGTGATGATCAAATTCCAGTTTATATGCCACAAAAACTCTAATTACCCAAAAATAAAAGGATTATATGTCACGCATCCTGTTAAATCCAGATAATTAAAATTTAGGAGAATATGTTTTCAAGCTGTTGTTCAAGTAAAGAGCTTTTCCAAGTTGTACAAGAACTCAAATAGAAAGAGGGTCATACTTCCGTTCCACCCAAATTCATGAGATGAAGAGCGAAAACAATTCTTAAATTATAAATCCATACATGAATTCAAATAGAAAAAGCAATAAAATCAATCCATACAAATAGATAGAGCTCCTAACATTAACAATGGAGGATTAGTTGCTCATGGTTCAGAGAAGAAAATAAGGATTCTGATAAAATATATTTTGGTAGACTAGAATTTTTTTTTTGAAAAGTTCAATGTTGCATATCCTTTTATATCTAATTCTAAAAAATTTAAAATCTATCTTCTAAAACTAAAATAATATCTTTTCCTAAAAATAATATTTGAATTTAAATTATAATTAATTAACAAGTCTAAAGTTGATGGGTGGGGACCACTCATTTTGTCCATTCTGCAGCTTCTAATCTGTATTTTCTAGGCTGAAAACTAAGTCAAAACAGCCCAAAAATCGCCCCCAGTATTTTTATGTGTTTTCTACATGTGGCGCATGTCACGCGTACGCATCGACGGTCTTTTTCGCGAGTCACGCGGACGCGTCAGTCACGCGCACGCGTCACTGTGCAATTCTTCAAATCACGCGTACACGTCAGTCACACGTACGCATCGCTCCTTGCTGCCATCTCCTTTTATTCTTGTGCTGCAGAAACTCCACCAAATCCAGCCGAATGTTACCTAAAATAAACAAAATTGTAAAAGACTCAAAGTAGCATCCATATTGGCTAAAAGATAATTAATTCTTTATTAAACTCAACAAATTAGATGCAAATTCACTAGGAAAAGATAGGAAAGATGCTCACGCATCACAACACCAAACTTGAATTGTTGCTTGTCCTCAAGCAACCAAAATTAATATAGGATTAGGATGTGAATTTGCATGAGAATGAGAGTTCGATTAAGCCCATGTCTCTTCTTATAGTGGGCTTCACAACTACAATCCTGAATAGTTTTGGCATCTCACTCTCCTTTGAATCAGAAGAATGTTACAGTCATCTGGAATTAGAATCCAGATAATATTATGAATTTTCTGATCTTTTGTAGCTCAATTTAATCCTTGAACACAGCAATTTTTCTTTGGTGTTTTGCACCTTGAGCCTAGTCGTGACTTTAAATGTTTTTTCTCAAGCTTTTACTTGACACAGAAACACCACAAGCACTGTTCTGAGGGTTACCTAAAACTGTAGGTCGATCTCGGTCGAGATCTTCTGTGTTGGTCGGAGCCGACGTGTCCGGCAGGTGTATGGCTGCCGGAGCTGGTGTGTCCGACTTGTGGAACTGAAAATGCTACTGATCCTTCGTCCCCGGAGGATGGGGGGTACCTGCAAGGGACTCCGATGCTTAAGTTAGCAAGGGTATTAAGCAGGTATTGAGTAGAATCAGAGTATGAGTTATACCTGGGTGCTCCAGTGTATTTATAATGGTGAGATGTGGCCTTCTGTGGATAAGATAAGTTAGTTATCTTATCTTATCTTTATCTTATCTCTAAGTGAGGTCATCTTTATCTTTAAGGGAACCGCCCTTCTCTCTGTAGGCTTGGGCCGCCTTAGGATTTGGGGCGTGTTCCTCTATCTGGGTCCTTCTTTGGGCTTTCTGGGGACTTGACCGAGCTCCTTGGGAAGAGGTCGGGTTGTCCTGACCTGAAGAGGTCGGTCGCTTTGTCTGTCGAACATCCCGGGTCGGACAGCTCGACCCAGGGCATGAACAGTGCCCCTGCTTGAGCTCGGTCTTCTTTTTAAGGTCGAGTCCTTAACTTCGGTCCTTTTTTGGTGAAGCCAAACTCAAGCATTTTGTCGATTCCTTTGTAGCAGCTTTTGAATGTAGAACGTTTCCTCTAAAAAGCGCGCATTTTTCTATCGGCGATTTTTTGGGAACGTGTGAGGGTTTAATGCCTTCTATAATTTGAACATTAATTGCCCAGTTTCCCCTGGGCTCTTTACTTTTGATTTTAAAAAACCCAGAAAACGGTTTCTCACCTTTTATTTTCCTTGTAACCTTTTCATAACTTTTTCCTCTTCTCCCTTCACTCTCTGTCTTTCACTTGCGCTTCTGCTTCCTGGCGTTAGTGGCGTCGCTCGGGGTTTCCTAGGCAACTTTCATTTCTGCCCTTTTTCGAAGTTTCTTCCGTCTCCAGGTTAGTCCCCTTTCATGCTTTCTCTTTGATTTTGGTTTTGTGATGAGGTTTTGGTTTTGATCCTCTTTTTTTGAAAAAGTTTGGATCTTTCTGTTTTCCTTGAGCCCTAGATTTTGTTGAAATGTGCTTTCTGAGAGTTTCTCTATCTTCTGCATGATCCTTTTTGCTTTTGCTGGGTGCCCTTAGGGTTTTGCATGTTTTTGTTGTTTCTGTTCTTGATACTACTTGTCCATGTCTGCTCCTCGTTTATTTGAAGGTTGCTTTTATCTGCTCTTAAAAAAGGTTGCATCTTTAATGGTCTCTGCTTGGCGTGTTTGATGTTTGAGAATGCTTTTTGCTTGGTAGGCTTGTGATGATTTGCTGTGTTTTCCTTTGATGAAAAGCGTTTGTTATTTTTGAATTCTTTTTGAGAAATACTGGGATGCAAGCTGTAGAGTATTTCTGGAAACCTTGCTTTGTTACTGCCTCCAAAGGATGCCCCAGGACTTTGGTTTGAGTCTTGGGGTTTTCCTTTTCGTTGTTTCCTCGTTTGAGAAGTATTGACCGAATTGTTTTTCCCCTTTTGTCCGAGATGTTTGTAGTAACCCCTATCTTCTTTTCTTCCTTGTAGGATTAGTTGGCCTCATGTCTTCTCGCAATAACATTGTAGAGATGTCTTCCAGAATTCCCGAGGGGATGTCCGATTGGCTCGACTCCCTTGTTTTGTTGTGTGTTTTTGTCGTGGATGCTGAATTTTGCACAGAGCTGAGGAAACGCCATAGGATTTGTGGTAACAATGCTCGTGAGGAGGATTACGAGCTTGTTGCTCCTGATTCTAATGAGAGAGTTTGTTTTCCGACTTTCATTGAGAGGGAGCGTCCCTTCTTCTATGCCTATGAATTCTTCTTCAGCCAGTTGAATGTTACTTTTCCTTTTTCTGCTTTTGAGTCCGACCTGTTGTAGTCGTGTAATATTGCTCCATCCCAGCTTCACCCTAATTCCTGGGGTTTCATTAAAATTTTTCAACTTCTCTGCTGTGAACTAGATGTAACACCTTCCCAGACTCTTTTTCTTTACTTGTTTGTTTCTGCCAAGCCTGGCGGTTCTTCAAAAAAGAAAGCTTCTTGGGTTTCTTTCCGGTCCGCCCAGGGCCATAAAGTGTTTGCAATGTATGATGAGTCCTTTAAGGACTTCAAGAACTACTTCTTTAAAGTTTGACCTGTTGAGGGGGCCCGCCCCTTTTTTCTTGATGAAAATGATGAGCCCTCCTTCCCTCTAGAGTAGCAGAAGGATGTAAGAGTGTCTCGCTATACTTGGGAGATGCTTGATGATGTCGAATGCGCTTTTGTAGTTGTTCTTGAGGATCTCTGGGGGAAACCACCCCATCTTGATACAAAAAGATTTTTGAATGATCCGTCCTTGGTTCGGACTATTTTGGGTATTTGTTTGTCTATTTGTCTGACTTGTTTCTATACTTGTTTCCTTTTTCTTCCTCTTATCAAATTTGTAACTCTTTGTCGTGGCTGTTTTTGTGTTTGTAGAGATGTCAAAGAATAGTGATTCCATGAAGGCCTTTAAAAGGGCAAAGAAGGCGACTGCTGCTCAGAACATCTCGGCCAAGGTGGCCGGCGAGGGATCTTCACAGATCCCGGTAAAGCCTCCTGTGCCGAGTTCCCTTGGGCCGAGGAAAGTAATTCCTACTCCTCGGTTTCATCAGGTCGATCCTCCTCAGACTTCTGCCATTGCTTCTGGTGTCCCTCCCTTAAAAAATGCAAAAGACATCTGAGCCCTTCAACCTGGATGCCCCGGACTTTGATGCTATCGAGTTTGTTGACCAGCAAATTGCCCCCTATGGTGGGCTTTCCATGGACGACGTGTCTCTTCTTCAGCATCTTGATTTTATCACCAAAAGTAGTGTGAAGATGGCTCATATGGGTGCGGCTATTTTCCGAACATTTCAAGGGATTCCGATTCATGCCACAAAATCCTTCATGGAGGAGGCCAAGTCAGAATTTGATCGAATCAAGGGTCTGAAGGAGGAGTTGGAGGTGAAGTTGGTGAAGGTGGAGAAGGAGTTGGAGGGTGAGAAGGCCAGCTCTATTGCCCTGGCTGCTTCTTTGAAGGTGGCTGAGGACATGGCCCTGAAGCATAAGGATAGCTATGTCTCAGCTTATAGGGATTTAATGCGCCTCCGAGATGAGTTGGAAACTGCTCTGGCCAATTATGGCGAACTTCAGGGTCACCTTGTGGGCAGCGTAACTGCCGCCTCCGAGAACCTGATGGAGCAGTTCCGAATTGTTGCTCCTGATGCTGACTTGACTCTCATCAGCTTGGACAATGTTGTGAGGGATGGTAAGATTGTCCCTGATGACCAGGATGATGATGAGGCTGATCCTCCCCCAGTGCCTTTTCTTAAAGTGTCGACTTCCTCGGTTCCTCCCGTTACGTCTGATCCGGATTGCCAGATTCTGAACCGGGATGATGAAACTGTAGATGTTGTGCCCCTTCAGACTCGTCCTCCTTCTCCCCGTACTGATGCTACCGGGAAGGCTCCCGATCTTAGCTGATCTTTTTTCTAAATATTTGTGTAAATAGCCCGATTTTTGGGCTTTTTGAACTTGTTTTTTGTGAATGATGTTTTTATTGACTGTTGATACTTTAGTTGCTATTTTTAGCAACTTTATTTTGAAAACAGAATGGTTTCTCTGAGGCTGATTTTGGTGGCCTCTTTGAAGCTTTATCATACTATGCTTTCATACTTTTGTTTGTAGCTTGGATCATTTTGAGGTCGCGACTTGTTTTTTTAGTTTCCTCGCTTTTTAGCGCCTTATAACCGATTTCTTTATGTTGGTCTCCTTCTAAGTTATTTTTGTAATCCTCTTTCTTGGACCTTTTGTCAGGTCTCTTTCAGGGATTACTTTTACAACTTGTTTTGTAGGAGACCGACTTCGTTAGGTCGATCTCTTCTAAGTTGTTTTTGTAATCCTCTTTCTTGGACCTTTTGTCAGGTCTCTTTCAGGGATTACTTTTACAACTTGTCTTTGTAGGAGACTGCCTTCGTTAGGTCGATCTCTTCTAAGTTGTTTTTGTAATCCTCTTTCTTGGACCTTTTGTCAGGTCTCTTTCAGGGATTACTTTTACAACTTGTTTTGTAGGAGACCGACTTCGTTAGGTCGATCTCTTCTAAGTTGTTTTTGTAATCCTCTTTCTTGGACCTTTTGTCAGGTCTCTTTCAGGGATTACTTTTACAACTTGTCTTTGTAGGAGACCGACTTCGTTAGGTCGATCTCTTCTAAGTTGTTTTTGTAATCATATTTCTTGGACCTTTTGTCAGGTCTCTTTTAGGGATTACTTTTACAACTTGTCTTTGTAGGAGACCGACTTTGTTAGGTCGATCTCTTCTAAGTTATAGCAATTCCTCTTTAATAGGGTTAGCCAGACCTCTTTCCAGGGATTTGCTGATAACTTGGTTTGACTTGGTCCGACTTTTTGGTGTCGGCCAGTCTTTTTAAGTTATTATGTAGCAATCCATAAGACCTCGTCAGGTTCTTTTTTGGGATCACTTTCGATAACTTCTTGCATTATTCTGTGTTCATCTTTTGCCGATTTGTAGATTGTCGTTTCTGTCCTGGTTTAATCGACCTTTAGGTGAATCACGTTTTCACCTTTGTCGGTCGATTATTCCTACCAAGATCGTATAGTGAATCTGTTTTTCACTTCTTGTTCGATCCGTTGCTTTATAATCGAACGATGAATGCTTTAGATTAATGCGTCTTGAGCACTTGTAAAATATCTGAAATGTATTTTTATTTAAAGAAAGTGCAAATATATACAGGCGGGAATTTTTCATACCCTTAAGTCGGATTAAATCGCAATCTTTGACGCCTCATTAAAAAACCTTTTCATGAAAAAGAGTGCATCTTGAGATATTTTACCTTTCCTAGCTATAGTACCTTCTTAGGTTACAGGCGTGCCATGATCTGGGGAGTTCTCGTCCCTCGAGTTCGGACAGTCTGTAGTAGCCCTTCCCAAGTACTTCTGTGACTCGGTAGGGTCCTTTCCAATTAGCTGCCAGCTTTCCTTCTCCAGGTCGAGTTGTTCCAATATCATTTCGGATTAAGATGAGATCGTTCTCCATGAAGTCTCTTGGCACTACCTTTTGATTATACCTGGAAGCCATTCGCCACTTTAGTGCTTCTTCTCTGATCCGAGCTCTTTCTTGGATTTCCGAAAGTAGGTCGAGCTCTTCTCTTTGAAGTTGAGAGTTGGTTTGTTCATTGTAGTGGACTACTCGTGGAGACCCTTCTTCAACTTCTATTGGAATCATTGCCTCCACTCCGTATGCTAGTCGAAATGGGGATTCGTTTGTAGTGGAATGTGGAGTTGTTCGATACGCCCATAGGACTTGTGGAAGTTCCTCGGCCCAAGCTCCCTTTGCTTCTTGTAATCTCCGTTTCAGCCTGGCCAATATGACTTTGTTGGCTGCTTCGGCTTGTCCATTGGCTTTGGGGTGTTCGACGGAAGTGAACTGGTGTTTTATATTCAAGTCGGCCACTAACTTTCAGAAGCCTGCATCTGTGAATTGGGTGCCATTGTCTGTGGTGATGGAGTATGGGACCCCAAATCTTGTAATGATGTTCCTATATAGGAATTTCCGACTTCTTTGAGCAGTGGCATTGGCTAGGGGTTCTGCCTCGATCCATTTCGTGAAATAGTCTACCCCTACTATGAGGAATTTTACTTGTCCCGATCCCTATGGGAAGGGTCCGAGAAGATTGAGTCCCCATTTTGCAAAAGACCAGGGTGAGGTCACGCTAATGAGTTTTTCTGGCGGGGCGATGTGAAAGTTGGCATGCTTCTGACATGGTGGACATGTCTTTAAAAATTCTGTAGCTTCCTTTCGTAGAGTTGGACAATAGAATCCTGCCCGGAGTACCTTTTTGGTGAGAGCTTGCGCTCCGAGATGATTATCACAAATGCCGCTGTGTACTTCCTCCAAGACTTCTTTTGTGTTGAAGGTCGGTACGCATTTTAACAATGGTGTTGAGATTCCTCTTTTGTATAGGATGTTATTTATGATAGTGTACTACTGTTCCTCCCTTTTTAACCTCTTTGCCTCCTTTTCATCTGTGGGGAGCGCTTCTGTTTTGAGGTAGTTAATTATGGGGGTCATCCATCCTTGATCCCGACCTGTTATGGCTAGGATTTTTTCTTCTTCTGATATTGATGGGTTCTGCAGTATTTCTTGGATGAGGCTTCTATTGTTGCCCCCTGGTTTGGTGCTGGCTAACTTTGAGAGTGCGTCAGCTCGGGCATTTTGCTCGCGGGGTATGTGGCAAATCCTATATTCCCTGAGTTGTCCAAGCTGTTCTTTGGTTTTATCCAAATATTTTTTCATGGTAGGATCTTTGGCTTGGTAGCTTCCCGCTATTTGCGAGGTGATGACTTGTGAGTCACTGTAGATGTTGAGTTTCTGAGCTCCAACTTCCCCGGCCAGCTTCAAACCAGCTAATAATGCTTCATATTCTGCTTGGTTGTTTGAGGCCGGGAATCCGAATTTCAGGGAAAGCTCAAGTTGGGTTCCTTGGTTGCTTTCGATTATCACACCTGCACCGCTTCCAGCTTTATTTGAGGAAACGTCCACGTATATGTTCCACTCTATTGGATTTCCGTGGTATTTGTGAATTCTGCAATGAAGTCGGCTACGTATTGTGATTTGATGGCTGTCCGTGCCTCGTACTGGAGGTCGAACTCGGACAACTCGATTGCCCACTGTAGGATTCTTCCTGCTAGATCTGTTTTCTGCAATATTCCTTTTATGGGTTGGTTGGTCCGAACTTTAATGGTGTGCGCTTGGAAGTACGGGTGAAGTCGTCGAGATGCAAGTATCAGAGCGTAGGCGAACTTCTCTATTTTTTGGTAGTTCAGCTCTGACCCCTGTAGTGCTTTACTAATGAAGTAGACGGGTTGTTGTCCCCCTTCGTCTTCTCTAATTAATGCTGAGGCTATTGCCCGACTTCCTACTACAAGGTACAGTATGAGTGGTTCTCCCTCTCGTGGTCGAGATAGGATGGGGGGCTATCCCAAGAATTCTTTAAAGTCTCGGAAGGCTTGCTCACATTCCGTTGTCCACTCGAAGTTCTTTCCCTTCCTTAAGGTAGCGTAGAAGGGGAGGGACCTTATTGCTGACCCTGCTAGGAATCTAGACAAGGCTGCCAATCTCCCATTGAGTAGTTGTACCTCTTTGACGCAGGTTGGGCTTTTCATGTTGAGTATGGCCTGGCATTTATCTGGATTTGCCTCGATTCCTCTTTGTGTGAGCATAAAGCCCAAAAATTTACCTGATTCCACTACGAAGGTGCATTTAGCCGGGTTGAGTCGCATGTTGTGCTTCCGTATGGTGTCGAACACTTGAACCAAGTCGGTTAGTAATGTTTCCTCACTTTGTGTCTTTATCAACATGTCGTCCACATAGACCTCCATGATTTTTCCGATGTGGTTTGAGAAGACTTTATTCATTAGCCTTTGATAAGTGGCTCCCGCGTTTTTAAGGCCGAAAGGCATTACGATGTAGCAATAATTCGCTTTTGGTGTGAGAAACGAGGTTTTTTCTTGATCCGGTGGATACATTGGGATCTGGTTGTACCCTGAGTATGCATCCATGAACGAGAGATACTTATATCCTGATGAGGCATCTAGTAGAGCGTCGATGCTTGGGAGTGGATAAGGGTCTTTTGGGCAGGCTTTGTTGAGGTCGGTGTAGTCAGTGCACATTCGCCACTTTCCATTTGACTTTTCACCAAGACGACATTTGCTAGCCATAGTGGGTATTTAACTTCTCTTATGAATCCTGCCTCTAGTAGTGCTTGTACTTGTTCTTCTACAGCCTGAGACCGTTCTGGCCCGAGTTTTCTTCGTCTTTATTGTACCGGCCGAGATCCCGGGTAGACTTCCAGCTTGTGACTCATTAGTTCGGGATCTATGCCTGACATATCGGCAGCTTTCCATGCGAAGAGATCAACATTATCTCGTAGAAACCGTATTAGTGATTCTTTTGCGTCTTCTTTCAAGATCGTGCCAATATTAGTTGTTTTGTCCGAGGTATCTCCGATCTGAACTCTTTCTATTTCTCCTTCGGGTCATGGACGGAGTTCTTCTCGTCTCAGATCTCCACCGAGTTCGATTGTGTGGAACTCTCCTCCTATGCCTCGGAGATTTAGACTTTCCTTATAACAGCGACGCGCCATCTTTTGATCTGCTTTTATTGTAGCTATCCCTTCTGTAGTTGGGAATTTTATACATAAAATGTGGAGTTGAAACTATTGCTCCGAGTTGATTTAACGTCGTCCAACCTATTAAGGCATTGTAGGCTGAGCTTACGTCAACCACGATATAGTCTATCTTAAGTGTTCTGGATTTGTTCCCCTTTCCAAAGGTTGTGTGTAACGATACGTATCCTAGTGGCTGTACTGGGGTGTCCCCAAGTCCGAACAGGCTGTTCGGGTATGCTTTTAGCTCTTTTTCTTCTAAGCTGAGCTTGTCGAAGGCAGTTTTGAATAGAATGTCGGCGGAGCTTCCTTGATCAATTAATGTACGGTGGAGGTTGGCGTTTGCCAATATAATTGTGATGACCATGGGGTGGTCGTCGTGTCCTGAGATGATTCCAGATGCATCTTCTTTGGTAAACGTGATTGCTGGGATGTCTGGCACTTCTTTCTTGCCTTCGACGTGGTATACTTCTTTGAGGTGTCGCTTGCGGGATGACTTGGAGATTCCTCCTCCAGCAAATCCGTCGTGTATCACGTGGACATGTCTTTCCGGTGTGCGGGGTGATCGTTCAGAACATCCGACATCTTCATCCCTTCTTCTTTTCCTTTGGTTCTTCGTCCCGATTGGCCAGGAACCAATCTAGTTTTCTTTCCCTAACTAATTTCTCTATGATATTTTTCAAGTCAAAG
Organism: Arachis stenosperma; assembly: GCF_014773155.1. Lineage (NCBI taxonomy): Eukaryota > Viridiplantae > Streptophyta > Magnoliopsida > Fabales > Fabaceae > Arachis > Arachis stenosperma. The sequence goes on from NC_080382.1 coordinate 89,817,731, forward strand.
CATTCGTTGGTGGAATGTCCTCGGACTCGATGATACTCAGAGTATTCGTTTCGATTTCCTCCTCCCCTTTTGCCTTTAAGTGGCCGAGCTGGGGGTATTTTTTTCGTATGGCAGACTTCTTTGTAAATATCTACCAAGGATACCCTAAGAGGGGTGTAGTTAGGATATTTTTTGATTTTTTCTCCGAAGCAATCTTCTTTTTTCTTGGATTCTTTATCTCGGTAGGCAAAACCGAACCTCGAGGCTTCGCCAAGTCGAGAATTTTCCTCCATGTTGATGTACTTCTGCGCCCGTTCTTGTACTTCGTCTAGGGATGTCGGGTACCTCTTTGATATAGATTGGCTAAATGGTCCTTCTCGTAGGCCATTTATGAGGCCCATGATGGCAGCTTCTGTTGGTAGACTTTGTATGTCCATACATATTTTGTTTAATCTTTCCATGTAGTTGCAAAGACTCTCCCGATCTCCTTGCTTGATCCCTAGTAGCCTGGGTGCGTGTTTGGCTTTGTCCTTTTGTATGGAAAATCGGGCCAGGAACTTTTTGGCCAGGTCGTCGAAACTCGAGATGGACTTTGGAGGTAGGTTGTCAAACCATCTAATGGCTGTCTTGGTAAGAGTTGTTGGAAAGGCTTTGCAGCGAACTGCATCTGAGGCATCAATGAGGTACATTTTACTTCTGAAGTTGCTGAGATGGTGGTTGGGGTCCGAGGTGCCGTCATATAGAGTCATATTCGGAAGTTTGAAATCTTTTGGGATTTTGGTCTTCATAATTTCCCTGGTGAATGGATCTCGATCTTTCTGAGAGCTATCCTCTATGGAGGGTCGAGTAGCTTTAGTTTTGAGATCAGCTTCGAGTTTCATAAGCTTATCTTCTAATTCTCGGCACCGCCTTATCTCCCGACGTAGATCATCTTCGTTTTCACGTAGATGTTGGGCTTCTTCCTCAAGTTGCTTCAATCGATTTTGAAGTGCTTCTATCGCCCTTGGATTTGATGAATTTTTGTCTCCATTGGATTCTGGAGTATCTTTAAGTATAGCATCCGTGTTCTTGTGTGGCGTTCTATCTTCCAAACCTGAGTCGTGGTCGTTGTCATGGTTGTTCGCCATGGTATTAGGATGACTTCCAGGTTCCCCGGCAACGGCGCCAATGTTCCGAGGGTTACCTGAAACTGTAGGTCGATCTCGGTCGAGATCTTCTGTGATGGTCGGAGCCGACGTATCCGGCAGGTGTATGGCTGCCGGAGCTGGTGTGTCCGACTTGTGGAACTGAAAATGCTGCTGATCCTTCGTCCCCGGAGGGTGGGGGTACCTGCAAGGGACTCCGATGCTTAAGTTAGCAAGGGTATTAAGCAGGTATTGAGTAGAATCAGAGTATGAGTTATACCTGTGTGCTCCAGTGTATTTATAATGGCGAGATGTGGCCTTCTGTGGATAAGATAAGTTAGTTATCTTATCTTATCTTTATCTTATCTCTAAGTGAGGTCATCTTTATCTTTAAGGGAACCGCCCTTCTCTCTGTAGGCTTGGGCCGCCTTAGAATTTGGGGTGCGTTCCTCTATCTGGGCCCTTCTTTGGGCTTTCTGGGGACTTGACCGAGTTCCTTGGGAAGAGGTCGGGTTGTCCTGACCTGAAGAGGTCGGTCGCTTTGTCTGTCGAACATCCCGGGTCGGACAGCTCGACCCAGGGTATGAACAAGCACTTAACTGGGGAACTCTCTTTAAGTTCTAAATATTTTTATTATAATAAATTTTATTATTATTATTATTATTTTCCCCAGATAGTGGTGCTCAAAGCCTTTGGCATACTCTGCAATTGATCTCGACTCTAAATGTTTTGTCTCAAGGATTACTTGATACAAGAACACCACAAGCATGTGACTAGGGAAACAACTCTTTGAGTTTTTAATCATGTCTGACCTCCCTAGTCATTGATGCTCAGAGCCTTCGACCTTGCTTTTATTTTTCTTTTGCTGTTTCTTTTGCTTCAAGGATTAAACTTTCATTAATTTCAGAGAAATCATAATAATTTTCTAAATTTCTGTTCCTTGTACATCAACATTCTTTGATTCAAATTTAAATATGCACTGTTCATGTCATGCATTCATAATTACAATTAATACCACCACATTTAAGTAAATAAGACTACTCTTAAAATTAACTCAATTTCTCATGCAATACATCACTTTTGTATTTTTTATTTGAATTCACGCTCAGTGAGTAATACATGAGACTTTTTTTAGAATTAAAGCAATTAAGAGAAAACTAAACTAGTCCTAGGATTCTAACTAATAAAGGATCATGCAACAAACAAAGCAAAATAGCAGAAAACCAGAACATAACATAGAAAAAGAGGGGATGAATAAAAAATGAAAGGAACTCAACCACCTTAGTTATCCTAGCGGTTGCTTTATTCTTCAGGTTGTGCTCCTCAGTGAAGATGATTCGCCTCCCTTTTGGTGCCATAGGAATAAACAAAAAACCCTTAAGCGAAGTGTCAACACCAAACTTAAACGTTTGTTTTTCCTCAAGCAAAGAAGAACTGAAAATAGAAAGAGACAAATATTACGATGAAAGAAAAAGAAAAGGATAAAAGAACAAGAGAGAATTAGGATTGGGAGAGGGGGAAAGAAAATTAAAACTGGGCAGCAAACTAGTTTAGTTATGCGGCGCAGGCGACGCGTATGTGTGGGTTCCGGAATTTTATTAATGACGCATAAGCGTCAGGCACGCATACGCGTACCCTTGGTTTTATGCGATTCGCGTGAAGGCAGCCGCGTGCATGCACAACTCTCTGTTTGCGTGGCTTGGGCACCAATATTTTCATACGACGCGTGCGCGTCATGCACGCGCACGCATGGATGAACATTTGCACAAATGACGCGCACGCGTCAGGGACGTGTTTGCGTGAACAAGTTTTGTGCTTCTAGCACACTTTCAGCCCTAAGCCAGCACAACTCTCTGCCAAAACACTTATTTACGTCGATTTTTAAGGTCACGCGTACGCGTCGATGACGCGTACGCGTGGAGTGCACAAATCACGAATGACGCGCACGCGTGGGGTACGCGTACGCGTGGGCTTGTTTGTGCGAAAGGCATCATTCCTGCACCACTCCCGCGTAACACTCTGTTCATTTTTATTTTTCATGCACACCCATCTGACGCGTACGCGTTGGGTGCTCTCTCTTTTTTTTTGTGTCCGGCTCCTGTTCTAAAATAGCTGCATGATCTTCAATAAAAATTAAATAAGTAAGAAAACTACTACTACGAAAAATAACTAAGGATACGAAATTATCGGGTTGCCTCTCGACAAGCGCTTATTTAACGTCACTAGCTTGACGGTCAGTTCTGCTAATTCAGCAGATGAGTGGACCTCTAGCGATCAATCTCGCCTCCAAGATAGTGCTTCAACCTCTGGCCATTCACTGTAAACTTCCTGTTAGAATTCTCTTCCTGTATTTCAACATGACCATATGGTGAAGCTCCGGTAACCACAAACGGTCCTGACAACCAGGATTTCAGCTTCTCGGGAAAGAATTTGGGCCTTGAATTATACAGAAGCACTCTTTGTCCTGGCTCAAAGACTCTTATGACAATATTATTGTCATGCGGTAGCTTGTTTCTCTCCTTATAGAGCTTGGCATTCTCGTAAGCTGAATATTTGAATTCATCAAGCTCATTCAACTGAAGTATTCGCTTAATTCCTGCAGCTTCTGAATCAAGATTCATATACCTGATTGCCCAGTAAGCTTTGTGTTCCAGCTCAACTGGCAGGTGACAGGTTTTTCCATAGACCAACTGATAAGGGGACATGCCGATAGGAGTCTTGTACGCTGTTCGGTATGCCCAGAGAGCATCATCAAGCTACATAGACCAGTCCTTTCTTGAGACACTAACAGTCTTCTCTAGAATCCTCTTAAGTTCCCTGTTGGAAACTTCAACCTGTCCACTTGTCTGAGGGTGATAGGGGGTTGCCACTTTATGACGGACTCCATATCTCTGCAGAAGAGAGTCCAGTTGTCTGTTGCAGAAGTGGCTTCCTCCATCACTAATGAGTGTCCTTAAGACACCAAACCGGCTAAAGATATATCTCTGAAGTTCATTACCACCTTGGCATCATTGGTGGGTAGAGCTACAGCTTCCACCCACTTGGACATATAATCAACTGCCACTAGAATATAATTGTTTGAATGTGAGGGTGGAAAGGGTCCCATGAAGTCAATACCCCACACATCAAACAACTCAACCTCAAGAATCCCCTGCTGTGGCATTTCATGGTTGGTAGGGAGATTCGTGGCTTTTTCACATCTGTCACAATGCTTCACGAACGCTCTTGAATCCCTAAAGAGAGTCGGCCAGTAAAATCCACTCTGAAGGACCTTTGTAGCTGTCCTTTCACCACCAAAGTGGCCTCCATAATCTGAACCATGATAGTGCCAGAGAATCTACTGTGTTTCTTCATTTGGGACACATCTCCGGATGATACCATCTAAACACCTCTTAAAAAGATATGGTTCCTCCCAAATGTAGTACTTTGCATCCTTCAATAGCTTCTTTACTTGTTGCCTGCTGTACTCCTTTGGAATGAAATTCATGGCTTTATAATTTGCAATGTCTGCAAACCATGGAGCCTGCTGAATGAGAAACAACTGCTCGTCCGGAAATGTCTCAGTCACAGCTGTGGGTGGTTGTACTCCTGCTTCAGGCTAAATTCTGGAGAGATGGTCAGCTACCGGATTTTCTGACCCTTTCCTGTCTATTATCTCAATATCAAACTCCTGAAGGAGCAACACCCATCTGATTAATCTTGGTTTAGAATCCTGTTTGGTTAGAAGGTACTTCAAAGCAGCATGATCAATATAAATAATAACCTTAGAACCAAGTAAATAGGACCTAAACTTATCAACAGCATACACAACAGCTAATAATAACTTTTTTGTAGTTGTGTAATTCTTTTGGGCATCATTTAGCACACGACTGGCATAGTAAATGACATGTACAAGCTTACCATGCATCTGTCCTAAAACAGCTCCTATAGCAAAGTCACTAGCATCACACATTAATTCAAATGGTAGATCCCAGTCAAGGGGAGCTATAATGAGAGCAGAGGTAAAGTTTGCTGTCAGAGTTTCAAAAGCATGCATACAATCAGAATCAAAGACAAAAGGAACATCAGCAACCAACAGGTTGCTTAGAGGTTTAGCAATTTTAGAAAAATCCTTTATAAATCTTCTATAAAATCCTGCATGACCCAAGAAACTCCTGACTGCCTTAACATTTACTGGTGGTGGTAATTTTTCAATCACCTCCACCTTTACTCTGTCAACCTCAATCCCCTTACTTGAAATCCGGTGTCCAAGAACAATACCTTCTATGACCTTAAAATGGCATTTTTTCCAATTCAAAACAAGGTTTGATTCTTGACACCGTTTCAAAACAAGGGATAAATGCTTAAGGCAAGATTCAAAAGAATTACAAAAAACAGAAAAGTCATCCATAAATATCTCAAAGAACTTTTCAACCATGTCAGAAAAAATTGAAAGCATACACCTCTGAAAAGTTGCTGGAGCATTACAAAGTCCAAATGGCATTCTCTTGTAGGCAAATACTCCAAAGGGGCATGTGAATGCTGTCTTCTCTGGATTTTAAGGATCCACTGCAATTTGATTATATCCAGAATATCCATCTAGAAAACAATAAAATGCATGACCAGTTAACCTCTCAAGCATCTAATCAATGAAAGGCAGGGGGAAGTGATCCTTCCTTGTAGCAGTGTTGAGCCTCATGTAGTCTACACATCCTCCAACCTGTGACTGTTCTTGTGGGAATAAGCTCATTATTTTCATTCTTAATCACTGTTATCCCTCCTTTCTTGGGAACTACCTGTACAGGACTTACCCAAGGACTGTTAGAAATAGGGTAAATAATTTCTGCTTCCCAGAGTTTTGTTACCTCTTTTTGGACCACCTCTTTCATGGTTGGATTGAGTCTGCTTTGTGGTTGCACAACTGATTTAGCATCATCTTCAAGGAGGATCTTGTGTATACACTTGGTTGGACTAATCCCCTTCAAGTCACTAATAGTCCACCCAAGAGCTGTTTTATGACTCTTGAGCACTGAAATAAGTGCCTCTTCCTCTTCAGGCTTCAGGGAAGAGCTAATAATCATTAGATATAAGTCATTCTCACCCAAGAACACATATTTCAAAGAAGGAGGTAAGAATTTGAGCTCAAGCTTGGGGGCTTCCTCCTCTGCTTTAGGCATTTGAACCATAGCCTTCTGGGGTGGTGAATCATCAACTTCCACTAATTCATACTCAGAAATAGGATCCAGAATGGCATCAAGTACCTCAGCTTTTAGTATCTCTTGAACAAGTGGTACAATAACATCTATTTTTATGCACCCTTCAGAATCATAAGGGTGTTTGAGAGCCTCAAAAACATTTAGGACCGCCTGTTCTTCATTGACCTTCAGGGTTAATTCACCCTTTTGCACATCAATCAGAGCTCAACCTGTAGCAAAAAAGTGTCTATTAAGTATAATAGAGGATTTTACCTCATCTTCCATGTCTAATATAACAAAATCAACAGGGAAAATAAATGGTTCTACTTTAACAAGTAAATTCTCAACATCACCCACAGGTAATTTAACAGAAAGATCAGCAAGTTGAAGAGAAATATGAGTAGGTTTTACCTCTTTAATTTGAAGCTTTTTCATCACTAAAAGTGGCATTAGATTGATGCTAGCTTCAAGATCACATAAAGCTCTCTGAATGGTGGCATCTCCAATGGTGCAAGGAATTATAAAGCTCCTTGGATCTGGCATCGTCTCAGGAAGGTTGTGTTGAATAATGGCACAACATTCTTTAGTTAACACAACTGTTTCTTGTTCCTTCCAATTCCTCTTGTGGGTCAACAGTTCTTTCATAAATTTAGCATAGAGAGGCATTTGCTCAAGAGCATCTGCAAGGGAATGTTGATCTATAGCTTCTTGAAGACATCTAAAAATTTAGAAAACTGCCTTTCTTTGGAAGCCTTCTGAAACCTCTGAGGATATGGCATTTTTGGCTTGTATTCAAGAGCCTTTTGTATGGTAGGATAAGTGTCAAGAGAATCAGGGAATGGGTTGTCTGCACGCTTAGGAGGGGCGTGCTCTACTTCTCCCTTCTTCTCCTCTGGAGCTTCTTTTTCAACTACTTCTTCATTGGCCTTGGTCTCAAGGCCAGTTACTTTACCACATCTCAACTGAATAACCTTACAATCTTCTCTTGGGTTCACCACTATATCACCTGGTAATGTACTTGCAGACCTCTCAGGTATTTGCTTGCTCAGCTGGTCCATTTGCACTTCCAAGTTTCTAATGGAGGCTCTGGTTTCCTACATAAAACTCCTCATCATCTCCCAATTAAAATCTTCTTGGAATTTAGAGTTAGCCTGCTGAGGTGGTTGTTGCTACTGAGACTGAAATTGGCGGTTATTGTAATTGTTCTGTTGGAAGCCACCCTGAGAATTATTGTTGAAATTCTGAGGTCTTTGAGGTTGGTCTCTCCACCCAAAATTTAGGTGATTTCTCCATCCTTGATTGTATATCTGAGAATATGGGTCATTACTGGGATTTCTAGAACCACTCCCCATGTAATTGACTTGTTCAGAAGAGGATTGAGCATAATCATAATTATCATTTTGCACTAAATTTCCTGCCATGTCATAGGAGACCTCTTGAGGTTGATTTTGGGTGTAGATAGCTGAGACTTGCATGCTACCCATATGTTGAGTAAGTAGACTTATTTGCTGAGGCATAAGCTTGTTCTGAGCAAGAATAGCATTAAGAGCTTCTACTTCCATTACACCCTTCTTCTGAGGAGCCTTAGAGTTCACAGGATTCTTGTTATAGGAGTATAAATATTGGTTACTAGCAACCAATTTAATAAGCTCAATAGTCTCCTCTGGTGTCTTCTTCTTGTGCAATGAACCTCCTGTAGAATTGTCTAAGCACATCTTAGACATTTCTCCCAAGCCTTCATAAAAGATATCTAGTTGAGTACATTTGGAGAACATGTCCGGAGGGCATTGCCTAATCAGTAACTTGTATCTCTCCCAAGCTTCATACAGAGTTTCACCATCCTTCTGCCAGAAGGTCTGAACCTCCACCCTAAGCTTAGTCAGCTTCTTTGGTGGGAAAAATTTAGTGAGAAACTCAGTAACCACCTTGTTCCAACTATCCAAACTCTCCTTGGGTTGAGAATCTAGCCATAACTTTGCTCCATCCCTCAGAGCAAATGGGAAGAGCATGAGTTTGTATACCTCTGGGTTTACTCCATTTGTCTTCACAGTATCACAAATCTTCAGAAAACTAGAGATAAACAGATTTAGGTCTTTGTTGGAAAGACCATGATACTGGCAGTTTTGTTGCACCAGGGTGACCAGTTGTGGCTTCAACTCAAAGTTGTTTGTGGCTATAGGAGGCACCACAATGCTTTTTCCATAAAGATCTGCAGTAGGAGCAGAGTAAGAGCCAAGTACTCTCCTTTGTTGCTCATTCCAATTCGGGTTTTCTACATTGGCATTAGCAGCATCATTAGGATCTAATTCGGTGATTTAACAACCACAAACTAACCGGCAAGTGCACCAGGTCGTACCAAGTAATACCTTACGTGAGTAAAGGTCGATCCCACGAGGATTGATGGATCAAGCAACAATGAGTGATTGATTGGCTTAGTTAAGCAAGAAGAAAATGGTTTTGAGATGTTCAAAAGGTTTAAGTTCGAACTCAGAATATCAAAAGGATAAATAAATAAATAAGTTGGGAATAAAATATGGAGAAAACAATTAAGGTTTCAGAGTTATCTATTTTTCCGGATTAACATTTCTTACCAAATAATTTAATTATGTAGGATTTAATTTATGGCAAACTATATGTGACTAGACCCTAATTCCTTAGACCTTTCTAGTCTCCTCTAAAGTTCATCAACAGCCAATTCCTTGGTCAATTAATTCCAATTAGAGGGTGAAGTTCAAATTCCAGTTTATGTGCCACAAAAATTCTAATTACCTAAAAATAAGGGAATTATGTCACGTATCCCGTTAAATCCAAAAAATTAAAATTTAGGAGAAATTGTTTTCAAGCTGTTGTTCAAGCAAAGAGCTTTTCCAAGTTTTACAAGAACTCAAATAGAAAGAGGGTCATACTTCCATTCCACCCAAATTCATAAAATAAAGAGCAAAAACAATTCTTAAATTATAAATCCATGCATAAATTAAAATAGAAAAAGCAATAAAATCAATCCATACAAATAGACAGAGCTCCTAACCTTAATAATGGAGGATTAGTTACTCATGGTTCAGAGAAAAAAATAAGGATTCTGGTAAAATGTACAGAGTTCCTATCTGATGGCATCTAAATTCCTATTTATAACTAATCCTAATAAATTTAAAATCTAATTATCTAAAATTAAAAATAATAACTTTTTCCTAAAAATAAAATTTGAATTTAAATTCAAATTAATTAACAAGTCTTCAGCTGATGGGTGGGGATCACTTGATTTGTCCATTCTGCAGCTTCTAATCTGTGTTTTCTGGGCTGAAAACTGGGTCAAAACAGCCCAAAAATCGCCCCCAGCGTTTTTTCTGTGTTTTTCTGCATGTGGCACATGTCACGCGTACGCGTCAGTCACGCGAACGCGACGCTGGTCTTTTTCGCAAGTCACGCGGACGCGTCGGTCATGCGGACGTGTCGGTCATGCGGACGCGTCGCTGAGCAAATCTTCAATTCACACGTGCACGTCAGTTACGCGCACGCGTGCCATGGATACCTCCAATATATATATATATATATATAGTTCTTATTTTGCTATATCTAGGGGTGTTCTAACTAAAGATCTTTACACTAATAAAGGTTGACTACTTGTGATGTATTTATGTATGGTTGTTTATAACTGTTTTATCTGTTATCAGTTGTATATATATTTATGAATGATTCTGTTTATTAATCCAAACGTTTTCAAAAAAAAGTACCTCACAGAATAACTACGTTTTTAACAATGAATCAGGCTCATATAATAAATAATAGATAATAATTAGGAAGACAAGTTGGTAGCGCTCAGTTTCTAGTATGATCATGACGTACAAGAAATTGGGTCGTTACAATTAGCACACGTGAGCATCGCTCCTCGCGGCCATCTCCTTTGATTCTCGTGCTGCAGAAACTCCATAAAATCTAGCCGAATGCTACCTAAAATAAGCAGTATTGCACAAAACTCAAAATAGCATCCATAGTGGCTAAAATATAATTAATTCTTGATTAAACTTAACAAATTAGATGCAAATTCACTAGAAAAAGATAGGAAAGATGCTCACGCATCACAACACCAAACTTGAATTGTTGCTTGTCCTCAAGCAACCAAAACTAATATAGGCATAGGATGTGAATTTACATGAGAACGAAAGTTCGATTAAGCTGATGTCTCTTTTTATAGTGCGGTTTATAACTGTAATCCTGAATAGGTTTGGCGTCTCACTCTTCTTTGAATCAGGAGGATGTCATTGTCATTTGAAATTAGAATCCGAATAATATTATGAATTCTCTGATCTTTAGATTTCAGTTTAATCCTAGAACACAGCAAAATTGACTTTAATTATTTTTTTCTTTGGTGCTTTGCACATTGAGCCTAGCCGTGACTTTAAATGTTTTGTCTCAAGGATTACTTGACACAGAAACACCACAAGCACTTAATTGAGGGACTCTCTTTGAGTCCTGATTTTTCTTTCAGTTACTCCCAGATAGTGGTGCTCAAAGCCTTTGGCATACTCTGTTAAATGCGCTTGGTCTCGACTCTAAGTGTTCTGTCTCAAGCATTACTTGACACAATCACACCACAAGCATATGACTAGGAAAACAACTCTTTGAGCTTTTAATCATGTTTGACCTCCCTAGTCATTGATGCTCAGAGCCTTGGACCTTGCTTTTATTATTATTTATTTATTTATTTTCTTTTGCTATTTCTTTTGCTTCAAGGATTAAATTTTTGTTTATTTCAGAGAAGTCATAATAATTCTCTAAATTCCTATTCTTTATACATCAACTTCCCTTGATTCAAATTCAAATATGCACTGTTCTTATCATGCATTAAAAAATCATAGGAAAGACCACGACCTTTAAGTAAATAAGACTACTCTTAAAATTAACTCAATTTCTCATGCAATACATCACTTCTGTATTTTTTTATTTGAATTCAAGTTCAGTGAGTAATACATGAGACATCTTTTTAGAATTAAAGCAATTAGGAAAAAAAAACTAACTAGTCCTAGGATTCTCAAAAACTTGGTGCGATATTTTACAACCCACAAACTATCCGGCAAGTGCACCGGGTTGTACTAAGTAATACCTTACGTGAGTAAGGGTCGATCCCACGAGGATTGATCGACTAAGCAACAATGGTTAAGTGATTGGCTTAGTTAAACAAATAGAAAATAGTGTTTTGGTATTCAAAGAGAATTAAATAGTAAATTAAGAATTTCAGAAAGCAAGCAGCAATGAGTTGGGAATAAAATATGGAGAAAACAGTTAAGGCTTCAGAGTTATCTATTTTCCGGATTGATTTTTCTTACTAACTATTTTAAGCATGCAAGATTTAATTCATGGCAAACTATATGTGACTAGACCCTAATTCCTTAGACCTTCCTAGTCTCCTCTAAAATTCATTAACTGCCAATTCCTTGGTCAATTAATTCCAATTAGAGGGTGATAATCAAGTTCCAGTTTATATGCCACAAAAATCCTAATTATCTAAAAATAAGGGGATTATATGTCACGTATCACGTTAAATACAAACAATTAGAAATTTAGGATAATATGTTTTCAAGCTGTTATTCAAGTAAAGAGCTTTTCCAAGTTTTACAAGAACTCAATTAGAATATGGGTCATACTTCCGTTCCACCCAAATCAATAAAATAAAGAACAAAAACAATTATTGAAATATAAATCAAAACATGGATTAAATTAGAAAGATCAAACGAATCAATACATACAAATAGACAGAGCTCCTAACGTTAACAATGAAGGATTAGTTGCTCATGGTTCAGAGAAGAAAATAAGGATTCTGGTAAAATGTACAAAGTTCCAATCTGATGGCATCTAAATTCCTATTTATAACTAATCCTAATAAATTTAAAATCTAATCATCTAAAATTAAAAATAATATCTTTTCCTAAAAATAAGATTTGAATTTAAATTCGAATTAATTAACAAGTCTTTAGCTGATGGGTGGGAACCACTTGATTTGTCCATTGTGCAGCTTCTAATCTGTGTTTTCTGGGCTGGAAACTGGGTCAAAACAGGCCAGAAATTGCCCCCAGCATTTTTCTGCATTTTTCTGCACGTGGCGCATGTCACGCGTACGCATCAGTCACGCGTACGCGTCAGTCACGCGGACACTTCGCTGGTCTTCTTCACAAGTAACGCGGACGCGTCACTGAGCAAATCCTCAATTCACACGTACGCTCAGTCACGCGTACGCGTCGCTAGGGATATCTCCAAATCACGTGCACGCGTCAGGCACCCATGCGCATCGCTCCTCACAGCCATCTCCTTTGATTCTTGTTCTGCAGAAACTCCATCAAATCTAGCCGAATGCTACCTAAAATAAACATTATTGCATAAAACTCAAAATAGCATCCATAGTGGCTAAAATATAATTAATTCTTGATTAAACTCAACAATTTAGATGCAAATTCACTAGGAAAAGATAGACAAGATGCTCACGCATCACAACACCAAACTTAAACTGTTGCTTGTCCTCAAGCAACCAAAACTAATATAAGCTTAGGATGTGAATTTGCATGAGAATGAGAGTTCGTTTAAGCTCATGTCTCTTTTTATAGTGGGGTTTAAAACTGTAATCTTGAATAGGTTTGGCATCTCACTATCTTTTGAATCAGTAGGATGTCATTGTCATTCGGAATTAGAGTCCGGATAATATTATGAATTCTCTGATCTTTTATATTTCAGTTTAATCCTTGAACATAGAAAAATTTACTTTAAGTTATTTTCTTTGGTGCTTTGCACCTTGAGCCTAATCGTGACTTTAAATGTTTTGTCTCAAGCTTTTCTTGACACAGAAACACCACAAGCACTTAACTGGGGAACTCTCTTTGAGTTCTGATTTTTCTTTCAGTTACTCCCAGACAGTGGTGCGGTATTTTATAACCCACAGACTAACCAGCAAGTGCACCTGGTCGTACCAAGTAATACCTTACGTGAGTAAGGGTCGATCCCACAAGGATTGATGGACTAAGCAACAGTTATTGAGTGATGAGCTTAGTCGGGCAAACAGAAAAGAGTGTTTTGGTATTCAAAGAGCATTAAACAGTAAATTTAGAATATTAAAGATAGGCAGATAAATAAGTTGGGAATAAAATATTAGAGAAACAGTTAAGGCTTCAGAGTTATCTATTTTCCCGGATTAACTTTTCTTACTAACTAATTTAATCATGCAAGATTTAATTCATGGCAAACTATATGTGACTAGACCCTAATTCCTTTGACATTCCTAGTCTCTTCTAAAATTCATTAACTGCCAATTCCTTGGTCAATTAATTCCAATTAGAGGGTGATCATGTTCCAGTTTATATGCCACAAAAATCCTAATTATCCAAAAATAAGGGGATTATATGTCACGTATTCTGTTAAATACAAACAATTAGAAATTTAGGATAATATGTTTTCAAGCTGTTGTTCAAGTAAAGAGCTTTTCCAAGTTTTACAAGAACTCAATTAGAACATAGGTCATACTTCCGTTCCACCCAAATTCTTAAAATAAAGAACGAAAATAATTATTGAAATATAAATCAAAACATGGATTAAATTAGAAAGATCAAACGAATCAATCCATACAAATAGATAGAGCTCCTAACCTTAATAATGGAAGATTAGTTGCTCATGACTCAGTGAAAATAAGGATTCTGGTAAAATGTACAGAGTTCCAATCTGATGGCATCTAAATTCCTATATATTTATAACTAATCCTAATAAATTTAAAATCTAATTATCTAAAATTAAAAATAATATCTTTTCCTAAAAATGAGATTTTGAATTTAAATTCGAATTAATTAACAAGTCTTCAGCTGATGGGTGGGGACCACTTGATTTATCCATTCTGAAGCTTCTAATCTGTGTTTTCTGGACTAGAAACTAGGTCAAAACAGCCCAGAAATCGCCCCCAGCATTTTTCTGCATTTTTTGCACGTGGGGCATGTCACGCATACGCGTCAGTCACGCGTACGCGTCGCTGGTCTTCTTCGCAAGTCACACAGACGCGTCGGTCACGCGGACGCGTTGCTGAGCAAATCTTCAATTCACACGTGCGCATCAGTCATGCGCACGCGTCGCCATGGATAACTCCAATTCACGCGCACACATTAGGCACGCGTGCGCGTCGCTTCTCGCAGCCATCTCCTTTGATTCTTGTGCTGTAGAAACTCCATCAAATTCCGCCGAATGCTACCTAAAGTAAACAAAATTACAAAAGACTTAAAGTAGCATCCATATTGGCTAAAATATAATTAATTCTTTATTAAACTCAACAATTTAAGTGCAAATTCACTAGGAAAAGATAGAAAAGATGCTCACGCATCAGGATCCATAATGGATTCTGCAGCTTTGTAAAGTCTTGCTTGTTGTAAACGTCGCCTGAAAGACCTTTCAAGTTCAAGATCAAAGTCTAAGAGATGTTCTTTGTCTCTGTTCCTGCGCATAAACAAACAGAAAACAAGAAAAGATGGGAATCTCTATGTCAGAGTGTAGAGAATTCCCAGTGAGGTAACCTGTGTAAAGAGATAAAAATATATAAATTTTTCGAAAATAAAAAATTGGATTTTAATTAAATTAAAAATAAAATGCCTAATTTAAGCAATCAAACAACTAATAGTTGTTAATCACTATCAATCCCCGGCAACGGCGCCAAAAACTTGGTGCGGTGATTTAACAACCACAGACTAACCGGCAAGTGCACCGGGTCATACCAAGTAATACCTCAGGTGAGTGAGGGTCGATCCCACAAGGATTGATGGATCAAGCAACAATGGTTAAATGATTTACTTAGTTAGGCAAGCAGAAAAGGGTTTTGAGATATTCAAAAGGTTTAAATTGAAAATATCAGAAGGCAGGCACATAAGTAAATAAGTTGAAAATAAAATATTGGAGAAACAGTTAAGGCTTCAGAGTTATCTATTTTTTCGGATTAACTTTTCTTACTAACTATTTTAATCATGTAGGATTTAATTTATGGCAAACTATATGTGACTAGACCCTAATTCCTTAGACCTTTATAGTCTCCTCTAAAATTCATCAACAGCAATTTCTTGGTCAATTAATTCTAATTAGAGGGTGATGATCAAATTCCAGTTTATATGCCACAAAAACTCTAATTACCCAAAAATAAAAGAATTATATGTCACGTATCCTATTAAATCCAGATAATTAAAATTTAGGAGAATATGTTTTCAAGCTATTGTTCAAGTAAAGAGCTTTTCCAAGTTGTACAAGAACTTAAACAGAAAGAGGGTCATACTTCCGTTCCACCTAAATTCATGAGATGAAGAGCGAAAACAATTCTTAAATTATAAATCCATACATGAATTAAAATAGAAAAAGCAATAAAATCAATCCATACAAATAGACAGATCTTCTAACCTTAACAATGGAGGATTAGTTGCTCATGGTTCAGAGAAGAAAATAAGGATTCTGATAAAATGTATTTTGGTAGTCTGGATTTTTTTTTTGAAAAGTTCAATGTTGCATATCCTTTTATATCTAATCCTAATAAATTTAAAATCTATCTTCTAAAACTAAAATAATATATTTTTCTAAAAATAATATTTGAATTTAAATTAGAATTAATTAACAAGTCTTCAGTTGATGGGTGGGGGCCACTCGTTTTGTCCATTCTGTAGTTTATAATCTGTGTTTTCTGGGATGAAAACTGAGTCAAAATAGCCCAGAAATTGCCCCCAACATTTTTCTGCATTTTTCTGCACGTGGCGCATGTCACGCGTACGCATTAGTTACGCGTACGCGTCGTGGTCTTTTTTGCGAGTCACGCGGACGCGTTAATCACGCGCACGCGTCGCTGTGCAATTATTCATATCACGCGTACGCATCAGTCATACACACGCGTCGCCATGGAAAGCTCCAAATCACGCGCACGCGTCAGTCACGCATATGCATTGGTAGGCGAAATTGTGATCCTCAACAATGGCTCCAACAACTTGGTGCTCTCAAACGTGAATCACACTTTGTCACAACTAACCAGCAAGTGCACTGGGTCGTCTAAGTAATACCTTACGTGAGTAAGGGTCGATCCCACAGAGATTGTCAGTATGAAGCAAGCTATGGTCATCTTGTAAATCTCAGTCAGGCAGATTATAATGGTTATAATGGTTTTCGAATGTAAAAATAAATAAAGCATAAAATAGAGATAGAGATACTTACGTAATTCATTGGTGGGAATTTCAGATAAGCGCATGAAGATACTGTGTTCCTTCTGAATCTCTGCTTTCCTACTGCTTCCATCCAATCATTCTTACCCCTTTCCATGGCAAGCTGTATGTTGGGTTTCACCGCTGTCAATGGCTTCCTCCCGTCCTCTCAGTGAAAATGGTCCAAATGCTCTATCACAGCACGGCTAATCATCTGTCGGTTCTCGATCATGTCAGAATAGAATCTGGCGATTCTTTTGCATCTGTCACTACGCCCAACACTTGCGAGTTTGAAGTTGGTCACAGTCATCCCATCTCAGATCCTACTCGGAATATCACAGACAAGGTTTAGACTTTCTGGATCTTAGAAATGGCCGCCAATAATTCTAGCTTATACCACGATGATTCTTATTAAGGAATCTAAGAGATACACACTCTAGCTCTTGCTTGTAGAACAGAAGTGGTTGTCAGGCACGCGTTCATAAGGACAGATGATGATGAGTGTCACGGATCATCACATCCATCAGGTTGAAGTACGAGTGATATCTTAGAACAAGAATAAGCTTGAATTGAATAGAAGAACAATAGTAATTGCATTAATTCTCGAGGTACAGCAGAGCTCCACACCTTAATCTATGGTGTGTAAAAACTCCACCGTTGAAAATACATAAGTGATAATGGTGTTCATTGGTTCCAGCCCCAGAGAGGGAACTAGGATAACCAAGACGTCTAATACAATAGTAAAAAGTTCTATTTATACTAAAATCCACTTTCGGAGCCCACTTTGGTGTGTGCTTGGGCTGAGCTTGAGATTTACACGTGTAGAGGCTTCTCTTGGGGTTAAACACCAAGTTGTAACGTGTTTTTGGCGTTTAACTCTGGTTTGTGATGTGTTTCTGGCGTTTTACTCCAGAATGTAGCATGGAACTGGCATTGAACGCCAGTTTGCGTCGTCTAAACTTGAATAAAGTATGAACTATTATATATTGCTGGAAAGCCCTAGATGTCTACTTTCCAACGCAATTGAGAGTTCGCCATTTGGAGTTCTGTAGCTCCAGAAAATTTATCTCGAGTGCAGGGAGGTCAGAATCCAACAGCATCAGCAGTCGTTTGTCAGCCTCCTATCAGATTTTTGCTCAAGTCCCTCAATTTCAGCCAGAAAATACCTGAAATCAAAGAAAAACACACAAACTCATAGTAAAGTACAGAAATGTGAATTTTGCATAAAACTAAATAAAACATCCCTAAAAGTAGCTAGATCCTGCTAAAAACTACCTAAAAACAATGCCAAAAAGCGTATAAATTATCCGCTCATCACGCGTCGTGATGATTGGATTTTTGATGGTTTAGAATTTCACTAATGAAATCTCGTTGTAAAGTATAGTCTCTAAACCAACAATAATCCTTTTATACAAAAATTTGTTTGTCACAAGTACAAACCCCTAAAATTAATAAACCAAAGTATTTAAACCTCGGGTCGTCTCTCAAAGGACTTGCAGGGTAGTGTTCTTGTTATTGGTTATGAACTTGTTTATTTTGGGGTTTTAGATGAGAAATATGAAAAGTAAATGTAAATGAAATTTTATTGACAAAATGGTCTTGGCAAGGTTTGATGATCAAGGACCTATATCATTATCACTAATCACAATCATGATAGTAGCAAGGATCAATCTCACTAAGTCATCCTCTAGCTAATAGCAAAGGAAAGTCAAGTGAGTTATATCAATCCAAGTCCATAAATCCCAGTTCACTAATTGAATTAATGAAGGCTAGAGTCAATGGCTATCAACTATCAATCACTTGGATATTAGTAACTCAAGAGTTCCTAAGTTATCTTCCCAAGCCAAGAACATAAAATTCTATTCTAACATTCTCCCAAGCATTTCATCAAACACTTGGAAGGTACAAAAGAGAAGTATAGTAAATCACAACAAGAATGAATTCTACCTACAATTGAATGAAAAGAATTAACAACAACAATCAAGAAAATCACAATTATCATGAATTACCTCAAGTTGCATTATTGAAAGAAAATAAAAGAACAACATTAGATCCACAACAAAATGAAGAATTGCAAGAATTAAAGTACATAACTAGAGAGAGGAAGAGTAGAAGAGTAAGAACTGATAAAGGAAAAGTAAATCAAAGCATGAATTAATCCGAGATCTAAGAAGAGAGATTAACCTAAACCTAATCCTAATTCTAGAGAGAAGTAAGAGCTTCTCTCTCTAGAAACTATCCCTAAACTAATCCTAATGTGTATGTATGATCTATTGATGAAAGATGATCCTCCCCTTCAATCCTTGGTCCTTTTAATGCATTTTGGCGCCAAAGTTGGTTGCACTGGGCCCCATAGCTTCCCAGAAATTGCTGGGCACGAGTTTCATTTAAAAATCACGTGCGGCCTTTGGCGCAGACGCGCACAGTACGCGTACGCGTCCCTGGTCGATATTGCAATGTGCGCGCGAGCGCCTAGTGCACGTGCGCGTCCTTGGACAAGATCAGTTCTTTGGCTTTTTGTGCTTCTCTCTACTTTCATGCTTCCTTTCTTGTTCCTTTGATCCATGCCTAGCCTATTTTAACCTGAGATTACTAGCAAACACATCAAGGCACCTTATGGAATCAAGGATGAATTAAAATTACCAAAGTAAAGGCTTAAAAAGCATGTTTCTACATTCAAGCACAAATACGGGAGAGATAACAAAACCATGCTAATTCATTGGCTAAATGTGAGAAAATGTTATCAAAATACTCTAAATTCAACACAAGATAATCCCTAAAAACGAGGTTTATCATGTCGCTCCTTGCTGCCATCTCCTTTGATTCTTGTGCTGCAGAAACTCCATCAAATCCATCCGAATGTTTCCTAAAATAAACAAAATTGCAAAAGACTGAAAGTAGCATCCATATTGGCTAAAATATAATTAATTTTTTATTAAACTCAACAAATTATATGCAAATTCACTAGGAAAAGATAGGAAAGATGCTCACGCATCAGTATGCACAGTTGCGTGCATGCGTACAAGTGCAAAAATTTCTTCTTGTGCGTGCGCACACATCCAAATTCCTCCCTTCTTCATTTTTTCATGAATTCTCCACTTTTGTATGCTCTTCTTCCATTTCTTCAATTCATCATTGCCTTCTAAACCTTAAAAATTACTCAAACGAACATATCAAGGCATCGGGAATAAAAGTGAAATTAAATTGTCAATTTAAAGCATAAAAAGCATCTTTTTAACATTAAGCACCATTATGAGAGAATTCACAAAAGCATGCATTTTCAAGGTTTAAGTGCAAGTTAAGTTGATAAATTTTATTCTTTTCAAGCCAAAAATCATCAAAAAATGTAGATTTATCGGAGGTGACTAATGTCGGAGCTTATTGTGGAGCTACAACCGCTGCCATCACCACTTCCACTTCCTTCCTTCTTTTTCTCTCTCTGGTTGATCTCTCTCTATTTAGTTTTGTCTTTAACAAAGGGGAAATTTTGTCTTTAAGAAAAGTTTGTGACCGCAAATGAGGATTTTAAAACACAAATTAATGTTAGGAATGATTTTGAATGCAAAAAAGAAAAACTTTAGGGACGATTTTGATTTTTGGCCAAAACCATAAGAACCAAAATCATACTTAACTCTTCTGATAACTATGATTTGGAAGAAAAGAATAAATAGGTCCCTGAACATTTATCAAGCCAACATTTAGGTCCCTGAAGATTAGAAAATACAGTTAAGTCCCTGACCTCCTCAAAATTAGAACACCTAGATCCCTTCGTCCATCTAAGCTTGTGAAATGTAATGGAGATGGCTAACGTGGATGTCGTTTTACAGACACAGCCGTTACAGTATCCCACATGGATGTATCAGAAAGCTTTATAAACAAAAAAATTCCCCAAAAAAATAAAATGACATATAAGTCTTTTGTCCTTTTTCTTCACCTCTTTTAAAACACAATACATCCACCTTCTTCTTCAAACCTTCTTGATATTCTTCAAAAACTACCATCTCAACCAACTATAACCACTACATCCACCATACCGCCAACTTCATCTAATTACATTGGTCTCCCAATTACTCAAACATGTCATCGCGGATGCTTTCCCTGAAGGAGGTTGCGCCTTCCGCTGCCGTCATCTTCATGGCACTGGGAGTGAAGGCAATTGTTCCATTGCTCACTACTCACCTCCCAACACTCTAAAACATTTGTCTCCTCTACTTTATGCCTCCATTCATCTATATTATTCTCAACACCATCATCATCTCCATCGCCGCCTCCTCTAAGTTCTTCCACTGCAATCCCTTTGACACAGCAGTTTCCTTTCCACAACCTCCTGTTCACCATGTCCACCCTGTTCACGTTAACCCTCCAAGAACAAGAAAAAGAACCATAAGAAGAGGTGGAAAAGACGATCGACTTAGGAATGAGGGAGGAATCTACATTGATTCTGCTCAAGAGCATCTCAGAGATTTGGCTGAAAAAATCTCTCGTTTCGGCAAGGTTAGGTCAATAGAGACCACCTAAATCCATTCTTGAAGGTATCAAATCTTATCATTATTCACCATGTTTTTTGTTTGATGTGGAAATATGAGTTGAAATTTAAAGTCTGTGTTGTCGTTTTGCACGAAATTATAAGTGAGAGTGGGACTGAAAAGTCATCAGTAGTAGCTTTTGAAAAAGAACAAGAAAAGGGTTTTTTTTTCTTTTATTTTATTATTGATGGAGGTTTGAAGATGAAAAAAAAAAGTAGTTTTGTTTCTCTAATGAAATGAAGAAAAGAATGAAGGAGCTATTTATCCTTTTACTTTTTATGTCTTAGAAGAAAAAAAGTTTAAAGAAGAAAGTACCCTGATAAACCACTATTTTATGGTTTATATTGTGTTTAATTGTGTGGTTTTATCATGATCCTTACCCACTTATTCATTAAATTAGCATGCATTTAGATTTCCTTCCTGAATTTATTACATGGTTGAAAACTACTTCTTAGAGACTTTAATTATGTATTTTTAATTCTCCTTTATTCCACTCGATGCCGTGATCTGTGTGTTGAGTGTTTCAGGCTTTACAGGGTATGAATGAATGGGAGATTGGAAAAGAAGCTGGCAAAAATGGAAGGAACACAAGAATTTGAGGAGATAACCAGCGAGAAGTGACGCGATCGCATGGCTCACGCGACCGCGCGAAGGGGAGCAAATCGCAGTGACGCGGCCACATGGCTCACGTGGCCGCGCGGATTGGAAAAGCTCAAGCAACGCGGTAGTGTGGACGACGCAGACGCGTGGCATGGAAAAGCGCGAGTGACGCGTCCGCATGGGTGACGCGATCGCGTGACATGTGCGATCTGCATAATCTGCAGATTTCGCTGGGGGCGATTTTGGACCTGATTTCGACCCAGTTTTCGGCCCGGAACAGCAGACTAGAGCCAGAGAACATGCAGAAACAGAATACAACATTCATTCTACACAGTTTTCAGTTTTAGATCTAGTTTTCACTCCTCCTCTAGGTTTTTCTCTCTAGGTTTTAGAATTTAATTTTCAATTGGTCTTAGCATTGGAACATTGAGAAGAGTTATTTCCTCATCAAGACTTCGTCATTCTAGTTCGTTCTCTTAACTTGGTTTATTTCTTCCATGTTCTTTGCTTTGTTCAATTTTGTCATTTGAATACTTTTATGATTATTTAATACAAGAATTATTTCTTTCATTTTAATCCATTTTACCTTCCAATAATCATGTCTTCTTTTAATTCCCTTTCATATGTTATGGATTTATTATTTACAATGAGCGAGTAGTTCCCCTCACTTGATGAGGAGTTGATTGAAAGGAACTCTTGAGTTGGAAGGATTGAAAGAGAATTTGTAATTGGGTTAACTGTTGGATTGCTATCTTGTCACTAACACCAATCCCTTTGAACGAAGTGGGTTGCAACTCGTGAACAGATCTATCATTCCAACTTGTTTGACTTTCCTTTACCTAGTAAAGGATAACTAAACAGAACAACCATTAATTATAAATTAATCCTAAAATCACTCCATCAATAATAGAGATTCCAACTAATCAACTCCCAGTCAAGGCTTTTATTTATATTATTCAAATTTACTTAATTTAATTTTCCATCTACTTAACTCAACTTTTTGGAAACATCTAATTAATAAAATAGCACACTTTCCTGCATCTCGTTGGGAGACGACCTGGGACTCAAACTCCCAGTAATTTTTAATTTAAATTCTCTGTGACATATTTCTAAATTGATAGGCAAATTTTCGGTGAGTTAAGAACTATACTGGCAACGTAATTAATTTAATAATTTTTAATTCACCACTTTCTGTGCTCCATCAATTTTTGGCGTCGTTGCCGGGGAGTTGCAATAGAGTGCTAAAGTTATTAATTAGAATTTATTTATTTGCATTTTATTTTATTATTTTTACTATGAGCTGCGTATTTCTTTCATCAAATGACGCGTTCACTACCTGACCCCAACTTGCCAATATTCGATCCTGAAATTGAAAGGACTATTTCACGAATAAGGCGAGCTAAGCGTCGGTTAGTCCTCTCTGAGGATGAATCTGAACCGTCAGTTGAGGAAGAAACCAGACCCCGTTCTACTGATTCAGTTGTTTTATGTGCAGAAGACATGGCAGCTAGGAGAGTTACCATCTAGGAGGAAGGAGCTCCTGATTTTACGATGCAACCGTTTCAAGCGCATCATCCAGCGGTAGCTACAGATTTTGAAATAAAGACCGCACTGCTAAATTTGATGCCCAAGTTTCATGGCTTACCTGCTCAAGAGCCCATCAAGCACTTGAGAGATTTTCAGGCAGCCTATTCTACTGTCAAGCGTGATGGTATTGATGAAACTTCAATTTTGCTGAAAGCTTTCCCATTTTCTCTTGAGGGAAAAGCAAGAGAGTGGTACTACACTCAACCTCTAGCAAATGTATCCATCTGGGATACACTCAAAAATGAGTTTTTGGAGAAATTCTTTCCATCTGAAGTTACTAATAAACTGAGGTAGGATATCTCCACCATTGTTCAGGATGACAATGAGTCTCTTTTTGAATACTGGGAGCGCTTCAATAATCTTTTGGAAGCATGCCCCCACCACAGAATTGATAAGATGGTGTTACTCAGCTATATCACACAGGGTATGAGGCCCCAAGATAAGACCACATTGGAAAGTGCTAGAAATGGGTCTATGAAGAAGTACAAGACCACTGATGAGGCATGGCAATTGATCAGTGATTTACCTGAATCTACTAGGAACCACAGGCAAAGACAAGGCCGTTCAAAAGCCGTTGCAGAAGTATCCTCTAACAGAGAGACTGCGGCTCTAACTCAGAGTATATGTGAGATGACCAACTTGCTGAAGCAGATGCAAATGAATCAACAACAAGCTCAGCAAGCTCAACCTCCTCCACCACAGCAAAACCAACAGCTAGTCCCACAGAGAGTTTACAGAATCTGTGCTGATTATAGCCATTATACTGATGAATGCCCGCAGCTCCAACAAGAAGACAACATGGTGGCATCCAGTCATAATTTCTATGACCGCCCCAACCAAGGGTACAATCAAGGTGGAAATAATAACCATGGATGGCAGGACAATTCTAACCAGAATTGGAAGGACAACAATAACAGAGGAGGCAGAGATAATCAGGGAAATCAGAGGTGGAATAATAACAACAACAGGCAGCAGAATCAACCTTACAGAGCGCCTTATCTGAGGCAAAACCAAGGACCACAGAATAATTAACAGCAGACCTCTCAATTCACTTATTCTTCTTTATCTCATAATGAAGAGTTACTACAATCTTTTGAGCGAAGACAGCAGACCATGGAAAATAACATCATGAATAGTATTAATGCCAGTCTGAATGGTCTGACCTCTACTTTGCAAGCTCTTGTCTCACAGATTGGAACAACACAAAATTCCAGTAACCAACCTTCAAGCTCCACTGGAATCCCCTCTCAACCATTACCCAATCCAAAGGGAGGCATTAATGCCATCACCCTAAGGTATGGAACCACACTGCAGGAGAGGAATCAGGAGGAGCCAAGCTCACCAGAACACGCCTCAGCTGAAGAGGTGGTAGAAATAGAAGATGTTGAAGAGGAAGAGGATATACAGGACATAGTTGAAGAAGAAATAGCTCAACCACAGGAGGAAGCACCAAAAGGCGCAGACACTACAGAAAACACTACGCCTATTCCATTTCCACAACTTGCAAGGAAGCCTAGGAAGTGATAAGTGAATTTTTGTCGGTATAGAAATTATCAAGTAACCAATCGTAGTATAGTCTAAACCGACGCAAAATCCATCATCAGACAATTCTACAATCTATAACCGAGTGTATTAGTCCCGAGTCGTTCTTCCCTAGGAATGCTACAAGGATGCATGCTATTGGTTAAGTGAGCTTTCGTGGCTTGAAGAGTGTGGCATAAAAGTGCTAATAAAAGAAAACAACAATCAATCAATATTAAAAGCCTTGGCCAAGGTTGAACATTGGAAGTTCTATCACTATAACTTCCTTCAATTGTGATAACAAAGGAGTGTTACTTCACTTAGTTAACCCCTAATCATAGAGGAAAGTCAAGTAAAAGTAACTAACTTGAGTCACAAGTCCTAGTCTTACCCTAGGGAAGTCTAGCTTTAGTGCACTCTAAGTCAATTAGCAATTCTCAATTCTTAATCAACAATTGACATCCATTATTCAAGTGTCTCCAATGACTCAACCACTAGGCCAAGTGAGGGGATGCTACTCCATATCTAAAGTTTGCATTTTCTCAAACATTTGGAGAGCAAGAATGAAAGACATAGTAAAATTGAGAAGAGATTTAGAATCAAAGTAATGCAACACAAGAGATTAACAACAATCAACAATGAACAACAATGAAAATGAGATCTTCAATGAATTAATAGAATCCAAAACAACAAAGTTAAATCTAAGATCTATAAGAATTGAACAATTACAAACACTAATTGAGATTAGAGAAGAGGATCTACAACATGAACAAAGTAAATTGAGAGTTGTAATAGATCTCACCAAGGAATGGTTGAGAATTGAGAAAATGAAGATGAACCCTAGGGAGAGGTTGGAGTCTCTCTCTCTACAAATGTAACTAACTAAAAATATCTAAAAAAATGTAAAATGAGTCTATGGATGTGAATGTGTGTCAATCCCCTTCAATCCTTGGTTCTTATATGCAGTTTGGCGCCAAAGTTGGTTGCTAAAACCTTCCAAAATCTCCAGGCACGTGTTGCAATAATAGAATCACGTGCGGACTACGACGCGTGCGCGCACGGTACACGTGTGCATCCCTGGCTAATTCCGCAATGTGCGCGCGAGCGCCTTATGCGCGTGCGCGTGCTTAGCCGAGATCAATTCTTTGGCTTTTGTGCTTCTCTCCACTTGCATGCTTCCTTCCTTGCTCCTTTGATCCATGCCTAGCCTATTTCAACCTGAGATTACTAGCAAACACATCAAGGCATCTTATGGAATCAAGGATGAATTAAAATTATCAAATTAAAGGTTTAAAAAGCATGTTTTTACACTTAAGCACGA
Organism: Arachis stenosperma; assembly: GCF_014773155.1. NCBI lineage: Eukaryota > Viridiplantae > Streptophyta > Magnoliopsida > Fabales > Fabaceae > Arachis > Arachis stenosperma. The sequence goes on from NC_080382.1 coordinate 89,843,753, forward strand.
ATACGGGAGAGATAACCAAACCATGCTAATTCATAGGCTAAATGAGAGAAAAGGTCATTAAAATACTCTAAATTCAATACAAGATAAACCCTAAAAATGGGGTTTATCAACCTCCCCACACTTAAGCCTTAGCATGTCCTCATGCTAAAATAAGAAGGAAACAAGGGGTATGGCATTCATTTGAATGCACTAAACTATCTGAACCTATCTAAATGCAACTACCTAAAGTGAATGCAAATGCTTGGTTCAAACATATCAATTCCCAAGAGACATGTATAAGCACAAGAGCTAGGGCAATAGGAATCAAAGCCAAACCACAATTGTATTGAATTATCAAGAAGAGTTCAAACTTGCAAGAATATAAATAATATGAGTGAACACATGTGATTGAATTTTTGAACCCTCACCGGATGTGTATCCGCTCTATTCACTCAAGTGTTTAAGGGTCAATTCGCTCAATTCTCTTCTAATCAAGCTTTCCAAAATTTGATTTTCTTCTAATAATCAACATTTATTCAATGCATGCATACATTCATCATGAGGTCTTTCATTTAGGTTGTAATGGGGTTAGGGTCAAGGTAGGATCATTTATGGTTAAGTGGACTAGAGTTTAGATCTTTGATTAATATAGACTTTCCCACCTAACTATATAATAACCTATACAAATTCAAACTACTCTAACTACCCATCCTTCACTTTTTTTCTTACATATTCATGCATCTTATTTCTTGATTCACAACACTTATGCATTGATTCCCTTTTTATTGAACTTCACCTTGGGGCATTTTGTCCCCTTTTATTATTTTTCTTCTCTTTTCATTTTTTTTCTTTTCTTTTCTTTTTTTTTCTTTTCTTTTTATACTTTGTGCAAGGACATCAATTGCATAAGGTCTTATACATTTAATCAATACATGAATATGTTCCCAATTCTAAAATATGAAAGTGTACTACCCTTTTTATCCCAACCAATGTTCCCGAGCCTCACCAACTTTGAATAATAAACACTCTCACTAGCCTAGGCTAATCAAAGATCCAAACAAGGACTTTTCATTGGTTTTCCGCCTTGGGTTTGTAATGTGCTAAAATGAGAATAAGTTGGTTAAGCATAGGCTCAAAATTGGCTAACAATGGAGAGTAAAAGGTAGGCTATTTGGGTAAGTGGGCTAATGAAATAATGGCCTCAATCATACAAATGCATGAATACAAGAAACAAATGGACATATAGAACCAAGCAAATCAAGGATCACAATCATAGATAGAGAACAATTTCACACAAGAATGGAAAATAAGTGGTTATAAAATGTAACCACATCAATAGGCTCAAGTCTCGCAAGCTTGTGTTCTTAATTCAATACATGCTTCACAAAGTGAGAATTCAAGCAAGTTTCACCAAAAATTTTCTTCAATCAATTGGGTTGGTGCCCTATAATTAAATTTCTTGGGAAATCTCAATATTTGACTAAGCATTGTTGTGATTGAAAAATTCAAAAATTTTTCCTTAGTTTACCCTTTTCTTTTTTTCACTTAAAACAATTTCTTATGCAAAAAGGGTGACTAAGTTTTAACAATTCTAAACATGGTTTCTAATTACAACCACAAACTAAAAAGAAAGATATACAAAAGAAGATATGCAAAAATGTATAAAGACAAATCCACCTAAAATATGGAATCTATCATCCAAAACATCTAAAAATATCCAAAAGCATCAAGAACATCTAAAATCCAAAATAAGCAATAAAGGTATCCAAAATAAACTCAAAATGCATCAAATATATACAAAGGGTGTGCAAAGTAAGATAGCTAGGAAAGTGGCCAAAATGTTCACCGGTCCTCTAATGATGCCACCGGCTACCTGCCCACACTTAAGATCAAGCATCGTCCTCGATGCTAATCCTGAGGATCAGGGATAGGTACACCGATAGGCTCTGGCTGTGGCTGTGGTACCGGCTGAGTCTCCAGTGTCTGAGGTGGTTCCTCCATATATGCTGGCTCATCCGCATGAATACCCTCCGTATGTAAATCTACATGCTCCTCCTCATGGGTCTCCTCATCGGAACCGGAAGACTCTGGTAGAGCGGGTAGCTCAAGGCCCTGGGCCACAAACATCTGGTCAATCCGATCCATGCGACGCATGATCTGGCGCTTGCTGCACTCCATGTACCGGAAGAGACGCTGAACTAGCAAGTAAATCGGCTGAGGTGCGGCTGCGGTAGATGCTCCTGCAGGGGCTGATGATGAAGAGGGTCCAGCTCCCTCAACTGCTGCTCTGGCTCGAGATCGGCGGCGGGAGGCAGGCTTTTCGTGCACCCAGGATCCCCACGGAATAGTAATTGGCTCCTTTTGAGGGAGCGGTGGAGGTGGTGATACATCATCCTGGTGCCACAGAACTCCGGCTCGCTGAATCATCTGAGTGACCATGACTGGGAAAGGAAAGATACCTCGGATGTGGGCTCTCCACATGAACCACCTGATCAGCTGGGGGTAATAAACCTCTTTCCCCTCCATTACACAGCTGATCGAGATCAACATAGCGACTGGGATCTCTGTGAAGTGAGTCGTAGGCATGACGTAATGAGCGAAGATCTGCTGCCAAGTCTTGGCCTCTCGGCTCAAATAACTAAAGTGCATCCCCTTGGGTGCCGTGTTATCGGCATCCATAACCCAAGAAGCATCCGGAGTGGCTACCACTGCTCTTAATGCCTCAAAATCAAAGGTCATGCAATGAAGGTCTATCTCGGCCTGCATGAATGCATCAATGTCACTGGTCTTAGGCCGGCAAGTAAGGGCATCCTCAATGGCCTGCTCGGTGATAGGTACCTCAATCCCCCTAACAAGTACCGAATCAAGGTATGGCGGAAGAAATTGCAGTAGAACTCCTGCACCCAAGATCGGTTCACCCGGCTCAATTCCCTATCCAGAAAAGCCAAACCCATCCGGTCAATACGCTGGTGGATGATGTCGGTCAAATCCGATGGAATAACCAGCTTCTTCTCAGTATTCAGATTCTTTGAATTGTAGCTTGGGAATCTTAGTTCACAGTAGAGATTGGGAAATTTGACCGTATCCTGAGCCGGTAGTAATTGGTTTGCTTTATCTATGTCATTTAGAGGGTTTTGAGCATAGGCAAGCAGTGAAGCAAAAGTGGGGTCTGGTGTTTTCTTCCTCTTTTTGGAAGATGATGCTTTCCCTTTTCTTTTGTCTGACATCCTGAAAAAGACAAATATGATAGCAATTAAACATGTAGCACATAGCAATTAATAGCAACTTCAGGATGTAAGATGAATAACAAGCAATCATGATGTGAATTGAACTTGAAACATGGACAGCAAGTAAGAACAGAAAACATAGCCATAAACCAAGAATTCAATGTTTCAAACAATTTGCACAATTCCCAAAGAATAGGCATGTTCATCATCATGACTCAAAAGAATGGTTAAAAGGTTAAAATGCAAGTGAAAGTGAAGTTGGTCAGTAAAGAAGTCAGTGAGTTAGGAAAGTGGAGTTGGAAATTAGTAGTATGATGAAAGATGAACCTAACAAGCATACGAATCATGTTCACAATCATGAGGGTATGGACATAACAGAATTCGCTTTCACAAGAATTGGTGCTGTAAATACTAGAAAGTGAATGTGCAACTATGAACAAGTAGAAATCGAATTTGGAAGAAAGAAGAAGTTGCACATAGAAGTACACTAACACTTGTGAAGGAATGAGAATGGGTATACAGAGTGTTGGGCAATTCTTGATTCCATTAGGCCAATGCCGATCCCAGGAGTCAAATAGAAACGGAAATTAGCCCGCAATGAACTTGGTGTGCATTAAGCAAATGATTAGAAAATGTATATGCCAAGTTCAATTTGTCAATAGAAATTAGAAGGGAAAATAGTTCTTGAAAATTGGGCAGCATTCCGGCTTAAAATTAGACGTTCCCGGATAGCAAAATAGCACAAATAGCAAGAAAGCAACATCAATTAAGCACAGCAGTAGTGGTGCAGCATTCAGGCAACAAGAAGTGCATAAGAAAGCCGTCCAAAATCAGCATACAACATCCAAATAGACAAACAGCGAATATGCACAAACAGAGCACTTATCAGGCCTAGAATCTTCTATCCAGTCCTAGCTACCTAACAGCAATTATTTCTATCTATCCTAACATGCAACATTTCAATTCTGACTAACTAATAGAAAACCAACAGAAATGAAATATTGATAGAAAGCAGAACCTGGGAGCTGGGCAGAATCAAAAATGGTTGAGTGAGAGAAAGCGAAGAGGTGTTGGTTGGTGGTGAGGGAGAGAGAGAGACTGGCCGTGTGATGGTGGTGGCCGGCGTTCGCTATCAGCGGCGGAGGAAGGAGGAAGAAGATGGTAGGGAGAAAAGAGATGTCCAGTTGAGAGGGAGAGAGAGAAAGGCAGAGGGGTTGGGTGGCGACGGCGGCGTAGTCGCCGGCGGTGACGGGTTGGCGATGATGGTGGTTGGTGAAGCTGAGGGGGGAAGAAGATGAGAGTGAGAAGAGGGTGCGCAACTGCGCAGCGTCCCTCGCGTCTAGGTTTTTACATCTTCATATCGACGCGGACGCGCACAATGCGCGACCGCGTGCATTGACGTATTTAGGGGCCAATGCGTGCGCGCCTTAGGCGCTAAGGCGTGGATGATGAAAATAGGTAAAAACGCGTCCGCGTACCGTGCGCGCACGCGTGCGAGGAGTTGGGCTGGAGGCTTAAGGTTGGCCCATATTAGGCCTAACTTTCTGGAAAATGGCCTGGAGGTTGCACTAATAGACCTGCGCGTGCGCGGCATGTGCGCGTCCGCGTATATTGGCAACATGTCATAGGGCGCGCAAGCGCGATGCGTGCGCTCGCGTCCTTTCCTTCTCTTGGCATATGGGCGCGCACGCGGCATGTACGCGTCCACGCGAGATGAGTTAGGCTGGGGGCTCAAAGTTGGCCCAGATCCAGCGCGACTCTCTGGATATTGGCCCAGAAGTTGCAGCAGCAGATCGACGCGGGCGCGGCAGGTGTGCGTACGCGTGCATTTTCCTATAGCTGTATGGACGCGCACGCACGTAGTGCGCGTCAGCGTGGAATGAGTTGGGCTTGAGGCACAACGCTAGCCTAGGAGAGGCCCAACTCTCTGGAAGGTGTATGGTGGTGTATCCGCTCATGGACGCGTGCGCGTGCAGCGTGCGCGCGCGTTGATGAGCGGATAATTTATACGCTTTTTGGCATTGTTTTTAGGTAGTTTTTAGCAAGTTCAAGCTACTTTTAGGGATGTTTTCATTAGTTTTTATGTTAAATTCACATTTCTGGACTTTACTATGAGTTTGTGTGTTTTTCTGTGATTTCAGGTAAATTCTGGCTGAAATTGAGGGATTTGAGCAAAACTCTGAAAAAGGCTGACAAAAGGACTGCTGATGCTGTTGGATTCTGACCTCCCTGCACTCGAAATGGATTTTCTGGAGCTACAGAACTCCAATTGGCGCGCTCTCAACGGCGTTGGAAAGTAAACATCCAGGGCTTTCCAGCAATATATAATAGTCCATACTTCATTCGGAAAATGACGACGTAACTTGGCGTTGAACGCCAAGTACATGCTGCTGTCTGGAGTAAAACGCCAGAAAAACGTCATGATCCGGAGTTGAACGCCCAAAACACGTCATAACTCGGAGTTCAACTCCAAGAGAAGCCTCAGCTCGTGGATTGATCAAGCTCAGCCCAAACATACACCAAGTGGGCCCCGGAAGTGGATTTATGCATCAATTACTTACTCATGTAAACCCTAGGAGCTAGTTTATTATAAATAGAACATTTAACTAATGTATTTGACATCTTTTGATCACTTTAGATCTTAGGATCAGATCTTTGAACGCATAGTTCTCAGACCATGGGGGCTGGCCATTCGGCCATGCCTGAACCTTTCACTTATGTATTTTCAACGGTGGAGTTTCTACACACCATAGATTAAGGGTGTGGAGCTCTGCTGTACCTCAAGTTTCAATGCAATTAAGATGATATCCTATTCAATTCTATTTATTCCTATTCCAAGATATACGTTGCACTTCAACTTGATGAATGTGATGATCAGTGACACTCATCATCATTCTCACCTATGAACGCGCGTGATTGACAACCACTTCCGTTCTACCTTAGGCCGGGCGCATATCTCTTAGATTCCCCAACAGAATCTTCGTGGTATAAGTTAGATAGATGGCGGCATTCATGAGGATCCGGAAAGTCTAAACCTTGTCTATGGTATTCCGAGTAGGATTCTGGGATTGAATGACTGTGATGAGCTTCAAACTCCTGAAGGCTGGGCATGATGACAAACGCAAAAGAATCAAGGGATTCTATTCCAACCTGATTGAGAACCGACAGATGATTAGCCATGCGAGTGACAGCCGCAGAGGACCATTTTCACTGAGAGGATGGGATGTAGCCATTGACAACGGTGATGCCCTACAAACAGCTTGCCATGGAAAGGAGTAAGAAGAATTGGATGAAAGCAACAGAAAAGCAGAGATTCAAGAGGAGCACAGCATCTTCACACGCTTATCTGAAATTCCCACCATTGAATTACATGAGTACTTCTATCCCTTTTATTTATTTTATTTATCCAATTTAATTACATTTGACCCTATGATTCCACTCACTAACTGAGATCTACAAGATGACCATAGCTTGCTTCATACCAACAATCTCCGTGGGATCGACCCTTACTCACGTAAGGTATTACTTGGACGACCCAGTGCACTTGCTGGTTAGTTGAGCGAGACTGTGAAGTTGATTTTAGACCATGGTATTGTGCACCAAGTTTTTGGAGCCATTACCGAGGAATATTATTCGAGTTGTGTGAAAGTATAAATCACAATTTCGCCCACCAAGTTTTTGGCGCCGTTGCCGGGGATTGTTTGAGTATGGACAACTGACGGTTCATCTTGTTGCTCAGATTAGGTAATTTTTATTTTATTAAAAAAAAATTTCGAAAATCTTTTCAAAATCTTCTCCCTGTTTTCGAAAATTATTCAAAAAAATTTTTAATATGCATTCTAGAGTTTCATGAAGCATGTTGAAGCCTGGCTGGCTGTAAAGCCATGTCTAAATTCTTTTGGACTGAGGCTTCAAAACCATCTTCATAGAGGCAAGTTAATTTGATTATTAGCTGTATGCTAAAGCTTGGCTGGCCATTGGCCATGTCTAGTGTTTTGGACCGGAGCTTTCACAAAAGCTTGGCTGGCTATTAAGCCATGTCTAATTCCTGGACTGGAGCTTTAAATTAACATTGCGAAGATTCCTGGAATTCATATTAAAAATTTTGAATTTCTTATTTTATTTTTCCTATATATTTTTTCGAAAAAATCAAATAAAATACAAAAAAAATTAGAAAAATCATAAAAATAAAAAATATTTTGTGTTTCTTGTTTGAGTCTTTTGTCAAGTCATAAGTTTGGTGTCAATTGCATGTTCATCTTTTTCTTGCATAAAATTTTCGAAAAATTCATGCATTCATAGCATTCATCATGATCTTCAAGTTGTTCTTGATGAACTTTCTTGTTTGATCTTCATATTTTCTTGTTTTGTGTTGTATGGTGTTTTTCATATGCATTCTTGCATTCATAGAGTCTAAACATGAAAAATTTCTAAGTTTGGTGTCTTGCATGTTTTCTTTACATTGAAAATTTTTCAAAAATATGTTTTTGATGTTCATCATGATCTTCAAAGTGTTCTTGGTGTTCATCTTGACATTCATAGTGTTCTTGCATGCAACATGTGTTTTGATCCAAATTTTTCATGCATTGAGCATTTTTAGTGTTTTTCTCTCTCATAAAAAAAAATTCAAAAAAAAAATATCTTATCTTTTTAAATCTTATCTTTTTAAAATCTTTTTCAAAAATCATATCTTTTCCATTTTTTTCATCATTTTCGAAAATTTAAAAAAAAAATCTTTTTCAAAATCTTTTTCTTATCTTTACATCATATTTTCGAAAATTGCATCAAAAATTAATGTTTTGATTCAAAAATTTCAAGTTTGTTACTTTCTTGTTAAGAAAGATTCAAATTTTAAGTTCTAGAATCATATCTTGTGATTTCTTGTGAGTCAAGTCATTAATTGTGATTTTAAAATTCAAATCTTTTTCAAAACTAATTTCAATCTTATCTTTTCAAAACCATATCTTTTTAAATCATATCTTTTATATCATATTTTTTTAAATTTTATCTTTTTCAAAAAAATTTTAAAATATCTTTTCTAACTTCTTATCCTCTTATCTTTTCAAATTTGATTTTAATATCTTTTTCAACTAACTAATTAACTTTTTGTTTGTTTCTTATCTTTTTCAAAACCACCTAACTACTTTTCCCTCTCTAATTTTCGAAAATACCTCCCTCTTTTTCAAAAATTCTTTTTAATTAATTAATTGTTTTAAATTTTAATTTTAATTATATCTTATCTTTAATTTTCGAAAATCACTAACCCATTTTTCAAAATTATTTTCGAATTTCTCTCCCCCTCATCTCTTTCTATTTATTTTATTTATTTACTAATACTTCTCTTCACCTCTCTTCATCTCCAATCACTGCCTCTATCCTCACCATTGTGATTGGATTCTCCACTTTTATTCCTTTCTTCTTCTACTAACAATAAGGAACCTCTTTACTGTGACATAGAGGATTCCTCTTTCTTTTCTTGTTCTCTTCTTCCCTATATGAGCAGGAGCAAGGACAAGAACATTCTTATTGGAATAGATCCTGAACCTGAAAGGACTCTGAAGAGGAAGTCAAGAGAAACTAAAAATCAACAATTCAGAGAAACCTCAAAAAAAAAAAAAAAGAGAAAAGGAAAGACAAAAAGCTTCCACCTCCAAGTCATGGGAGATGGAAAGACTAATATAAGCCATCATAGCTCAGTGGTAGAACATGTGGCTGCAAATCAAGAGATTCCTGAGATACCTCAGGGAATAAGTTGTCCTCCACACAAATATTGGAAACAACTAAGGGGAGGAACACCAAAATTACTAGGAATCATTCAAAAGAAGCAAGGAAGAGACATAGAGGAGCTCAAAGAGCACCATTGGTTCTTCAAAAAGGCGCCACCCTCACTCAGGTGGATTCATTCCTTGTTCTTATTTCTTTCTGCTTTTCGGTTTTTAATGCTGTGTTTTGTGTCTTTATTTCATGATCATTAGTATGTAACCATGCCTTAAAGCTATGAATAAATTCCATTAATCCTTCACTTCTCTTAAAAGAAAAATGTTTTAATTCAAAAGAACAAGAAGTACATAAATTTCGAAAATAGCTCTTGAATTTAGTTTAATTATATTGATGTGGTGACAATACTTTTTGTTTTCTGAATGAATGCTTAAACAGTGCATATGTCTTTTGATCTTGTTGTTTATGAATGTTAAAATTGTTGGCTCTTGAAAGAATGATGAACAAAGAGAAATGTTATTGAGGATCTGAAAAATCATGAAATTGATTCTTGAAGCAAGAAAAAGCAGTGAAAAAGAAGAAGCATTCGAAAAAAAAAAAGAGTATATAGAAAAAGAAGGAGCAGTAGAATAAGCCAATAGCCCTTAAAACCAAAAGGCAAGGGTAAAAAGGATCCAAGGCTTTGAGCATCGATGGATAGGAGGGCCCAAGGAAATAAAATCCAGGCCTAAGCGGCTAAATCAAGTCGTCCCTAACCATGTGCTTGTGTCATGAAGGTCCAAGCAAAAAGCTTGAGACTAAGTGGTTAAAGTCGTGATCCAAAGCAAAAGAGTGTGCTTAAGAGCTCTGGACACCACTAACTGGGGACTTTAGCAAAGCTAAGTCACAATCTGAAAAGGTTCACCCAGTTATGTGTCTGTGGCATTTATGTATCCGGTGGTAATACTGGAAAACAAAGTGCTTAGGGCCACGGCCAAGACTCATAAGTAGCTGTGTTCAAGAATCAACATGCTTAACTAGGAAAGTCAATAACACTATCCGAAAGTCTAAGTTCCTAGAGAAGCCAATCATTCTAAACTTCAAAGGAAAAAGTGAGATGCCAAAACTGTTCAGAAGCAAAAAGCTACAAGTCCCGCTCATCTAATTATAATTAATATTCATTGATATTCTGGAATTTATAGTATATTCTCTTCTTTTTATCCTATTTGATTTTCAGTTGCTTGGGGACAAGCAACAATTTAAGTTTGGTGTTGTGATGAGCGGATAATTTATACGCTTTTTGGCATTGTTTTTAGGTAGTTTTTAGCAAGTTCAAGCTACTTTTAGGGATGTTTTCATTAGTTTTTATGTTAAATTCACATTTCTGGACTTTACTATGAGTTTGTGTGTTTTTCTGTGATTTCAGGTAAATTCTGGCTGAAATTGAGGGATTTGAGCAAAACTCTGAAAAAGGCTGACAAAAGGACTGCTGATGCTGTTGGATTCTAACCTCCCTGCACTCGAAATGGATTTCTGGAGCTACAGAACTCCAATTGGCGCGCTCTCAACGGCGTTGGAAAGTAGACATCCAGGGCTTTCCAGCAATATATAATAGTCCATACTTCATTCGGAAAATGACGACGTAACTTGGCGTTGAACGCCAAGTACATGCTGCTGTCTGGAGTAAAACGCCAGAAAAACGTCATGATCCGGAGTTGAACGCCCAAAACACGTCATAACTCGGAGTTCAACTCCAAGAGAAGCCTCAGCTCGTGGATTGATCAAGCTCAGCCCAAACATACACCAAGTGGGCCCCGGAAGTGGATTTATGCATCAATTACTTACTCATGTAAACCCTAGGAGCTAGTTTATTATAAATAGAACATTTAACTAATGTATTTGACATCTTTTGATCACTTTAGATCTTAGGATCAGATCTTTGAATGCATAGTTCTTAGACCATGGGGGCTGGCCATTCGGCCATGCCTGAACCTTTCACTTATGTATTTTCAACGGTGGAGTTTCTACACACCATAGATTAAGGGTGTGGAGCTCTGCTGTACCTCAAGTTTCAATGCAATTAAGATGATATCCTATTCAATTCTATTTATTCCTATTCCAAGATATACGTTGCACTTCAACTTGATGAATGTGATGATCAGTGACACTCATCATCATTCTCACCTATGAACGCGCGTGATTGACAACCACTTCCGTTCTACCTTAGGCCGGGCGCATATCTCTTAGATTCCCCAACAGAATCTTCGTGGTATAAGTTAGATAGATGGCGGCATTCATGAGGATCCGGAAAGTCTAAACCTTGTCTATGGTATTCCGAGTAGGATTCTGGGATTGAATGACTGTGACGAGCTTCAAACTCCTGAAGGCTGGGCGTGATGACAAACGCAAAAGAATCAAGGGATTCTATTCCAACCTGATTGGGAACCGACAGATGATTAGCCATGCGAGTGACAGCCGCAGAGGACCATTTTCACTGAGAGGATGGGATGTAGCCATTGACAACGGTGATGCCCTACAAACAGCTTGCCATGGAAAGGAGTAAGAAGAATTGGATGAAAGCAACAGAAAAGCAGAGATTCAAGAGGAGCACAGCATCTTCACACACTTATCTGAAATTCCCACCATTGAATTACATGAGTACTTCTATCCCTTTTATTTATTTTATTTATCCAATTTAATTACATTTGACCCTATGATTCCACTCACTAACTGAGATCTACAAGATGACCATAGCTTGCTTCATACCAACAATCTCCGTGGGATCGACCCTTACTCACGTAAGGTATTACTTGGACGACCCAGTGCACTTGCTGGTTAGTTGAGCGAGACTGTGAAGTTGATTTTAGACCATGGTATTGTGCACCAAGTTTTTGGAGCCATTACCGAGGAATATTATTCGAGTTGTGTGAAAGTATAAATCACAATTTCGCCCACCACGCGTCCTTCCCCCCCCCCCCCCCCCCCCTTTTTTTTTGAGAAAATGCCTAAAAGCTCTAAACTGCCCAAAGACTCCCCATGATGCCTACAACTCCTTATTTAGTCAAAAACCACACACTTTCTGAAATGCAAGTTGGTTTTGAGATTTATTCCATTTCTACTAAGCACAACATACATGTTAATATGCTAGCAACTAATGTACACAAACAAGCTAATTATGAGATGAAAAACTACCTACAATGGTAACTCAAATCACTTATTAAGCCAAATTAAAAGAGTATGGAAAGAGTTTACCATGGTGGGGTGTCTCCCACCTAGCACTTTTAGTTTAAGTCCTTAAGTTGGACATTTGGTGGAGTCCTTGCTAGGGTGGCTTATGCTTGAACTCTTCTTCGAATCCCCACCAGTGTTTGCTCTTCCAATAGCCTCCGGGATCCCAATTTAAACGTACAAGGCCTTCAAGGGGGCCCAAGCAAGTGACAAGGCCCCTAAGTTGATAGTGCTCTATGTATGTTCCGGGGTCCCATACTTTATTTATCAATTCTTGATCTTCATGCTTTCATTTGGGTGGCAAACTCATTGAATTCTCAATTAGGCTTCCAAACATTCTCCTAGACCCATGCAATTTGGTTCTACACCATCCATTGCCATTCAACCCTGAGCAAGCACCCATCATGAACTTAGAGTGATGTTTCCAACCACTACATGACTCTTTCTTACTCCTCATTCCGCAAAGAGCTCTAAGTTGCCCATCCGTCTTAAGTAAACCATATTCAAGTGGGAAAGTAAGGATTAGAGATAAGAATTTTATCCACTTGAATGTTATGTTGGATGGTGACTTAGGAAGGGGTGGTCCCAATGATCTTACAAGCTCCACTCCCTTGTACTCTTCCTTGATTACCTTCACCTCTTCACAAGCTTCTTCAATTTCAACCTCATCCTCTTGGTAGCTTCTTTCCAATTCATTCTCTTTTTTATTGCTTACCAACGGCATGCGAGGTTGTGCATCTTCTTTCTTGATCTCAATTTCAAGCCCAACAAGAGGGGATTCAATTGTAGATAAGAAATTCTCAATGATTGAATCCATCTCTTGATCAACCTCTTCCAATCTTTCATTACTCATACTATGCCTTGGAGGTTGCGCATCATCCTCCTCAACATCATTTTCAAGTTTAATGGGAGAGACTTCAACAACTTCCACAAGATCATCAACAATATCACTTGGTGTTGAGGTGTTCTCAAGCTTGAAATCCACCTCTTGTTTAACTTCCTTTAACTCTTCAACCATTTCTTCTTTCTCAATGATCTCTTCCTCCTCTACTTGTTGCAAGACATATCCCATCTCCTTGTCCTCGTGTTGGGATCTTAAAATCTCCTTCATGCTCACCTCTTCGGTTGATTTCTCACATTCATCCGTGGAGATGCTTTGCTTGTTGTATGAATCCCAAGAGTCCATCTTTTGACGGATGGTTGCTTGAAGTCGATCCATTTCTTCCTTGAAACGATCCCTTAATTCTTGTTCCGCCTTACTAACATAAGTAGGATCATATTGCTCTTGGATTAATGGACATTGATATGCTTCCAGGGAGGTTTATGGCGGGGAGGAGAAATCATGATATAGTTGGAAAGGAGGTTCATCAAAGCTTTGAGGTGGGAAGTTATTTTGGTTATTGGTAGAAGGTGGAATTATACGGGATAGAGATTCTTGGAGGGTAGAGGTGAAACTAGTGAGTGCGGTTTGGAGCTCTTCTTGCTCTTGGAGAATGATACCAAGTGTATCATTCATGGGGGCTTGGTTTGGAGGGTAAAGATGTTGGAATGATTCAAGGGTTGCTTGTTCATAATCGTCACAAGGGTATGCATAGGGGGAATATAGATTTGGATCATATGTAGGCAATTGGTGGAAATAAGGTGTGGGCTGAAAATATGGTGCGTAGAATGATGGTGGTTGAGTGGTATAACCATGATAAGAATCATCATATCCATAAGATTGATATGCATTATAGGAAGGATTACCATCATAGTAACTTGAAGGGGAAGGTTGCCATGGTGATTGTTCATATGGATGTGGCTCCCTTCCTAGGAATTCGTCTCTCCCATAATGTGAGCCATCATTCAAGTTTTCATCGCCTACAACATAGTCATAGTCATATCCAAACATAGTCATAGTCATAATGGCAACTAGTAATAAACTAATAGGGATCTAAAACTAATGAAAACTAACAAACAAACAAAAGACAAACATATTCACAATATTCACATATTTACATTAACCAAAAACATGGCACTCATGTGCATTCCCCGGCAACGGCACCATTTTGATAAGTGAATTTTTGCCGGTATAGAAATTATCAAGTAACCAATCGTAGTATAGTATAAACCGACGCAAAATCCATCATCAGACAATTCTACAATCTATAACCGAGAGTATTAGTCCCGAGTCATTCTTCCCTAGGAATGCTACAAGGATGCATGCTATTGGTTAAGTGATCTTTCGTGGCTTGAAGAGTGTGGCATAAAAGTGCTAATAAAAGAAAACAACAATCAATCAATATTAAAAGCCTTGGCCAAGGTTAAACATTGGAAGTTCCATCACTATAACTTCCTTCAATTGTGATAACAAAGGAGTGTTGCTTCACTTAGTTAACCCCTAATCATAGAGGAAAGTCAAGTAAAAGTAACTAACTTGAGTCACAAGTCCTAGTCTTACCCTAGGGAAGTCTAGCTTTAGTGCACTCTAAGTCAATTAGCAATTCTCAATTCTTAATCAACAATTGACATCCATTATTCAAGTGTCTCCAATGACTCAACCACTAGGCCAAGTGAGGGGATGCTACTCCATATCTAAAGTTGGCATTTTCTCAAACATTTGGAGAGCAAGAATGAAAGACATAGTAAAATTGAGAAGAGATTTAGAATCAAAGTAATGCAACACAAGAGATTAACAACAATCAACAATGAACAACATTGAAAATGAGATCTTCAATGAATTAATAGAATCCAAAACAACAAAGTTAAATCTAAGATCTATAAGAATTGAACAATTACAAACACTAATTGAGATTAGAGAAGAGGATCTACAACATGAACAAAGTAAATTGAGAGTTGCAATAGATCTCACCAAGGAATGGTTGAGAATTGAGAAAATGAAGATGAACCCTCGGGAGAGGTTGGAGTCTCTCTCTCTACAAATGTAACTAACTAAAAATATCTAAAAAAAATGTAAAATGAGTCTATGGATGTGAATGTGTGTCAATCCCCTTCAATCCTTGGTTCTTATATGCAGTTTGGCGCCAAAGTTGGTTGTTAAAACCTTCCAAAATCGCCAGGCACGTGTTGCAATAACAGAATCACGTGCGGACTACGACGCGTGCGCGCACGGTACGCGTGCGCGTCCCTGGCTAATTCCGCAATATGCGCGCGAGCGCCTTATGCGCGTGCGCGTGCTTAGCCGATATCAATTCTTTGGCTTTTGTGCTTCTCTCCACTTGCATGCTTCCTTCCTTGCTCCTTTGATCCATGCCTAGCCTATTTCAACCTGAGATTACTAGCAAACACATCAAGGCATCTTATGGAATCAAGGATGAATTAAAATTATCAAATTAAAGGTTTAAAAAGCATGTTTTTACACTTAAGCACGAATACGGGAGAGATAACAAAACCATGCTAATTCATAGGCTAAATGCGAGAAAAGGTCATCAAAATACTCTAAATTCAATACAAGATAAACCCTAAAAATGAGGTTTATCTGGAAGCAGCTGGAACCCGATCCTAAAATGGTAGAAATATTCAAAAAGGTCGAGGTAACTGTTCCTCTTTTTGATGTTATTCAGCAAGTACCTAAATATGCAAAGTTTCTAAAAGATTTATGTATCCATAAAGACAAAATTAATGAATTAGAAACTATTCCTTTAGGTCGTTCTATCTGCTTTAATGGGAGGATTACCTGAAAAATGTAGTGATCCAGGTCCTTGTATAGTTAGCTGTACTATTGGTGGTGTAGTGATTTATGATTGCATGTGTGATTTAGGAGCATGTGTTAGTATAATGCCTTTGTCTATATATGACATTTTGAGGCTCCCTCCCTTAAAAAGGTCGGCAGCTCGTTTTGTGTTAGCAGATAAAAGCATTATTACAGTGGCTGGAGTTGCTGAAGATGTTTTGGTGAATATTAAAGGGCTTACATTTCCCACTGATTTTTATATCTTGGAGATGCCCCATAATGATTCAGATAAGCCATCATCAATCCTACTTGGAAGACCATTCCTGAAGACATCAAAATTCAAATTAGATGCTTTTTCAGGAACATACTCCTTTGAAATAGATGGCCGCATAGTAATCTTCAATCTGAATGGAGTCATTAACAACCCTCCAGAAGATCATTCTATCTTCCAGTGTGATGTCATAGATGAAAGTGTAGCTGAAGTTCACAAGGAAGAGTTAGAAGAGAGGCACACTGGACAAGGTCCAAGTGTTGGGACCCTCTTAACTGACAATGAGGGCACTTCGTCATTTTCACAAGCTCCAGATAATCCAGAGCCTGCCCATGATCAGAAGTTAGAATTGAAACCCCTCCCTCCACATCTCAAATACGCTTATCTTGAAGATGAGCAGAAGTTTCCAGTTATCATTGCAAGGGAACTTACTTCTCAACAAGAAGAGCAGTTACTTGATGTGCTGAGGAAGCATAAGAAGGCAATTGGGTGGAGTTTGGCAGACATAGTAGGCATCAACCCTCAAGTATGTGAGCACAGAATATTTTTAGAAGAGGGAGCAAGACTTGTCCGTCAACCCCAAAGAAGATTGAATCCCACCATCTTGGAAGTTGTCAAAAAGGAAGTGACCAGACTATTGGAAGTAGGTATCATATATCCCATTTCAGACAGTGAATGGGTAAGCCCAGTACAAGTGGTGCCCAAGAAGTCTGGAGTCACTACAGTGAAGAATGAGCATGGAGAGCTCATAGCAACTAGAGTTCAGAATGCTTGGAGAGTTTGCATTGATTACAGGCGTCTCAACCAAGCTACCCGTAAGGATCACTACCCACTTCCATTCATTGATCAAATGTTGGATCGCCTGTCAGGTAAATCACATTATTGTTTTTTAGATGGTTACACAGGTTATTTCCAGATTCATATAGCTCCTGAGGATCAGGAAAAGACCATTTTTACATGTCCTTTTAGGACTTATGCTTACAAGAGAATGCCCTTTGGCTTGTGCAATGCACCAGCTACTTTTCAAAGGTGCATGATGAGTCTTTTCTCTGACCTTATTGAGGATTGTATGGAAGTTTTTATGGACGATTTTAGCATTTATGGTGATTCTTTTAGCCTTTGCTTAGATGGATTATCTAGAGTATTAGATGTGTTAATACAAACCTTGTATTAAATTTTGAAAAATGTCATTTTATGGTAAAACAAAGGATTGTATTAGGACATGTGGTATCTAATAATGGCATTTCTGTAGACCCAGCAAAGGTGAATGTTATTTCTAGTTTACCTTACCCCTCTTCTGTGAGGGAAGTCCGTTCGTTCCTTGGCCATGCAGGTTTTTACAGGAGATTTATTAAGGACTTTAGTAAGGTAGCACTTTCCTTATCCAGATTACTGCAGAAGGATATTGAGTTCGAGTTCAGTGACGATTGCAAACAAGCGTTTGATGAGCTGAAGACTGCTTTGACTCAAGCTCCAATTGTGAGAGGACCAGACTGGAGCCAGCCGTTTGAAATCATATGCGATGCTTCCAACCATGCAGTAGGAGCAGCACTGGCTCAGCGTGAAGGTAAGGATCCTTTTGTTATTGTTTATGCATCTAAGACTTTAGACACTGCCCAGTCCAATTATACTAGTACTGAGAAAGAGCTTCTTGCTATTGATTTTGCTCTGGATAAATTCCAGGCTTATTTACTTGGTACTAGAGTAGTAGTGTATTCGGACCATGCAGCTTTAAAGTATCTATTAGCTAAAAAGAAGTCCAACCCAAGACTTATACGTTGGATACTGTTGTTACAAGAATTTGATTTAGAAATAAAGGATAGGAGTGGTAATCAGAATTTAGTAGCAGACCACCTGAGTCGCCTTGAGCATATTAAGGATGATTCTACTCCTATAGATGATAATTTTCCTTTTGATAACCTGCAAGCAGTATCTGAGGTAGTCCCTTGGTATGCACCTGTTGCTGATTATTTAGTTAGCCGCACATTTCCTCCAAATTTTTCTAAGCATCAAAGAGACAAGCTGAAAAGCGAATCTAAATATTATATATGGGATGACCCATATTTATGGAGATGTGGCGCTGACCAAGTAATTAGACGTTGTGTGCCTGAATCAGAATTCCAGTCCATTTTAGAGGCCTGTCACTCATCTGAGAGTGGAGGACATTTTGGCCCTCAAAGAACGGCTACAAAAATCTTAGACTGTGGATTCTGGTGGCCTACTCTTTTTAGAGACGCTGCTGAGTTTTGTAAATCCTGTCTCCCATGCCAGAAATTTGGTAATATATCCAGGAGGGATGAGATGCCTCAACAAATTATGCTTTTCTATGAAATTTTTGATGTTTGGGGCATTCACTTCATGGGTCCATTTCCAAATTCTAATGGATATTTTTATATATTGTTAGCTGTGGATTATGTTTCCAAATGTGTGGAAGCAATTCCTACCCGTACTGATGATGCTAACACTGTTGTTTCCTTTGTGAGAAACCATATTATATGTCGCTTTGGATCACCACGAGCAATCGTGAGTGATCAAGGCACCCATTTTTGTAACAGGAAACTAACAGGATTAATGAAGAAGCATGGGATAATTCATAAAGTTGCAACAGCTTACCATCCCCAAACTAATGGGCAAGCCGAGGTGTCAAACAGAGAAATTAAGCGTATCTTGCAAAAGATAGTAAAGCCACATAGAAAAGACTGGAGCACCAGGTTACAAGATGCACTTTGGGCATATAGAACAGCTTACAAGACACCCATTGGGATGAGTCCTTTCTGCTTGGTTTATGGAAAAGCTTGTCATCTCCCAGTTGAAGTAGAACACAGAGCCTTTTGGGCAGTTAAGGAGTGCAACATGGGAATTGAGAAAGCCGGAGCTGAAAGGAAGTTGCAACTGCAAGAACTGGAGAGCCTTCGCCTAGAAGCTTATGAGAACTCAAGAATATACAAGGAAAAGATGAAGGCTATACATGATCAAAACATTAAGAAGAAAGAGTTCCAACCTAGGGATCTAGTCCTCCTTTACAAATCTCGACTAAGGCTCATGCCAGGTAAGTTGAGATCAAGATGGGAAGGTCCATACAGAGTAGAGAAGGCCGAACCGTACGGAGTTTATCACATAAGCCATCCTTCAAGCTCTGAAATTATTAAGGTTAATGGACAACGCCTGAAGCTATACCATGGTGAGAAGATGCAGAGAAACAAGGAGCTTGAGATCTTCCTCTTGGAAGATCCCCACATAGCAGAAGATTGAGCTAGTGGTGCGTCCAATTTACGGACGTTAAAGCAAAGTGCTAGGTGGGAGACAACCCACCATGGTATGATCGTTCTTTTCTTTATTTTTAGTTTTTCCTATTCAATAACTCTTCTCTTTATTAGTACTTTTGTGCATTTGCATTTACATATTTTTATTTTTCATTTAAAAAAAACAAAAAAAAATTTTCGCTACGCGACGCGATCGCATGAGCGACGCGTCCACGTCGCTTGGAGAGTAAAGAAAAATAAAAGTGAACAGAGAGTCACGCTGGAGCGTGGCTGGAGGCGTGCCACTGGCACAAATCGACCCACGCGACCGCGTGCCCCACGCGGCCGCGTGCCCTGAGTTTTCGACGTAAAAGGGTGCACAATAAAAAATTGTGCGAGAGTGGTGCTGGATTGGTGCTGGAACCACAATCCTTATCACACGACCGCGTCGCCGACGCGGCCGCGTCCTCCATTTTCTGAAGTACACTCACGCGATCGCGTGACCCACGCGATCGCGTCACCCTATTTTGGCAAATAAATTAATTTGAACAGAAAGTTGTGTTGGCGCGAGGCTGCACTCGCGCCATAAGCATAACATGGGTCACGCGACCACGTGACCGACGCGATCGCGTGACCATACTTAAAGCACATCCACGCGAACGCGTGCCCCACGCGGCCGCGTCGCATGCGCCGCACAGCTCAACCTAAAATTGCCACATATCTTATCTTTCTCTCCTCCAAATCCTAATTTTTCTTTTCCCCCTTATTTCTTCTTTCTCCCTTCTTCTTTCTATCTCACCTATCAATTTCTCTCTCCCACCTCCATTACCAAGGTTCTATTTTCTTCCTTCTTCTTTTCTTTTCTATCATTATTGTTATTTTATATGTTATTTTCTTTTTCTTTTCTTCTTCTTTTCATTATTCTTATTTTTTTTTCTTTTCCTTTTTACATGGTGTTAGAAATTTATTTGAGTCATTATTCCTCATTATATGCTTGTGGATTGTTACAAATTGTTTGACAATTATTATTATTATTTTTAAGGGATTGCTTGCATGTTCACCTTCATACTTTTTATATCTTATTTACCATGCAAGCCATGTGTTTGTGAAAAAGCCCATATAGCATTATGCACTTTTCTACATTACTTTACTCTACCATTCAATGCTTTCTTTTCACAAATTCTCTTTACTATTGTTTTAATTGAATTTAATTGTCAATACAAACATTTTGGCTTGTTACAATTGATGCTTGGTCTATGCTACTCATGCCCTTTTTCGGCATGCTAATAAACACCTTGCATCCACTTATGTTTTGATGCACTCACTATTTTTCATTGATGGCTTTTCATATGTACTCGAGAGCATGTGTTAATGTCAATTACATCTTAATGTGCATCCATCACCACTCTTCCGTTCTCTTCCTTGCTATATATCTATTTGAACTTAATTTACTTCCCCCTCCCATTTTCAGGATGGCCACCAAGAAAGGAAAGGAGAAAGCAACTCCTAAACTCCCAGCAAGAAGAGGAACTAAAACAGCATTAGTGGCAAAGCCCCCTTCAACCGCAGTCAAGCCCTCAACAAAGAGAGTTAAGATGATAATAAAGGTTGCTGAAAAGGAGAAAGCCTTTCCAGCAAAGGACACTGCGCGATTTCCCAATCGCTACTATGAGCAAATGTTCTCTATCCTGGCAGAAAGGAACTATAACAATGAATACCTTCTTATCCTCCCGTCCAATATTGCTACCTTTGTTGAGCCGCAAATTGAACAAAGACAATAGGGTTTCCTACGGAGATAGCCGAGACAGGTCAATCTTTCTTGGGTAGTTGAGTTCTACTCTAACTTCTATATGCCAACCCTGCAGTCTGTTTATGTCCGGTAGAAGCAAGTCCCCATTACAGAAGAGGCTATTCAGCAAGCTCTGAGTCTTCCCCCTATTCCAGAAGGAATGGACGCCTTCCAAGAAGCCGCACTTAAGCGCCAGAGGTACCAATTTGACTGGGACTCCGTTCTCGGAGTTATCGCATTACCTGGCAGCCGTTGGATCTACGGATACCACCGTACCCGCCCTAAGGGAATCTTGGCTTCAGCACTTACTTTGGAGGCTTACGTATGGACACAGATCATGTCCTATTATGTCTTTCCGAGCACTCACGAGTCCTCCTTCACTGCGGACATGGTCGTTCTACTATGGTGCATCCTTATAGACCAACCTCTGAATCTCTCAAGCCATATCCGGAATGCTATGGGACACGTACAAATTGCGGGCAATTTACCTTTCCCGCCTTGGTCTCAGATCTTATCTCAGCAGCCGGAGTCTCCTACCGAGCTGGGGACACCAAAGCCGTGCTTCCACGGGATGATCAGTATGTCCCTAACGGAAAATACCTCAGACTTTCAGCAGCCACTACAAGTCTTCCTACTGCTCCAGTTGAAGATAATCCTTCTTCAACCCCACAAGCACCTACAGCTGATGAATTGCTCCAACAGATAATCAAAAGGTTGGATCGACAAGAACACAAAGCTAAGTTGAGAGAGCGCCGCAACAACCGAAGATTCAAACACCTCAGGGAGCTACTTAGAGGAGATTGCAAAGACTCGGACACCCCGGAATCCACTTCTTTTACCAGCACAGGGAGCCATGACGGTCCCGATTGTGGAGTTAATGCTTCCAGCCCACCCCTGTTCCTGACAGATGGCACCGAGGACGGTGCAAAGCCTTAAGTGTGGGGAGGTCGGTCAGTACCTGACTTCCGGAGGTAATTTCTCTTCTCTAGCACCAATAATTAGGATATTTTAGTTAGATTTTCTTTCTTTTATAGAATAGAATAATTTGCATAGGTTAGGATAGTTGCATGCATGTTCTACTTGATTGAAAAGACAATAAGTTTCTTCTAAGACTCTATCTTTGGAACAAAATTCACTAATTTTTCAAAATTTTTATGATAAAATTGCTTGAGTTGTATTTGGAACATGATGTTTGAGCTAAAGAACACACAACCTGTGAAAGATTTGAGACTTTATGTATGGTTACGTTATTTAACCATAATTATTTCATTCTTGTGTGTTTACTTCTCTATGATTGTAATCTATATTTTGTTTTATCTTATATGTCCAATATTTATTATATTTACATGCTTGCACATGATTGAGGCCATTATTTGTTTAAATTCACTTATCCAAATTAAGCCTACCCTTTTTAATTACCTTTGTTAACCACTTTGAGCCTTTAAATCCCATTTATTCTATATTTTACCACATTACTAACCTTAAGCTGAAAAACAATTGTATATCCCAAATTGAATCTTTGGTTAGCTTAAGATAGAATTGTGTGTGCTAGTTAGGTATGGGAAATTGTGGGAACAAAAGTTGTTAAGGGAATGTGTCATGAAAATTTAATGGGAATTTGGATACCTACTCATGTGAAACTATAAGAATAAAAAAATATATGTGCATTGATAATCTATATTTATTTTAATGTGTAAAAAAAATAAAAAAAATAAAAATAATAAATAAATAAATAAATAAGGGGATAAAATTACCCCAATGTTGAATTCAGAATTCAAAGATCAATGCACGTATGATAGAATCAAAATACAAAGTGATACATGAGTATGGGTTGAAAAAAGGAAATTCTGGGTAGCTAGGTATGAACTTTAAGATTACATTAAAAATATATAGGTTGGGTTGAAGCTTGGGTTAATTAAAGATTCAATTTATCAGCTCACTTAACCATATGTATACCCCTACCTATACCTTGGCCCCATTACAACCTTGAAAAGACCTCATGATGTTTGCATTGGTATATTAACTGTTGTTGATTGGTTAGGAGAAAAACAAAAGTTAGAAATCATGATTAGAGAATGATAGAGTGATTACCCTATACACTAGAGATTAGAGCGTACATACATTATCAGTGAGGGTTCAATGCTTGAATTTTCATGTTCCCTGCTTTCATAGGCTATCCTCTTGCATTTTTATCTGTTTTACTGTATTAGGGTAGAATTAGTGGAATTTGATTTGTAATTGTTTCGAAGAGCTTATTTAGTTTTGATCAAGTGGGCAAGAATCATATAGTTGCATTTATTTACATATATAGGATTGCATTACATTTCATGAGTTTCTACACGTTCATACTTGTCTACTTTATCTCCTTCAATTAAGCATGAGGACATGCTAATGTTTAAGTGTGGGGAGGTTGATAAACCACTATTTTATGGTTTATATTGTGTTTAATTGTGTGGTTTTATCATGATCCTTACCCACTTATTCATTAAATTAGCATGCATTTAGATTTCTTTCCTGAATTTATTACATGGTTGAAAGCTGCTTCTTAGAGACTTTAATTATGTATTTTTAATTCTCCTTTATTCCATTCGATGCCGTGATCTGTGTGTTGAGTGTTTCAAGCTTTACAGGGCATTAATGAATGGGAGATTGGAAAAGAAGCTGGCAAAAATGGAAGGAACACAAGAATTTGAGGAGATAACCAGCGAGATTGGAAAAGAAGCTGGCAAAAATGGAAGGAACACAAGAATTTGAGGAGATAACCAGCGAGAAGTGACGCGGTCGCATGGCTCACGCGACCGCGCGAAGGGGAGCAAATCGCAGTGACGCGGCCGCATGGCTCACGCGGCCGCGCGAATTGGAAAAGCTCAAGCGACGTGGTAGCGTGGACGACGCGAACGCGTGGCATGGAAAAGCGCGAGTGACGCGTCCGCATGGGTGACGCGATCGCGTGACATGTGCGATATGCATAATCTGCAAAATTCGCTGGGGGCGATTTTGGACCTGATTTCGACCCAGTTTTCGGCCCGGAACAGCAGACTAGAGCCAGAGAACATGCAGAAACAGAACACAACATTCATTCTACACAGTTTTCAGTTTTAGATCTAGTTTTCACTCCTCCTCTAGGTTTTTCTCTCTAGGTTTTAGAATTTAATTTTCAATTGGTCTTAGCATTGGAACATTGAGAAGAGTTATTTCCTCATCAAGACTTCGTCATTCTAGTTCGTTCTCTTAACTTGGTTTATTTCTTCCATGTTCTTTGCTTTGTTCAATTTTGTCATTTGAATACTTTTATGATTATTTAATACAAGAATTATTTCTTTCATTTTAATCCATTTTACCTTCCAATAATCATGTCTTCTTTTAATTCCCTTTCATATGTTATGGATTTATTATTTACATTGAGCGAGTAGTTCCCCTCACTTGATGAGGAGTTGATTGAAAGGAACTCTTGAGTTGGAAGGATTGAAAGAGAATTTGTAATTGGGTTAACTGTTGGATTGCTATCTTGTCACTAACACCAATCCCTTTGAACTAAGTGGGTTGCAACTTGTGAACAGATCTATCATTCCAACTTGTTTGACTTTCCTTTACCTAGTAAAGGATAACTAAACAGAACAACCATTAATTATAAACTAATCCTAAAATCACTCCATCAATAATAGAGATTCCAGCTAATCAACTCCCAGTCAATGCTTTTATTTATATTATTCAAATTTCCTCAATTTAATTTTCCATCTACTTAACTCAACTTTTTGGAAACATCTAATTAATAAAATAGCACACTTTCCTGCAACTCGTTGGGAGACGACCTGGGACTCAAACTCCCAGTAATTTTTAATTTAAATTCTCTGTGACATATTTCTAAATTGATAGGCAGATTTTCGGTGAGTTAAGAACTATACTGGCAACGTAATTAATTTAATAATTTTTAATTCACCACTTTCTGTGCTCCATCATACCCCAGACAGCATTTTTTCACGGTGTGAGACGTCTGTGCCAAGCCATAAAATCAGTTCCTCGCGGGGTAACCTTAGGGTTGTTTCTAAAGGCTTTTTGAGGGTTGGTGAAGAAAGATATGTCAAGGTCCTGACTAATCCGTAAATCTTTCCCTTGGACACTAGGGAAGAAATGAAGCCGTCTGTTTGCTCTTTCTAAATTGTCAATAGGACAGACGGGGAAACAATGAGTTTTGTCACCTACGGTGAAAGGGATAAGGATTCTGGGGTCATCGATTTGAAGTTGAGGGTTCCCAATGATCTCATCATTGATTTGATTCAATATGTGCAAAGACGGAGGAGCTGGTTGTTGTGTCACTGGACTCTTGCCTTTATCTTGAGCAGCAGCTTGAGAAGATGAGGTGGCCATTGATGAACAAAAAGGAACATGAGAAATGAAAAATGGCAGTTGTGGAATGAAACAGAATGCAAGGTTTCAGGGAGCAAGGATTCAAGAAAAGGAAAAACAATGGTGTGAAGTTTAATTTAAATAAAGTTTACTTCCAAACCATTGTTACAGAAAAGATTCAAAGAGAAAAGAGGTAACTTTGCGAAGAAGGCGAAGTGGTGGAGAGAGATTGTGAATCGTTCGAGATGTGTTAAACAGGTCAAAATTGATGAAAAAAGTAAATGGCAATTATGGCCAATTAAGGTAATTCCCATTAAACCATGGTTAAAGACTGAATTAGGATTAAGTGTTTTGTCTTTAGAGGAGTGACTTTGAAAACAAACACGTTAATCCTAGGGGACATTTTGTTAGTAAAAAATAATTATATTCGAAGGATGAGATGTTGGGCAAAGTAGCGGGAACGGTTACCCAAACTTTTGCGCACAAGGAGGTGCCATTTCATTAATGATCGGTTATGAAAAAGGCTATAAATGTTAGAAAGTATTAAGGCACAAGGGTTGGAACTTTTCTTCAGAAATACACTCAAGTACACTTATATCCCAGCGAATTTCTGAGTCTGCGTTCGAGTTCGATTTCTGTAAGGTTCCTTCCATGTCTTTATCTTTTCAATTTACGATTTCTCAAAACTTTACTTTTCTTGTTCAATTTAAATTCAAAGCATCTTTAAATTTTCATTGTTGGATTTACATTACATTTCAGTACTTTTAATCTTCATGTCAAAAGTCCTTTGATTCAATCGAATGCATTTTTATTGCTTTATTTAAATTCATTGCAAACCTTTTCGATTTCATTCAGTTTATCTTTCAAAAGTTTTATTTTACATCTTTAAACCTTTTTTCTTGTTTAATTCAAAGACCTTTGATGCACTTATAAAAAAACTGATACCTGTAAAAGAGAAATAAATTTTGTTTCCAAATCATTAAAATTAAACCACCTTCGATTTGTTAAAATTTGATAAAACAATACCATAATGGCTATATCTGCAAACAATATCCACGTTAACAATTTCGTTATGTTTTATAAGTTCAAATGAACAAAAAAATTCAGGTGTTTTAATTTTAAAAAAATTAAAAATTTAAATATATTTTTAATTTTTAAAAATTTAAATATTCTCGTGATAAAAGATTAGGAATCAATTTATCTTTTCCTCCACATTTAAAACATCACCGCTAATTACAGTTCATGAATGAATAATTCCATCACTTTCTCCGTCACCTACCCTTTAATTTCTTTAAGCAACAATTATCATTCCTCATCTCAATTTCCATTTCTAATACAAATCAGCACACCACACCACACCACACCACAGGGCACACAGGATAGGATTGACCCCACCAGTCTCATGCAACCCAAACCCAACTTGGTGCCACGCCTTACCACCAAACACCCTCCACTTTCTTTCGTTCTGTCTGTAAACAATTTTCTTATATTTTGGATTTATTTATTTTTCAACAATCAAAGCAAAAGGAAAAAACAATCCTTTATCTTCGTAAAACTTCCATATAGTGCGCATTCGATTGGATAAGAAATTAGAGTGAATTATTTAATGAGTTGAACATTGACAACCGCAGCATTCTAAACCACCATTGCCGTCACAGGCAGGCCAGCCAGCCTGTCCATTTTTTCTCTTATCGTATTATTAAATTTAGAGAATGTATTATTATGTATTCAATTTAATAATCTATAAATAAATAAATAACAATTCTTATTCTTAAATATCTTCATCTTAACATTACTGTTTAATTATTATTCTATTCCAATAACAAAATTCCCTATATGATGACGACTTAGTAGAAAATGATTAATATTGATTTGTCCAGTTTCGCCGTTTCTTCCTCTATATCTCTCTCATATACAATTTCCAACTCCGTTAATATTTCCCGTTAATATTCTTTCCTCCCGTCCCTCATTCTTATCTCCTTTCTCAATTCCCATTTCTCAATTCTCAATTTCCACCGCCACTCTCTCTTGTTAATCAGGTACGAAATGCAGTTAAGCCACTTTGTTTTTCTTATTTTTTTCTCAACTACAACTCTGTTTGTTTGTTTGTTTGTTTTTCTTCTGTCTTTCAATCTGTAAATTTTGCTATTTGTTGTATATAAAAATACCTAGATTCAGCTTGTTAATTAATTGTTCCTTTGAATTTTCTCGGAATCCAAACGCTCCGAATATTCATCGTTCTTGAACCCTTTTTTTTTCAGTATTATTGTCACAACAAAAAAATTCCGGCAGGTTAACTTAAAGAGGCTTGATCGAATCGGAAAGAAACGAAAAGAGAAGAGAAAGAAAGCGCACACAGATCGAGAAAAAGATGGCGGAAGAGCACCGATGCCAAGCTCCGGAAGGCCACAAACTCTGTGCCAATAATTGCGGCTTCTTCGGGAGCACAACCACCATGGACCTCTGCTCCAAGTGCTATAGAGATGTTCTCTTGAAGGAGCAAGAACAAGCCAAGACCAAATCCACCATCGAAACCGCTCTCTCCTCCTCCTCCACCTCAGCCGCAGCTCATCCATCTCCGCCGCCTCCAGCCGTAGATTCCCTCCCTCAACCATCACCGCTCATCGCCTTAGAATCGTCCGTATCGACGGCTCCAGCGGTTGGATCGACGGTTCACACGAACCGATGCGCAGCATGCAGGAAACGGATCGGGTTGACCGGTTTTACATGTAGGTGCGGGATCACGTTTTGCGGGGCCCACAGGTACCCGGAGAAGCATGGGTGCGGGTTCGATTTCAAGACGGTAGGGAGGGACGAAATAGCGAGGGCGAATCCCGTGATCAAAGCCCAGAAGCTCGACAAGATTTGATCTGAACCGTTGGTTTTGGACGATGAACATGAGTGATTCGGATGATGATGATCAAGACCCGTCGTGATCATAATGGTTGCGAATCTGGCGGCCACCGCTTCATGATTGATTAAAAAAGAAAAAAACGTTATCTATTATTAATGAAGAAAGGTTGAATTTGAATAAGTCGTATGTAGGGACTAGGGAGTGGCTTTGCTTTGTAAAAAAAAAAAAATAGAAATCGATTTTCTGCTGTTTTCCGGATGGAAGTGAAGAACGTGAAAATTTGTAGGTCCACCCGCGTTAGAGTGAAGGGTGGATTGAAATGTGAAGCGCTGGAGTTTAATACATGTATTGTGCAATTTTAGAGCGTCTTTGATGTTTCCATTATTACGAGTGCCAAACCCAAATCATCTACTCCTCTGCCGAATGTTGCTTACTTGCGTCCATCTCATTTTTCGTTGAAATCTCTCCGTTAGCAAATTATTCGATCGTGTTAAGTGTGATATTCAATTGCGAATTGTTGCGTCGATGAGAAAGCTTCATCAAGAATTGATCCTGTTGCCTCGTCGTTTTCTATATTAAGCTACTTAGATAATGTTTCTTTTTATCTTGTTATTTTTATTTCTTCGTCTAGTAATGAGCTGTTTGGGAATCCTCCAATTTGTTTTCTTCAATCCGTGTAAACTGGACACATATTTTTATATTATTCAATTAATAAAGTCTAATATTTTTTGGAAAAAAAATAGATGATTATTCAGATAATGATCATAATAGATGTACATATATGTACATATTTCAGTTATCTAGACCACAGTACACTTCAAAATTATCACTACAAGAAAATAAGTCTTTTACCACGTTTTTAAAGCGTACTGAAAAGTGCAAAAAAGCATTCTGATGGCTTTTCGTCACATTTTTGGAGTTATCGGTACGCTTTTAAAAGAGTCACATCTGCGAGCGTGTCGGTTACTCTATCGCCATGCTTTTGTCGATCTATCGGCACGCTTTCTTTTTTGCCACGCTTACATCTATCGCCACACTTAAAAAACGTGACCGTATCTATAACCCTATAACTACGCTTTAAAAGCATACCGAAAAATGTACATATAGCCACGCTTTTAAAATGTGCCCGAAAAAGTTGGTTTTGGGTACGCTTCAAAAGCGTGCCGAGAGAGAAAGATACGGCTACACTTTTCAAGCGTGCCAATAGGGTGATATATAGCTACGCTTAATAAACGTGGCTGTTGATGCTACAAGAAGATATGACTTCGCTTCTAAAGCGTGCCAATAGCTACATAAACCCTTAAACCCTTCACTAGGCCACTCATACTACTTTTTAACATTGTGGAAGCAAGCATAATCAACATTAAATAACTAATTATTATGCAAAAACTAAATCATGTTATTAAAATAAACTTTATATAAAAATACAGACGTAAACTGACACAGGAAAATTGAAAAAATAAAAAGAAAAGAAAACAAATTCACTGCAAAGTCATCATTTTGCAAAAAACAAGTATGTTAACAGACCTTTTTTCTTGTAGTATACTACGTACTACGGTAGTTTATTTATTGTTATATACTAATAAGTAATACCAAAAAAAATAATTATTATGTTGGTTTTTGTAATTTTTTTAATTTATAATTAAATTTTTATATTTTTAATTAAGTTTATATATTGTTTTTAATTTTGTAATTAGATCATTTTTTACATAAAAAACGTTAAAATTAATAGAATATGTTTTTAAAAAATATGTGGTCAAAGATTTAATTAGATTTTTAATTGTGAATTTTTTATTTTAAAAAAAATCAGTTAAATTTAATATTTTTTATATCAAAAATGACTAATTATAAAATTCAAAATAATATAAAGATCTAATTAAAAAAAATTATAAAAACCTATTTATAAACTTGGTTAAACTATAGACCAAACAGCATAATTAAACGTAACAATAAATTATGACGAAAAAGTTTGAATGGACATATTAAACTCTTTGCCTTTGATTAGTCTAGTAATTACTTCGTCAGTTTACTTAAATAATATTGAAAGATTTAAATTTTGTGTTATGTATATAACATGTAACACCATGTCTTTTCAAGGAATTATTTTTCAAAAATTCTGTGACGAGAATTCGCAAACTCTGAGAATCACCTTTTGATATAAACATAAGGCGAATATAGATAAATTTATATTTAAATAGACAACACTAACATAGAAAAGTAAATGGAGGGTGCGATAAAGAGCTTGTAATACGATTTCGTTTTTTGCGCCGTAATTTCTAAAATTTTGTAATAAAAACTCGGGATATTCTAGAACCGCGATACGTCGAGACATATCAAATAAGCATATACAAATATATGTATATATCAGTTGGATATGTAGAATTGAAAGGTTTTGTGACGATGTATTTCACTGCGTCAGTAATTGTCTTTGTTTAAAATTCTAACGGCGAGAACTAGTGGTTAAAATTTTAACCATGGTCAGTTAATCTCTCTCCAGAATAATCTCCACACAAGTTTAATCACTTGTCTAGATTAATCACCATATAATTAATTTATCAAGTGATGAATTAATTAAAAAAAAAGCCTACATACATCACCCAAACAAGTTAACATAGGATCACGCTTTTTAATCACTTTATTTAAGACTCCAAATTTTTAAAAATTAAATAATAAATTATTTAATGACTTATTTTATTTATTCAAAAATATATTTTAAAATTTTTTTATAATAATTAAGTACTTTTTTATTATTGATTTATAAGTTTTAAAAATAAAAAATGAAAATTTTATATGCTTTAATTTGAATAGTTATATTTTTAATTTTATTTTATGATTTTAAAAGAAATTAATTTAATTATCTCTAATTATTGAATTAGAGTATTTATTTAAAAATATTTTATAAATTGATAATTAAATAATTTTATTTATAAATATTAGCATTGGATTAAAATTGGTCTTCAATTACTCATTATCCCTAATTTTATTAAAATTACTTAAACTAACCAAACCCTAACCCTAGTTTCATTTTAACACTCCCTCCCTCACCCGCTTTACTCAAATAGCCACAGTTATCCCTCATTCTCCCTCACCCCCGTAACACACAAACACACACTCTACAAAAACACGCACACACCCACACATAGAGGAAGAGAAGAGAGAAAGAAAGGGAGAGCGTCGCCGGTAGAGAGGGAGGTCGTCATCGCCGCCGGGCCGTTGCCGTCTTTGCCAAGTTGCACGCCGCCGTCGTTGTTGCAATGGACAAGGAAGAGAGGAGACATTGAGAGAGAGAGAGAGAGAGAGTGCTTGCGAGAGGGGTTGCCATTGTTGGGGAAGTCGTCGCCACCAATCATCGCAGCTGGAGAGTCACTTTCACCGAGCTACACGTCGTCATTGCCATCGGGGGTCAAAACATGAAGAAGAAGTCTCTGGTTCGCTGTCGTGCCTCCACCGCCGTCGTTTCGTCACGCTGCGGCTGGTTTGTCATCATCGTCGCCAATGGGTTGACTAGGAGGAAGGGGTTACATTGGTGCTGTTGCATGTGAGAAGGAGGGCTGGCTCCGCCACCCTTGTTGCCGTTGAACCGCTGCTGAGGGCTGCCCACCGTGCCTGGCCTCTGAAAAACGACAACGACGTCGCTGTCAACCGCTGGAGCTACGGCTACTCAATTCTTGGCATTTTATTCGTATAGTAAGTCATTTTTCTTCGAAAACTAGTTTAGTCGCTATTCTGTTATATGTTACTGAGAAATTTATAGCATTATTGCGATAGGGTTGAGTTTTTGAGGTTGCATGTAGCGATTAGAGTTGCTGCAGTTGTCCTGGAAGTGGAATGAAGTTGTGGTTGTGGCTGCCGCTGTTGCAGGCTGAGAAAAAGGGATTTTTGACGCGCTGTATAGCTTTCAGGTATTGATTATTTGAGGTAGGGGCGCTTTTCTTAAACTTAATTGTTACAAGTTGATATTAATACGAAAATGTATTTTTATGATTTCGTAAGTCTTATGGACTGAACTGGGTTGTTTTAAATAAATGTAATTGCTTGCCCAGTTTGTAAGACCCAGAACTATTAAAAAGGTTTATTATAAATTAATTTCAAATTCAATTATTTTATAGCTTTAATTTCAAAAATTTCTTTATTAAAGATAATAAAGACAATTAATTGAATTTGAAATAAATTAAGATTCTTATCCAATTTTATAATTATTGAATTATTTTCTATATTTAAATTAGGGTTAAGTACTGAAATCGTCCCTAAGGTCTGGGGTCAAAATCAAAATCGTCCCCGACTTTTTTTTCGTTATTAAAATCATCATCAACGTTCAAAAACGCTTTAAAATCATCCTCTTTACCAATTTTTTTTTATTACCAAACTACCCCTCAATCCCTCATTAAAAAATTATAAAATAAAATAAATATAATTATAAAATAAAATAAATAAAAAAGAAAGTAAAGAAAGGGATAGATACAGAGAAGGGGGGTGGGGAGAGAAAGAAATGGGGGCGAGAAAAAGGGGGCAGGGGGGAGGGGGGAGGGGGAGGGAAGGGGGCCGCACCACCGCACTGCCGCCCGCCACCTTGTTGCCCTGCCGCACCGCACCACCACCACCTTCTTCTTCTTCTTCTTCTTCTCTCCTCGCCGCCGCCACCAGTCTTCATTACCGCCGCCGCTCTTCGCTGCCGCCGCCGCTCTTCGCTGCCGCCGCCGCTCTTCGCTGTCACCGCCGCTCTTCGTTGCTGCCGCCGCTCTTCTCCTCGGGGAAAGGGGGAATGGAACACGAAGGG
Source organism: Arachis stenosperma (assembly GCF_014773155.1). NCBI lineage: Eukaryota > Viridiplantae > Streptophyta > Magnoliopsida > Fabales > Fabaceae > Arachis > Arachis stenosperma. The sequence goes on from NC_080382.1 coordinate 89,876,837, forward strand.
AGAAGAGGGGGAGGGGGTTTTGGGAAGAAGAGGGGGAAGCGGAAGGGTCCTCGCCGCCACCACCGGTCTTCACATACGCCGCCGCCCTTCGCTGCCGCCTGATAGAGAGAATTGATACCGGTTCAAAATTCCACAAAATAATTTCGTTGTTAGTATAGTCCAAACCGATAGTCAATCCTCGAATCAAATTAAATTTATGGTTTTGTCATATGTACAAACCCCAAATAAGAATTAACAGGAGTATTTGGACTCCGGGTCGTCTCACGAAGATTGTAATGAAGTGGTCAATTATTGGCTATGAAGGAATGTTTTGGGGTTTTTGGAATAAGAGACATGAAAAGTAAATAATAAGGAAATTCAAAAAATGAAAAGGGCTTGGCAAGGGTTGGTGGTCAAGGATCTCTATCCTTATCACTAACCACAACATGAGAATTGGCAAGGATCAACCCCATTAAGTCATTGATGAGCGGATAATTTATACGCTTTTTGGCATTATTTTTAGTATGTTTTTAGTATGTTTTAGTTAGTTTTTATTATATTTTTATTAGTTTTTAGTTAAAATTCACTTTTCTGGACTTTACTATGAGTTTGTGTGTTTTTCTGTGATTTCAGGTATTTTCTGGCTGAATATGAGGGATCTGAGCAAAAATCTGATTCAGAGGCTGAAAAGGACTGCAGATACAGTTGGATTCTGACCTCCCTGCACTCGAAGTGAATTTTCTGGAGCTAAAGAAGCCCAATTGGCGCGCTCTCAATTGCATTGGAAAGTAGACATCCTGGGCTTTCCAGAAATATATAATAGTCCATACTTTGCCTGAGATTTGATGGCCCAAACAGGCGTTCTAAGTCAGCTCAAGAATTCTGGCGTTTAACGCCGGAACTGGCACAAGAATGGGAGTTAAACGCCCAAACTGGTACCAAAGCTGGCGTTTAACTCCAAGAAAAGTCTCTACACATGAAAGCTTCAATGCTCAGTCCAAGCACACACCAAGTGGGCCCGGAAGTGGATTTTTATGTCATTTACTAATTTCTGTAAACCCTAGGCTACTAGTTCTCTACAAATAGGACCTTTTGCTATTGTATTTCATATCTTTTGATCATGTCTTTATGATTGAACCCTCATTGGGAGGCTGGCCTCATGGCTATGCCTAGACCTTGTTCTTATGTATTTTCAACGGTGGAGTTTCTACACACCATAGATTAAGGTGTGGAGCTCTGCTGTACCTCGAGTATCAATGCAATTACTATTGTTCTTCTATTCAATTCGGCTTATTCTTGTTCTAAGATATCACTTGTTCCTCAGCTTGATGAATGTGATGATCCGTGACACTCATCATCATTCTCACCTATGAACATGTGCCTGAGAACCACCTCCGTTCTACCTTAGATTGAGTGGATATCTCTTGGATCCCTTAATCGGAATCTTCGTGGTATAAGCTAGAATTGATGGCGGCATTCAAGAGAATCCGGAAGGTCTAAACCTTGTCTGTGGTATTCTGAGTAGGATTCAAGGATTGAATGACTGTGATGAGCTTCAAACTCACGATTGTGGGGCATTAGTGACAGATGCAAAAGAATCACTGGATTCTATTCCGACATGATCGAGAACCGACAGCTGAATAGCCGTGCTGTGACAGAGCGCGTTGAACATTTTCACTTTGAGGATGGGATTGTAGCCATTGACAACGGTGATGCCCAACATACAAGATGCCATGGAAAGGAGTAAGAAGGATTGGATGAAGACAGTAGGAAAGCAGAGAGACGGAAGGGACAAAGCATCTCCACACACTTATCTGAAGTTCTCACCAATGAATTACATAAGTATCTCTATCTTTATTTTATGTTTTATTCATAAATCATCCATAACCATTTGAATTCGCCTGACTGAGATTTACAAGATGACCATAGCTTGCTTCATACCAACAATCTCTGTGGGATCGACCCTTACTCGCGTACGGTTTATTACTTGGACGACCCAGGGCACTTGCTGGTTAGTTGTGCGAAGTTGTGATAAAGAGTTGAGATTGCAATTGAGCATACCATGTTGATGGCGCCATTGATGATCACAATTTCGTGCACCAAGTTTTTGGCGCCGTTGCCGGGGATTGTTTGAGTTTGGACAACTGACGGTTCATCTTGTTACTCAGATTAGGTATCTTTCTTCAGAGTTCTTAAGAATGAATTCTAGTATTTCAAGGTGATGTTCCTATCATCACCAAAGCTGATTGATTCTCATCAATTTAGCTCTTGAATGTAATGTCCTGCTGAAGCTTGGCTAGCCATGTCTAATTTCTTTAGACTAAAGCTTTAGACTAACATTGCATGATTCCTGGAATTCTCATTAAGAATTTTGATATCCTTATTTTCTTTTTCACTCAATTTTCAAAAAAATCCAAAAAAAAATACAAAATCATAAAAACCAAAAATATTTTATGTTTTTTGTTGACTCTAGTGTCTCATTTTAAGTTTGGTGTCAATTGCATGTTTCTATTCTTCTTGCATTTTTTTGAATTCATTCATGTGTCTTAATTGATCTTCAAGTTGTTCTTGATGATTTCCTTGTTCTGATCTTTAAATTCTCTTGTCTTGAGTGTTTTGTTGTTTCTCATATGCATTCTCATTTTGTTAGTGTCAATAGTATACAAACTTCTAAGTTTGATGTCTTGCATGCATTGTTTATTTGATCTTAGTTTCATTTTGATTATTCCTCATTATTAAAAATCCAAAAAAAATTTTAATTTGTGTCTTTTCAAGTCAATAATACAGAGAATTGAAGATTCAAAACATTCAGCAGAAGAATTACACAGAAAAAGCTAGGCGTTCAAAACGCCCAGTGAGGAAGGAAAACTGGCGTTTAAACGCCAGCCAGGGTGCCTGGCTGGGCGTTTAACGCCCAAAAGGGGTGAGTTTTGGGCATTAAACGCCAGAATGTATACCATTCTGGGCGTTTAACGCCAGGATGGCACAAGAGGGAATATTTTGTTTTTAATTCAAATTTTTTTCAAGTTTTCAAAATTTTTCAAAATCAAATCTTTTTCAAATCATATCTTTTCAATCATATCTTTTTCAAAATCAATTTCTTTCCATTTTCAAAAATACTTGCTAACAATTAATGATTTGATTCAACATTTCAAGTATGTTGCCTTTTCTGTTGAGAAAGGTTTAATGTCTGAATCATATCTTTTAAATTTCTTGTTAGCCAAGTCATTAATTTTCAAAATCAAATCTTTTTAAATTATTTTTCAACCATCTCTTTCCAATCATATCTTTTTAAAACCATAACTTTTAAATCATATCTTTTTAATCACATTTTTTCAAAATAGTTTTCAATCATATCTTTTTAATTTCTAATTTCAAAATCTTTTTCAAAAATCACTTGATTTCTTTTCCACTCTTAGTTTTCGAAAATCAATTAGTATTTTTTTCAAAATGTTTTTAAAATCTTTTTAATTTATTTTTGAAAACTTCTTCCCCTCTTCTCACATCCTTCTATTTATGGACTAACACTCCTCCTCAATGCACAATTCGAATTCTGTCTTTCTAGATAAGTTCGAATTCTTCTACCTCTTCCTTCTATTCTTCTTTTCCTCTGACACCTCAAGGAATCTCTATACTGTGACATAGAGGATTCCATATTTTCTTATTCTCTTCTCTTTCATATGAGCAGGAACAAAGACAAAAGCATTCTTGTTGAGGCTGACCCTGAACCTGAAAGGACCTTGAAGCGAAAGCTAAGAGAAGCTAAAGCACTACTCTCTGTAGAGGACCTAACAGAAATTTTCAAACAAGAAAAAGACATGGCAGCCGAAAACAACAACAATGCCAACAATGCAAGGAAGGTGCTGGGTGACTTTACTGCACCTACTCCCGACTTCTATGGGAGAAGCATCTCTATCCCTGCCATTGGAGCAAACAACTTTGAGCTTAAGCCTCAATTAGTTTCTCTAATGCAACAGAATTGCAAGTTCCATGGACTTCCATTGGAAGATCCTCATCAGTTTTTAGCTGAGTTCTTGCAAATCTGTGACACTGTCAAGACTAATGGGGTTGACCCTGAGGTCTACAGACTTATGCTATTCCCTTTTGCTGTAAGAGACAGAGCTAGGACATGGTTGGACTCACAACCTAAAGAAAGCTTGAACTCTTGGGAAAAGCTAGTCAATGCCTTCTTGGCAAAGTTCTTTCCACTTCAAAAATTGAGTAAGCTTAGAGTGGAAGTCCAAACCTTCAAACAGAAGGAAGGTGAATTCCTCTATGAAGCTTGGGAAAGATACAAACAATTGATCAGAAAGTGTCCTTTCGACATGCTTTCTGAATGGAGCATCATAGGTATCTTCTATGATGGTCTGTCTGAACTGTCCAAGATGTCATTGGACATCTCTGCTGGAGGATCTCTTCATCTGAAGAAGACACCTGCAGAAGCTCAAGAACTCATTGAAATGGTTGCAAATAACCAATTCATGTACACTTCTGAAAGGAATCCTGTGAACAATGGGACGAATCAGAAGAAAGGAGTTCTTGAGATTGATACTCTGAATGCCATACTGGCTCAGAACAAAATATTGACTCAGCAAGTCAATATGATTTCTCAAAGTCTGTCTGGAATGCAAGCTGCACCAAGCAGTACTAAGGACGCTTCATCTAAAGAAGAAGCTTATGATCCTGAGAACCCTTCAATGGAAGAGGTGAATTACATAGGAGAATCCTATGGAAACACCTATAACCCTTCATGGAGAAATCATCCAAATCTCTCATGGAAGGATCAACAGAGACCTCAACAAGGTTTCAACAATAATAATGGTGGAAGAAACAGGTTTAGCAATGGCAAGCCTTTTCCATCATCTTCTCAGCAACAGACAGAGAATTCTAAGCAGAGCCACTCTGACTTAGCAACCATGGTCTCTGATCTAATCAAAACCACTCAAAGTTTCATGACTGAAACAAGGTCCTCCATTAGAAACTTGGAGGCACAAGTGGGTCAGCTGAGTAAGAAAGTTACCGAACTCCCTCCTAGTACTCTTCCAAGCAATACAGAAGAGAATCCAAAAGGAGAATGCAAGGCCATTAACATGACCCACATGGCCGAACTTGGAGAGGAGGAAGAGGCAGTGATCGCCACTGAGGAAGACCTCAATGGACGTCCACTGCCCTCCAATAAGTTTCCTAATGAGGAACCATGGGACTCTGAGGCTCATAATGAGACCATAGAGATTCCATTAGATTTACTTCTGCCATTCATGAGCTCTGATGAGTATTTTTCCTCTGAAGAGGATGAAGATGTTACTGAAGAGCAAGTTACTAAGTACCTTGGAGCAATCATGAAGCTAAATGACAAGTTATTTGGTAATAAGACTTGAGAGAACGAACCTCCTTTGCTCACCAAAGAACTGGATGACTTGACTAGGCAGAGGTTACCTCAAAAGAGACAGGATCCTGGGAAGTTTTCAATACCTTGTACCATAGGCACCATGACCTTTGAAAAGGCCCTGTGTGACCTACGGTCAAGCATAAACCTCATGCCTTTCTCTGTAATGGAGAAGTGATAAACCACTATTTTATGGTTTATCTTGTGCTCAATTGAGTGGTTTTTATCAACTCTTTACTCACTTATTCATACAATTCGCATGTTTTACATTTTCCTTCCTGATTTTATGCTATGATTGAAAACATGCTTCTTTGATCTTATATTTGCTTATTATTAATCCTCTCTTATTACCATTAGATGTCTTGATATGTGTGTTAAGTGTTTTCAGATATTATAAGGCAGGAATGGCTCAGAGGATGGAAAGGAAGCATGCAAAAGTGAAAGGAATGCAAGAAGTTGGAAAAATTGCTAAGCTGTCCAGCCTGACCTCTTCGCACTCAAACGGCTATAACTTTAGCTACAGAGGTCCAAACGACGCGGCCGCGTCACTTTTCCGCGACCTGTACGGACCAGAAAGCGCTGGAAGTGATTTCTGGGCTGTTTCTGACCCAGTCTTCGGCCCAGAGAACACAGATTAGAGGCTATCAAGTGGGGGAATGCATCCATTCATAATGATGCCTCTCATAATTTACTTTTCATGTTTTAAATGTAGTTTTGGAGAGAGAGGTTCTCTCCTCTCTCTCTCTCTTAGGATTTAGGTAGTGTTTTTAGAAATTAGGATTTAGGACTTCTCTTAGCTTTCTAGAGTGACTCTCGATCCCAGGTTTAATATTCCTTTTTACTATTTAATTTCTCTTTTATATTTTGATTACTCTGAAGCTTTTATTATGTTTGATTGATGTTGCCCAATTGGCTGTTGATGACATTTTTATTTAATGATATTTGAGGTATTTCAGTTTACTATTGCTCTCTTTGATTTATGTTATTGATGCTTCCCATCTGAGGATATTTTCACTCTAGCAATTTTACTTTTTCCCCTTTTAGTTCTGATTAAGAATTTAGTAACTCAACAGTTGTTGAACTCAACGTAATTAATAATCGTTATCTTGCTAATTGAGCTGAACCTAAATAATCCCAACCTTTTCTTAGGAAATAATTAGGATTCAAAGGTCAATTTAATTAGTCCCTTGACTTTCCTTTGCCCTGGTAAAGGTTGACCAAGTGGAGTTTAGATTCAACTTTTATTATAGTTGAGAGAGATAACTAAGTTAGACCTCTAAATTCCCTTATCTTGCCAAAAGTTGTTTTACAGTTATTTATTTATTTATTTTTAATTGCCATTTACTTTACTTGTCATTTAAATCACTTGCTTCTCACCTTCTAAACCCCGAATTCACAACCTTTATAGCCAATAATAAGAACATACTTCTTTGCAGTTCCTTGAGAAGACGACCCGAGGTTTGAATACTCGGTTAACAATTTTTAAAGGGGTTTGTTACTTGTGACACCCAAAACGTTTGTATGAAAGGACTTTTGAAGGTTTAGAAACTATATTTGCAACGAGGATTTATCCGCAAATTTCTAGACCACGCAAAAGTCCTCTCATCAAGAAGCTAGGGATCTTTGAGGTACAAGCTGCAAGAATCTCACTAGAGATGGCAGACAAATCAAGAAAACAAGCTTATGGACTTGTAGAGGATGTTCTGGTAAAGATTAAAGACCATTACATCCCTGTTGATTTTATAGTCCTAGAGACTGGGAAGTGCATGGATGAATCCATCATCCTTGGCAGATCCTTCCTAGCCACAGCAAAGGCTGTGATTGATGTTGACAGAGGAGAATTGATCATTCAAGTGAATGAAGAATCCCTTGTGTTGAAGGCTCAAGGATATCCTTCTGTAACCATGGAGAGGAAGCATGAAGAGCTTCTCTCAAAACAGAGTCAAACAGAGCCCCCACAGTCAAACTCTAAGTTTGGTGTTGGGAGGCCACAACCAACTTCTAAGTTTGGTGTTGAACCCCCACATTCAAACTCTAAGTTAGGTGTTGGGAGGTTCCAACATTGCTCTGAACATCTGTGAGGCTCCATGAGAGCCCACTGTCAAGCTACTGACATTAAAGAAGTGCTTGTTGGGAGGCAACCCAATGTTATATTTATCTATTTTCCTTTGTTATTTTGTGTTTTCTATAGGTTGATGATCATGGAAAGTCACAAAATCAATTGAAAAAGCAAAAACAAAATAAAAAACAGAAAGAAAAACAGCACACCCTGGAGGAAAACCTTGCTGGCGTTTAAACGCTAGTAAGGGCAGCAAATGGGCGTTTAACGCCCAGTCTGGTACCATTCTGGGCGTTTAACGCCAGAAAGGGGCACCAAACTGGTGTTTAACGCCAGGAATGGGCATCAAGCTGGCATTAAACGCCAGAAATGGGCACCAGCCCGGCGTTTAACGCCAGGATTGGCAGAAAGAGCAATTTTGCTCGCCACTTGGTGCAGGGATGAATTATCCTTGACACCTCAGGATCTGTGGACCCCATAGGATCCCCACCTACCCCACCACTCTCTCTCTCTTCTTCACCCATTCACTAATCACCTCAACACCTTATCCCCAAAAACCCCTCACCTATCAAATCCCACCATTCTCTTCACCACTCACATCCATCCTTCATAAAACCCCACCTACCTTACCATTCAAATTCAAACCACTTTCCCTCCCAAACCCACCCATACATAACCGAACCCTACCCCTCTCTCCACCTCTATATAAACCCATCTTCACTCCTTCATTTTCACATAACCTACACATTACTTCTCCCCCTTGGCTGAAAAACAAAGCCACCTCCATCTCCTCTAGTTCTTCTTTTTCTACTCTCTTCTTTCTTCTGTTGCTCGAGGACGAGCAAACCTTCTAAGTTTGGTGTGGTAAAAGCATTGCTTTTTATTTTTCCATAACCATTTATGGCATCTAAGGCCGGAGAAACCTCTAGAAAGAGGAAAGGGAAGGCAAAAGCTTCCACCTCCGAGTCATGGGAGATGGAGAGATTCATCTCAAGGGTGCATCAAGACCACTTCTATGAAGTTGTGGCCATGAAGAAGGTGATCCCCGAGGTCCCTTTCAAACTCAAAAAGAGTGAATATCCGAAGATCTGACATGAGATCCGAAGAAGAGGTTGGGAAGTTCTTACCAACCCCATTCAACAAGTCAGAATCTTAATGGTTCAAGAGTTCTATGCCAATGCATGGATCACCAAGAACCATGATCAAAGTGTGAACCCGGACCCAAAGAATTGGCTTATAATGGTTTGGGGGAAATGCTTAGATTTTAGTCCGGAAAATGTAAGGTTGGCATTCAACTTGCCCATGATGTAAGGAGATGAACACCCTTACACTAGAAGGGTCAACTTTGATAAAAGGTTGGACCAAGTCCTCATAGACATTTGTGAAGAGGGCGCTCAATGGAAGAGAGATTCAAGAGGGAAGCCGGTTCAACTGAGAAGGCATGACCTCAAGCCCGTGGCTAGGGGATGGTTGGAGTTTATCCAACGCTCAATCATTCCCACTAGCAACCGGTCTAAAGTTACTATAGATCGGGCTATCATGATTCATAGCATCATGATTGGAGAAGAAGTAGAAGTTCATGAGGTTATAGCCCAAGAACTTTATAAGGTGGCGGACAAGTCCTCTACCTTGGCAAGGTTAGCCTTTCCTCATCTCATTTGTCACCTCTGTTATTCAGTTGGAATTGACATAGAGGGAGACTGATGAGCGGATAATTTATACGCTTTTTGGCATTGTTTTTAGGTAGTTTTTAGTAAGTTCAAGCTACTTTTAGGGATGTTTTCATTAGTTTTTATGTTAAATTCACATTTCTGGACTTTACTATGAGTTTGTGTGTTTTTCTGTGATTTCAGGTAATTTCTGGCTGAAATTGAGGGACTTGAGCAAAACTCTGAAAAAGGCTGACAAAAGGACTGCTGATGCTGTTGGAATCTGACCTCCCTGCACTCAAAATGGATTTTCTAGAGCTACAGAATTCCAAATGGCGCGCTCTCAACGGCGTTGGAAAGTAGACATCTATAGCTTTCCAGCAATATATAATAGTCTATACTTTATTCGGGAATTGACGATGTAACTTGGCGTTGAACGCCAAGTACATGCTGCTGTCTGGAGTTAAACGCCAGAAAAACGTCATGATCCGGAGTTGAACGCCCAAAACACGTCATAACTTGGAGTTCAACTCCAAGAGAAGCCTCAGCTCGTGGATAGATCAAGCTCAGCCCAAACATACACCAAGTGGGCCCCGGAAGTGGATTTATGCATCAATTACTTACTCATGTAAACCCTAGGAGCTAGTTTATTATAAATAGAACATTTAACTAATGTATTTGAAATCTCTGGACGCCTAGTCCTTAGACTAGGGGGGCTGGCCATTCGGCCATGCCTGAACCTTTTACTTATGTATTTTCAACGGTGGAGTTTCTGCACACCATAGATTAAGGGTGTGGAGCTCTGCTGTACCTCAAGTTTCAATACAATTACTATTCCTTTCTATTCAATTCTCTTTTATTCTTATTCCAAGATATATGTTGCACAACACTTTGATGAATGTGATGATCCGTGACACTCATCATCATTCTCACCTATGAACGCGCGTGATTGACAACCACTTCCGTTCTACCTTAGGCCGGGCGCATATCTCTTAGATTCCCCAACAGAATCTTCGTGGTATAAGCTAGATGGATGGCGGCATTCATGAGGATCCGGAAAGTCTAACCTTGTCTGTGGTATTCCGAGTAGGATCCTGGGAATCCGGAAAGTCTAACCTTGTCTGTGGTATTCCGAGTAGGATTTCGGTATTGAATGACTGTGACGAGCTTCAAACTTCTGAAGGCTGGGTGTTAGTGACAAACGCAAAGAATCAATGGATTCTATTCCAACCTGATTGAGAACCGACAGATGATTAGCCGTGCTGTGACAGAGCATTTGGAACGTTTTCACTGAGAGGATGGGATGTAGCTATCAACCAAGGGTGATGCCTCCAGACGATTAGCCGTGCAGTGACAGCGCATAGGACTATTTTCCCGAGAGGATTGAAAGTAGCCATTGGTGATAGTGAAGCCCTACATACAGCTTGCCATGGAAAGGAGTAAGAAGGATTGGAAGAGAGAGTAGTGAAGTAGAGTTTCAAGAGGAACACAGCATCTCCATGCACTTATCTGAAATTTCCACTATTAATATACATAAGTATCTCTATCCCTTTTATTCTCTTTTTATTATTAATTATTCGAAAACCCATAAATCAATTTAATCTGCCTAACTGAGATTTACAAGGTAACCATAGCTTGCTTCATACCAACAATCTCTGTGGGATCGACCCTTACTCGCGTAAGGTTTATTACTTGGACGACCCAGTACACTTGCTGGTTAGTTGAACGGAGTTGTGAATTCAACTGGTGCCATAATAATGATTTCATACAAATACAAAAGAATATGGATCACAATTTCGTCCACCAAGTTTTTGGCACCGTTGTCGGGGATTGTTCGAGTATGGACAACTGACGGTTCATCTTGTTGCTCAGATTAGGTAATTTTCTTTTCAAAAATCTTTTTCAAAATTTTTCTTTTTATTTTTCGTTTTTCTAATAATGTTTTTCGAAAAAATAATAAAAATACAAAAAAAATTAGAAAATCATAAAAAAATCAAAAATATTTTGTGTTTCTTGTTTGAGTCTTGAGTCAATTTTTAAGTTTGGTGTCAATTGCATGCTTCAAAAATCTTTTCTTGCATTTTTCGAAAATTCATGCATTCATGGTGTTCTTCATGATCTTCAAGTTATTCTTGGTAAGTCTTCTTGTTTGATCTTGATGTTTTCTTGTTTTGTGTTGTTTGTTGTTTTTCATGTGCATCTTTGCATTCATATTTTCCATGCATTAAAGATTTCTAAGTTTGGTGTCTTGCATGTTTTTCTTTGCATTAAAATTTTTCAAAATTATGTTCTTGATGTTCATCATGATCTTCAAAGTGTTCTTGGTGTTCATCTTGACATTCATAGCATTCTTGCATGCATTCATTGTTTTGATCTAAAAATTTCATGCATTGAGTATTTTTGTTGTTTTTCTCTCTCTCATAATTAAAATTCAAAAATAAAAATATCTTTTCCTTATTTCCCTCCAAATTTTCGAAATTTTGGGTTGACTTGGTCAAAAATTTTTAAAAATTAGTTGTTTCTTACAAGTCAAGTCAAAATTTCAATTTTAAAAATCTTATCTTTTTAAAATATTTTTCAAAAATCATATCTTTTTCATTTTTTTTATAATTTTCGAAAATTTCCAAAATCTTTTTCAAAATATATTCAAAATCTTTTCCTTATCTTTACATCATATTTTCGAAAATTCACTAATAATTAATGTGATTGGTTCAAAAATTTGAAGTTTGTTACTTTCTTGTTAAGAAAGGTTCAATCTTTAAGTTCTAGAATCTTATCTTGTAATTTCTTGTTAGTGAAGTAAACAATTTCAAAATTTTTGAATTAAATCTTTTTATCTTTTATTTGATCTTTTTCAAAATTTTATCTTTTTTAAAATTTGATTTCAAAATATCTTATCTAACTTCCTATCTTCTTATCTTTTAAAATTTGATTTCAAATCTTTTCAATCAACTAACTAACTTTTGTTTGTTTGTTATCTCTTTCAAAACCACCTAACTACTTTTCCCTCTCTAATTTTCGAAAATATCTCATCCCTTTTTCAAAAATTCTTTTTAATTGTTTTAAATTTAATTTTAATCTTATTTTATATTAATTTTCGAAAATTACTAATCCTTTTTCAAAATTATTTTCGAAATCTCCCTTCTCTTTCCTTTTTTTTAATTATTTAATTACTAACACTTCTCTTCACCTCTCTTCATCCAAAAATCCGAATCTCCTTCTTCATTCTTCTACCCCTTTCTTCTTCTACTAACATAAAGGAATCTCTATACTGTGACATAGAGGATTCCTCTTCTTTTCTTGTTTTCTTCTCTTTCATATGAGCAGGAACAAGGATAAAGGCACTCTTGTTGAAATTGATCCAGAACCTGAAAGGACTCTGAAGAGAAAATTAAGAGAAGCTAAGTTACAACAATCCAGAAACAACCTTTCAGAAATTTCGAACAAGAGAAGGAGATGGCAGCCGAAATAATAATAATGCAAGGAGAATGCTTGGTGACTTCACAAAGCCAACATCCAAATTTGATGGAAGAAGCATCTCCATTCCTACCATTGGAGCCAACAACTTTGAGCTGAAACCTCAGCTAGTTGCTTTAATGCAACAAAACTGCAAGTTTTATGGACTTCCATCTGAAGATCCTTATCAGTTTTTAACTGAGTTCTTGCAGATCTGTGAGACTGTAAAGACGAATGGAGTTGATCCTGAAGTCTACAGACTCATGCTTTTCCCTTTTGCTGTAAGAGACAGAGCTAGAATATGGTTGGATTCCCAACCTAAGGATAGCCTGGACTCCTGGGATAAGCTGGTCACAGCCTTCTTGGATAAATTTTTTCCTCCTCAAAAGCTGAGTAAGCTAAGAGTGGATGTTCAAACCTTCAAACAAAAAGATGGTGAATCCCTCTATGAAGCTTGGGAAAGATACAAGCAGCTGACCAAAAGATGTCCATCTGATATATTTTCAGAATGGACCATATTAGATATATTCTATTATGGTCTCTCTGAATTTTCGAAAATGTCATTGGACCATTCTGCAGGTGGATCTATTCACCTGAAGAAAACACCTGAAGAGGCTCAAGAACTCATTGACATGGTTGCAAACAACCAATTCATGTACACTTCTGAGAGGAATTCTGTGAATAATGGGATACCTCAGAAGAAAGGAGTTCTTGAAATTGATGCTCTGAACGCCATATTGGCTCAGAACAAAGTGTTGACTCAATAGGTCAACATGATCTCTCAAAATCTGAATGGATGGCAACATGCATCCAACAGTACTAGAGAGGCAGCTTCTGAAGAAGTTTATGATCCTGAGAACCCTGCTATGGCAGAAGTTAATTACATGGGTGAACCTTATGGAAACACCTATAACTCATCATGGAGAAATCATCCAAATTTCTCATGGAAGGATCAACAAAAACCTCAACAAGGTTTTAACAATGGTGGACGCAATAGGCTGAGCAATAGTAAGCCATATCCATCATCTTCTCAGCAACAGACAGAGATTTCTGAACAAAACACTTCTAATTTAGCCAAGATAGTCTCTGATCTGTCAAAGGCCACTTTCAGTTTCATGAATGAAACAATCCTCCATTAGAAATTGGAGGCACAAGTGGGCCAGCTGAGTAAGAAAGTCATTGAAACTCCTCCCAGTATTCTCCCAAGTAATACAGAAGAGAATCCAAAAGAGTGCAAGACCATTGATGTGATCAACATGGCCGAATGCACAAGGGAGGAAGAGGACGAAAATCCTAGTGAGGAAGACCTCCTGGGACGTCCCTCAAGCAAGAAGGAGTTTCCTATTAAGGATCCAAAGGAATCTGAGGCTCATATAGAAACCATAGAG